>NC_045605.1:13556280-13859310 GCF_009762305.2 Zalophus californianus
ACGGCTCGGGGCATGCTAGGAGGCGCTCCGACACGCAGGGTTTTGTGTCTCTTATGTCGATCACACAGCAGGCTGTAGATTGCACTATAGTGATCATAGGCATCTGATCTTAATGACTACCAAGGGAGAAGGGGAAAGAGTAAAAAACCCTGGTGAAACGGCATGTCAGTAACAAAACCCTCTCAATAGTACATTAGAAGACCAAAGCACCTTCTTGTCAAGGCTCAGAGAGGGGCGGAGGAAGAAGAATAGAGAGAAAAGGGAAAGTTCTCAGGAAGGAGAAAAGAGTGGAAAAGGCAGGACAGAGGGAACACGGCTACCCCCTCGCTTTGTCCTCTACGCCTTTAGGGATACCTGTAGCGTCCGCTCTTTGTCCAGTCCCATGTCCTCCATGGCCAAGAGGACGTCCTCATTCAGGGGGTCTATCTGTCTTTCTTCCTTCAGCTGCTGGCATTCAGCTATTAACTGTGACATTAAAAAGAGGCAAGCTATCAAAGCCGCAGTTAACCATGTCGTGATGGCAGATGGTCTATAAGGAACTAGCTGTTCCGCGCCCCTAGCTTGGGATATTTTTGGCCTCAGACAAAGCCAAAGCAAGAAAGTTCTAGGTACTCAGCTATAGGCAGACAAGATCCCTGTTTTGCTGAGGTCCTTTGGAATGGCCAAAATGGTTTAAATAAAGCTGTGCTGCAGAAGCCACTGAACTGAACAAAGACAAGAGGAAGGAGCTATCCCCGTGGTCGGTTAGTGGCAGGAATGTGGGCAATATGGTTTTAAAAGCCAAGGAGGGACTATGATTTTGGGGCAAGTGGTAGGCAACTGGTATCACTACTCTCCAACAACTCAAATGGCTTTGAAATTCCCTCCTGCTTGCTTCCCTCGCTGCTTCAGTAACATATCACAGTTTGCTCCCAGCACCCGCCCTTTGCAAGTCCTAATTACAATCTCATGCAAAAGAGAGAGCTCTGAGCAGAGTTCCCAGAGGCGAGCAGAACTCAGCTCACCCGGTCAAAGTTGGGATCCGTGTCCCCCAGCTTCATCCACTTGTGCTTGCAGATCTGCTCCATTGAGAGGCGCTTGTTTGGGTCTAACACCAGCATGTGGCGGATCAGGTGCTCACACTCTGCAACAGACACAAAGGGGCCGCCTTCAGGCTCAGCAAGGGGGGCACTGGTGCGGCTGAGGAGCTCGAGGCAAGGCAAGCAGATGGACTCTTCAGCTCCTTGCTGCTCATTTCTCTTGCTTGCTCCTTACCTGTCACTGCTTACTCCACAAGGGAACGGGCAAAGGCAGGAAGAGGTGGAGAAAAGTTGGGTTAATACCTTCATTAGAAGTCTAACCAGACAGTTTAGAGATAATCCCTGGGTCTCATTTATTTATATTACGTACGGCCCCATTTAACGCAATTAATAAAGAACTGAATGTCCTCTGGGGGCACCTGGGTGGCGCAGTCAGTTAAGCATCCGACTCTTGGTTTCGACTCAGGTCCTGATCTCAGGCTGGTGGGATGGAGGCCCACATCAGGCTCCAGGCTCAGCACGGACTCTGCTTGAGATTCTCTCCCTCTCCCTGCCCCTCCCACATGTGCGTGCTCTCTCTCTAAAATGAATAAATCTTAAAAAGAAAAAAAAAGAACTGAATGTCCTCTAAAGAGATTCAATATCTTACAAGGTCCTCAAAACATTCAGTTCTACCTTCCTATATGTATTACTACGTGCCTACTAATGCTTCTGGCTTGTTGGTGTCCAGAGCTCTCTTCAAACCTCAGAATTTAAATTTCCAGTGGTCCAAGGTGTGGGGGAGAGAGGCTCTGGATGCTCCTTCCTATCCACTGGGACTCCGCTGCCAGACTTGTCATTTTCTCAATGTGTATTTAAACATTCACAGGTGCATACAACTGGGCTCTGAGCTACAGAGATTCAGATCAGTATTTTTCTTTGCCAGTTCATACTAGATACTATGTTACAGAACGTACAATGGGTTCATGATCAAGAACCCTATTTTCCGATTTCGAAAGCACTCTCTAAGTTTTCTCAGGTGTAAACTGGGGGTAGAGGATGATGAGGGAGGAGTCCTTGTGTTTGGAGGTGGCAGCGATGACAAGAGCGGGCAGCACTAACGGACACTCTCTGGAGCACTTAACAACTACTTTTCTCTCTTCTACACCTCACAGCAATCCTAGCAGGAAGGTCCCATCCTCACTGCCATTTTAGAGATGGTAAAAAAGAGGCACAGAGAAGTCAAGAAATGTGTCCAAGATCTCATGGAAGTCAGGTCTCAAACCCGACAGTCTGACACTTCGGCTGCTGCCCTTAACCACGCGCTAGGCTGCCTCTGGACTGCGCAGAGCGGTGGGCAGGATCCGAACTCCTAGCCAGTAATTTACCCTCTTCAGCCAAGCCACCAGCACCCCTTGCCTAGACTACTGCAAAAGTCTCCTGGCTGGTCTTTCCGCGTCCACCCTTGCTCCTTTACAATTTGTTTTCCATAGAGAAGCAAAGGGCATATTTCTAAAACATAAATCTGAGTTAGCACCACCTTGCCTACAACTCTCCAGTCTCTTCCCACAACCTAGAGAATGAAGTCCGACATCCCCAGCCCCCAGGCCCACATCTCTGCCCCTGGCCTCGCCTCCTGCCACACTCCCTCTGGCTCACGGAGCCCCAGCAGCACCAGCATCCTCTCTGGACTGTGCACGTGTCTAGCACATTCCCACCAGCGGCCTTTCCACCCGCTGCTTCCTCAGACCTCCCATGGCTGACTCCCTGTCACTCAGGAGAGGACTTAAATGCCACTTCCTCAGAAAGCTCTTCCCTGGCCACCTCATCGATCTCGAGTGGGCCTCCGGTCACCCTCTATGCCACCACACGAATTTTCTCCACACAAACGACTTCTTTGGAAGCTATCTGGTTTACTTCTGTATTGTCCAGCTCCCTCACCACAGTGTAAGGCCCGTGTCTTTCCTACCGATGTTTCTGGTACCAAACCGTCAATACCAGACATGCTGATTATACCTAACTGGCACTCAATCAGTAGCTACTGAGTATATGAATCAATACTTATTGAAACTCTAGTCAAACGAGATTGTGTTCGTGAAAATGCTTTTTAAAACTGTAAAATTCTGGGGAGCAGGGTGAGGGGGTGGTTGAGTTGGGGAAGGGGACTAAAAGGCACACATTTCCAGTTATAAAAGAAGTAAGAAGTGAAGAAGCAATGTGCAGCGCTGGGAATACAGGTGAGGACAGCATAACCTCACACGGCCACAGAGGGCAGCGAGGTTCTTGCGGTGATCGCGCCAGAACGCATGTAAATGCTGAATCACCATGTTGTACACCTGCGATTACTCCAGTGATGTGTGTCAGTTATGTTTCAATTAAAAAAAAGATATTTTAAAAGAACTATAGAATTCTCTGTAAGATATAGGTTTTAAAACGGTTTCCATTTCATGACATTGGTCCACAAAATAAGACTGGCCAGTGATGACAGTAGTAACCAACCAGCGCTAATTTCAAAAGACTTTTTATCCAAGGCACCTTGCTTAACAACTTTATTTCATTTACTCCTCTCAACAACCCTAAATTAGCTTCTATTATTAGCCTCCTGTATAAAAGAAGAAACAAGTGAACATGCTCGACACTGCAAAGTAATGGCAGGGCTGCGGCACAGAGATAGGCTTCTAAGCACCCTTGATACATCTTCATGGGGGTATAAATGCTGTTTGATCTTTTTCCAGAGTGAATTCAACTCTGCAACCCCCCAGTTTCTGCACCATGTGGCAAACACCATTCTAAATCACCATATTAAAAGGAAAAGAAAGAGTAATTAAGACAATGTACTCAATTCTAAATTTATTCTTGCTTTAAAAGAAAATACAAAAAGAAAAGTCCCTATATCAGAATGATTTTATAGCAGGCATCAATTTGTTCTTGCTTTATAATTAAAAGTATATTCAAATGCATCGGGGTACGTTAATAGAGCAATTCCTTCAAAAATATTACTCACTAATAATTACTTATTATCACTAGATGTGCTGAATCAGAGGCTGGCATCTGAGACGTCCCTAGAAGGGCTCCCGGCATTATGTCAGGAAGACCGGGAGTCCCATAAGTCCCATATCCTAAAACCTATATGCCTATGAAAGAGTAAATGCCATCTACAACATTATATTTTTATTTAAAATTATATTCCCAAAGTAGCCAGGCTACACCCCACACCTGGAGCATTTGTATAGATTATAAATATCTTTGATACACACCTCTGTGATCTGCAGTTACCTGAGAGGAAAAAAATGTTCCTAATTTTAAAAAAGTTACTACAACTGGGGTGCCTGGGTGGCTCAGTCGGTTAAGCGTCTGACTCTTGGTCTCAGCTCAGGTCTTGATCTCAGGGTCATGAGTTCAAGCCCCACGTTGGGTTCCACGCTGGCGCATGGAGCCTACTTTATTTATTTTTTTTAAAGATTTTATTTATTTATTTGACAGAGAGAGCGACAGCGAAAGAGGGAACACAAACAGGGGGAATGGGAGAGGGAGAAGCAGGCTTCCCGCGGAGCGGGGTGCCCGATGCGGGGCTCGATCCCAGGACCCTGGGATCATGACCTGAGCTGAAGGCAGACGCTTAACGACTGAGCCACCCAGGCGCCCCTTTAAAAAAAAAAAAAAAAAGTTACTACAACTAAAGACCCCCAGGTAGGGAGGAGGCCTGGGCCTGATTGGAAAGTGGTGAGATTTTTGTTCAGGCCTCTAGATGGCGCCCTTCTGTTTTCTTTCAGTTCTCACACAGCATGTAGTGCATAAAAGGTAACCACGTCAGTCCTCAATCAGATGACCAAGGCAGAATGACGTTCAGTTATAGGCTTGTTTTAAAACAGGATTTTCAAGGCAATTTCCTTAAAACCAAAAGAAATGAACACTAATATAGTAAGCCTTGCTTAGAAGATAGAGAGCTAGTTCAATTTCAGGATCTTGAAATCTTTATTCAGTCATCCTTAATCATGATTTGGTTTCAGATGCCTTGAAAACTCTCCAGAAAAATGCAAACAAGAATTTATACGCAAAAATTTGCATGTAACTTCAGTCTGTTCAAGGAGCCCTCGAATCATGCCATCGATTCCCCCGATGGCTATAGGTCCCAGGTTAAGGCCTCCTGGTGGCAGTGACGATCCCCAGGAGACAAGTTTTTATCTTGTATGCCTATGCCCTCCATAATATCTCTCATGCAAAGGAACAGAAATCTCACACTTTCCATGTGTTGCACAGATGGTAAAATATGACAAAATGCAGAAAGCCAGATATTATCATCAACTCATACTTCCTAAGTGTGTCCTACATAGCTCGTGAAATTAAATTCAGGCTCAATGCGAACACACCGGTCTACATAAAATATGGAGAGAGGGTGAGAACAAAGGTAGTCAATGCTCCCAACCTCATACCACAAGCAACCACGGGGCAGTCAATTAAAACGAGTGGAAGGAAGCAAGGGCCTCCGATGAAAGGGTACGTACCACGCATCAACTTTTCCAGCTGCCAAGTCCTCTATTTTCATGTCGCCAACGGCCCCGTCCCTCGTCCCCGCCCTCGGCTAGCGCCTGCAGGAACAGGCCGCTCTGTGTGCGCGTGCCAGAGCACCAGCAGTGCCTGCAGTCGCCTCTTTCATCTGCCCCGCGCAAGACGCACAGGACGCCAGGCGGTCTCTGCAGTGCACATCGCCCCAGGCCCTGAAACTCCATCTGCCACCAGCTCGCTAACTAGAGGATGCTCCCGGGCCCTGCCCTGCGGCACTGACAGGCATTTGGAAGGATCTGTGGAGAGAGGGCTGCGTCAGGCCAGGCCCTAAAATGGGAATGACACGGAGACTGCCCATGTCGTTCCATCCAAGAGGGCCAGGTCTTTAACAACTTTTTTCCTTTCGAAACTTGATGATAAACAGTTTTTCTCTAAGAGGTTCAGAGTATCCTGTCTGGGTTGGGGGGGGTGGGGAGTGGAGGAAGAAAAGGGTGAACAAGGGAATTAAAAACCAACTTCAAATTCACCAAAAGTAGTTGATAGAAGTTCTGTCTCCAGTTTCCAGGCCAGAAGACGAAATGAGTAACTTTCGAAAGAATTTCCGGACTCAAAGTTTGAGAACATGGCCCCTGAAGACAGGGGAAAGGCCAGGAGGCTGATTTATCTTGGAGATGAGGTGTATGTATGTAGGTCAGCAGCAAGGGGCATACTTGGTGTTCTTCAAGTATCGGAAGGGTTTTTAAAAAGAAAACCAAGTGGATTTATACTATGCTGTTCCAGGGGCCTGAATCTGATATGATTAGGAAGTCACAAGTTCAATGTAGGACAAGTCTTTCTAATTGTTAGAGGTGCTCCAAATTCCTGGGTCAGGGTCTTAGGGATCTGAGGAGGGGCCCCTTAGGGAAGCGAGAGGCGCTGTCCAGTGGGCAGAGCCCCACCTGCAGCACAGCTAATTTTATCCATTTTATAGATGAGTGTTCTGAGTAAGAGTTCGCTTGCAAAGTTAAGTCCAGAAACAACTATCCTGGAAAGGATGAACTCCTCGGTCCTGTCCAGCTCTGAAACCCACAAAACTGTGAAACGGGAATGATCTGTCCTGGGAAAGAGCATACTTATTATCACTAGATGCGCTGAATCAGAGGCTGGCATCTGAGACGTCCCTAGAAGGGCTCCCGGCATTATGTCAGGAAGACCGGGAGTCCCATAAGGATGGAGCCTGCGTCTCTCTGCCTGAGCTGTGTACCCCGGTGCCCACCACAACACCAGACAGGCTAACAGCCCCCCAGAAGGCTGAGGAGAGAAGTACTAGACTGCATGCCCGCTACAGCTCCTTCGAACACATTTCCTCAGCGGGCCCTAAGAATCCACAAGAGAACAGACCTTCTCCAGGCTTCCAACCAGAAAAAGCAGACAACTATCCTTTTACAGAAGACAGAGGTGGCAGGGTTTGGGGGCAAAAGCCTGGATCAGATGGTTTCCAGGGCTTTCCCTTGTAGCTTTAGAGTTCTTTGCCTCACACAGGGGCACCTACTCACTGATCTTGTCTGAGGCAGAATGCAGAATAATCTGTAAACCAAGATTACCACTTGGGGAGACACAGATATCTGCAATGTGGGCAAAGCCTTAATGTCAAGATTACGTTACAACAAACCAAAACTCTTAGCAGATAAGCCTTCCCCATAAACCCTGTGGATTTGATTGAAAGTATTAATCATATATCTTTAGCATGTTAACAGAGTGAGAGAGAGAAAAGAATAAAAAACATAAGGAAGGAGGGTATGAAAGATTAATAGAGCAATTCCTTCAAAAATATTACTCACTAATAATTACTAACATTTATTGAGCATTTATGTGCTAGTCAGAGTGCTAACCGCTTTAATTAAGCATTTAATTCACACACCAACCTCTATTACCATCATACCCATTTTATACATAAAGAAATTAAAAATCAGAGAAGTTAAGAAATTTGACCTGAAAATAAGAGGCAGAGCCAGGACACAAATTCTGGTCAGTCTCACTCCAAAGTCAGAGTTCGTAACCCACATGGCACCTAAAATAATTAATTCTGGATAGTTTACTCAGTAGCTAGCAGACCTTTAAAAAGGCAAATCAAATTGATTTTCCTTTTCTGACGACTGAATGCCAGGTACTCTTCACAGGCTCTGTCACGCTAGAGCCACCTACAAGCCAAGTTCGGAAAAAAGCAGGCTGTGAGCTAGCCAAAAACAATGTTAGGGGGGATGGTAAGTTGGATTGCGAGGAACTGAGAAGGCAAGGACATCGGGGTACGTATTAAATGCACCAACGAAGAGCGAAGCCAGTTGACACACCCGGGGTGTTGGTGCTGATGGAGACTGATGGAAGGCCAGAAACAACAGGCTTCCTCCATCAAGGCGCCACAGACCAGGAGAAGGGGTGGGCAGAAATCTGGGGAACTGAATCATCAGCATCTTCAGGCTGATCCTATGATGGAGGGAATGCCAACGGTCCCTTAAGCCCTTCATGTGATGCCAAAGGATGGGACATGGCAAAGCAATCACTCTCGGCTCTGTGGGCAGAGGAGTGGTCTGAAAGAAATTGAGTCATAGATTCTTTTTGACCACATAAAACTGCTTTGAGCTGGGGAAACAGAAGACATCTGTGTGCCAGGAGGCAGGGGAAGAATGCAAGGAAGATGCAATTACTCAGGAAATTCTTGTTCCTTGCAGGTGCCTGGAAGAAGGGTATGGTCTGGTGTCACATGAGTACATTCCAGTCAATACCAGGTGCGTTCAAAGGTAATTCCAAAGAGTTCTTTTTTTTTTTCAATCATTTTAACAAACTTCTTAATAATGTTTAATTCCCCAGAGCAATTCAAATTTCAAAGACGGCTCTATTTCTCTCAAATCTCAAAATCCAGAAAGGAAACAAAAATAAACTGGCTATTAAAATCTCTGAAAACGTCTGCTTCCTGGAAAACAAATAACCTTATAATTTTTTTCCCCAAGTTAAATGGCACTAAAGTCTTACACTTTTCAGAACCAGGATACTATGGGATATACTGCCAGATTCTGTTATCCCAATCCACCTCGCCTAGCTCAGGTAGCAGTCTGGGGGAGAACAGATTATGAGAGCAGGCGACAGACGAATGGTCTGCAATGACAACCTCTGGATGGAGCAGAAGGGGGCCCATAAGAGTCTGTGCGCTTGTCATATATGTTCTGGATTCACAGCTCCTCTTTAATGCTATCTGCCTTTTCCCCAAAGGAAAACCAGGCACCAAACATGCTGTTCTTCTTCATGAAAATGTAATCTGCCATCGTGTCCCCGTCTTGTCATAATCATGGCTAAAACAGCGTGACTATCTTGCAACATCACGATCCTATAGAAAGAATTAAAAAGTCAACCAAAAACACATCAGACGGGTTATTGCCAAGAGCTCCTCTTTTGGTAAGAAGCTGGCCAGAGTTAAGGGACCCTCACTCTGCCTGTAGACTCAGCCCCAGAAATGACAGTTTTTAATACGCCCAAGGAAACCCTGTCATTGTCAGCTGTCAGCTAAGGTCAAACCTACTTTATATAGTGACTATTTTAAAATCTAAATGAAGTAGACAAATGGTCTTGAAACAAGACATTTCTATGTATAAATAACGTACACTGAATGTGCTAAGACCTACAGATGCATTCAGAGATGGCGTAAATGTTAAATACAATCATACAAAATACAGAGGTTTTTTGTTGTTGCAATGAAATTTTGTTATATTGGATCTTCCTGGAACAATGGTGCTGTAGGGATTGGAAGACTTACACTCTATAAACTCAATGTTGATACGTTACTGTCACAACAGAAATATATACACATTTCCACTTGCAAGTTAGTTAAGGGGGTTTATTTAAAGTACTAGTCAATACCACAGTTTTACACAACCAAAGAAAATACATAATCTCAGAATTAACTATAATGGAACTTAATCTACAATAGTGTTGGCTGTAATAAGATCTGACTCAGCTGAGATCAGCTCCTCCTGTGTTAGAATGGCACTGAGGAAAAAGAAAATCTTGTTTTGAAATCATCTGCTTTCAGTTCTTTAGGGGAAAGAAAACTGGGAGTGCCAGTACTGAAGTATTCAGTAAAATTCCTAGAAGGATGGTCCAACAGTAAGAGATCAGACAAGGAAATGGAGAGTTCTTGATTTAAATACAAATCCCAACAGTGCTGCAAATTATTATCAGACTGTTCTGGAATAAAAATCAAGTGCCTTATAACTAAACCCTGTGAGACACTTTCTGTGGCTGAACACAGAGGCCAAAGGAAGGTGGCTTGGCACAACTGAGCAAATAAAGATGGGGCCGGTGAGAAAAGCTTCTCATGGAGAATGAATAAACTTAGGCTGAGAGACTCTTCTCTTCCGTTTTAGCAGTTTATCAGTCTTAGATAGACTGAGGAGAAAACAAGTGGCCATCTCTCGCCATTTATTAGAAAAATAACAACTATTTCTTGAATGTTCCTTATTTTCTAGTTTTCCTGGGTGGCTGTGATGCTCCAGAATTAAGATTTAGAAATCAGGGGATGCGGGCTTAAAGGCTGGGAGGCTGACGCTGACCTCCAGGCCCCACCAGGAAGAGCCCCCAGCAGGCTACGGTGTTCTACTAGTAGAGGCTGTCCAATTTGAAGTTCACATTGTTTAAAAATTACGTTGTTGCCTGTACCGCCCTAACAGTATTCAAGTATGGTTTTATAAGTCCTAATATCAATCCTTAGAGTAGAACAAAATTCTGGTTTAGTTTCACTCCAGAGTCCAATATAGAGTAGTTGATACTCTTTTCTCAATACATAATTGACGTAGATGGACAAAGATATCTATTCCGGGACTCTCTTGACACTTGGAATACCTTGGCAGATACATATTTCTTGAGAATTAAAACACGAGCAAAGACAAGTGGCTTCTGAAGCCAGAAGGCTAGTGTTCAAATCTCGGCTCTGCCACTTCCTAGCTGTGGGGTTTGGGGTCCATCACTCCATCTTACCATGCCTTAATTATCTTGTCTATCAAATAACGAGAGTTGCCTATTTCTAGGGTGGTTCCGTATATAAAACAAGTTAATGCAACAGTGCCTGGTCCACAGAAAATGTTCAACGAATGTTAAGTATTATCCAAATCTCTGGAGTCCTTCCACTTAGAACTCTGTCCCTCTCTCTATTTTCCTCCATAGGGCTGCCATAAGCTTGGAGACAATCTGTTTGCAAGGGGCAATAATAAATAAGGCAGTAAGTGCCGGTACCTCCTCATGGCTCCCCACTATGTTAGGTAAAATCAGAGGAGCCCTGCGTGACCCTGAGGTAGATCCTGTCTCTTTCCTGACATCACCTGTGATTTCTTCATTCACAAACACGAAAGCACTAAGCGGGTTTCCCGCTAGTGGCAGACTATGCCCCAAAATGTGTGAGAGAACTGCTTTTGGGATGCTGAGCCCCTTAGTATATGGACACTGGTGGGTGAGCTACTTTAATTTCCTGTCCCATCCCCTCTACGCAAAGTGCTTTTAGCCAAGCGAGATGTTGTGTGGTTCTGGATGAGTAAGCCAGTCAGGGCAGAGTTGCCTGCTTCGAAGTACAAGCTCTTTGGCAGGAGCCCCACAGCAGTCTCCATCAGGAGCATTATGGAAGCCTGGGTCTTGTGTTCCCAGTGATAAAATGCTTATGCAGTATTACAATTAATTAAGGCACAATGAAGTCTGATCAATAAGGACTCAAAAATATTGTCCACAAGAGATCTCTCTGCACTCACTGTCACAGCAGTTTTTCCACTATAAATTAATTTTCCTTCAGTATTAAATGAATGCCTGATCTTATAATATTCACTAGCAGATAGTATAATTGGTGAATAAGACAAACTAGGCTTTAAGAAGTAGGCTTCTGAAGGTTTTAAAAAATATCCTGGTAGTTAATGAGTTTGGTGCTCAAAAAATTTAAGTTGTTGGCTTCCTTCAGTGGGAGGGGGAGTCAGAGAAAGCACCTGCCAACACATGTGGTCAGGCGAGGTCTCATCGTCTGTAACAGCTCAAAAACCAGCAAGTTTCAATTTTCAATTCTTCTGTAATTTAGGTTCCAGGTTTTCACCTAACCACTCTCCAGGATGCTCTCAGAATTTTGATCCAAAAACGCTGGTCTAGACCAAACTTATTTCACTTGAGACATAGAAAGCCAAATCCATAATAGATCAAAACTTTTTTAAAACTAGAAGTCCTGTGACCTGGTCATTCACATAATAACCGTTATAACAAAAGCCCATAAAACCAGTGAATAATTTGGATCATCAGTGAATTACCTATTTAATAATAAAACCGAAGAGTCTGACGTAAGATTCTAGAGGTGAGTGGTGATAATTCAGTTTTTCACTAAGAAATATGTACTGAGGGGCACCTGGGTGGCTCAGTCATTAAGCGTCTGCCTTCAGCTCAGGTCATGATCCCAGGGTCCTGAGATCAAGCCTCGCATCAGGCTCCCTGCTCGGCGGGAAGCCTGCTTCTCCCTCTCCCACTCCCCCTGCTTGTGTTCCCTCTCTCACTGTGTCTCTCTCTGTCAAATAAATAAATAAAATCTTAAAAAAAAAAAAAAAAAAGGGCGCCTGGGTGGCTCAGTTGGTTGGGCGACTGCCTTCGGCTCAGGTCATGATCCTGGAGTCCCAGGATCGAGTCCCGCATCGGGCTCCCTGCTCGACGGGGAGTCTGCTTCTCCCTCTGACCTTCCCCCCTCTCATGTATTCTCTCTCTCAAATAAATAAATAAAATCTTAAAAAAAAAAAAGAAATATTTACAGAATGTTTACAGCATAGCAGGTACTGTCAGGTTTTATGGGAGATGATGATGTACAGAACACAGTTCTGATATAAAGGGGCTTCTATTCCAGGGAAGAGGGGAAGTCATACACCTAATTGTAAAACTAGGTGGTACAAAATGGTTCAGCCTCGAATAAATCTTCTTGTAAATTTGTGCCACTACTTCCAGCTTGGAAGCCAGGTCTTTAGTGGATCTCTGGATGCCCATGGAAGGACGCCTGTATCAAACACACGAGACCAGGCACAGAAATACCCACTAGTTGTGAGGACACTTCATTCCACACATTACTGACAATAAAGAGACGCTTAGGATTCTTGAACTAACTGTGTCCATCTGTATAGCACGGGCCCACACAGCTGCAGCTGAATTCTGGAATTCAACTGCAGCTAGATGGTGTGGCCTTACCCACTTGGCCTCCCAAGTGCTAATTTAGAGAACAGCAGCTCTGCTGGAGCATCTAAATCCTTTCGGCAGAAAAATGATCAACTCAGCTCAAGTCTCTGACAACAGCCCGAGAAAAGAAAGGATCTTGCTCTTTAGGTTTCTGCTCAACCGCCATATCTCCAGCAGTACGGGAAGCAGAGCCAACGGGCTGGGAAGCGGCTGGCTCCGGCCTTAGACAGAGCTCACTCCAGCTCTGGTGAGGTGCCACTGGGACCAGAAACTAGAGGTGTAAGCAGAAAAGGGACTCGGGGACAGACTGTAGGTTTCCTTTATGTGAACTTGAAACTTTATGTTACTATGATGTCTGAGCTAAGAGACTAAACAGCCTTGTGAGTTCATTTGCTCCTTTGCCTTGTCCTTCTGAAGGCACTGTCTGCCGGGTCTCGGGCTTCAGGTCTACGACATTAGGCAAGGCCAAGCACGTGTGTGTCCCTGAGGGCGGAAGGGCTCAGACTGCTACCACAGAACTGTCTACTCATTTCCTAGACTGGGTTGTTGCTCATTTTCTGGCTTTAATTTTACAAAAATGTTTATTCCTACTTATGGAATTACTTGTCTAGGATTAAAAAGTGACCACATTTAGGATAATAATATCGACAGTCTCTGAATCTTTAAACTTTTGTGTTAATTTATATTACAAATATTAGTTCTAAGTAGTTAAAATACTACCTAGTTTATTTCTAGGCACTAATAGACAAATGTGGTTGACAGCACGATAAACTTTTTTACCAGCCTCCACTATCTGAAGCCAGCTCTGGCAAGGCTGGAGTGCCAATCTTTGGCCATGATGCAAGGGGACGGGGGTGGAGGGCAGAGGGAATCCAAGTTGCTCACAGGAAATACTATGGACACTGGAAAAGCAGAGGAAGTGGTTTGTTTATCTTGCCCTTTCTTTGCAACAGTGCGGTGTCGTCAAACACCAAATAAATGACTAAGTTAGTCATGCATTACCTGTGTGGCTTTAGGCAGGTCAAGTCATTTCTTGAAACTTCATTGGTAAAATGCTAAAATAGTATGTATCAATACCAATTCCAGAGTACGGTTATCCAGCTCAAATTAGATCAAGTATAGGAAATACTGTGTCAACTCGAAAGTCCTAAAGAAATGTAGATCACTACTACTGATGTTATTATTTGAATACAAGTGTACATTCTGGAGGAGGTTTGATAGCATTTTAACGAACCTACTCCAGCCTTCATTCATTCATTTAACAGACACTTCCTGAGTGCCTGCGAGGACCCAGGGCCTATCCTAAGCCCTGGGAATAAATACAGCAGTGAAAAGAAACAAAAGCTTACTGCAGTCAAGAGGCAGTGGGACAGGGAGTAGGGACGCGATCAACAGCTGAGGTCAGGCAGTGGTACATGCCAGGTAAAAACTAAAGCCGACTTCTGGAAAGAGGAAGGCCTCTCTGAGGAGACGCTGAAGCAGAAACCTCAAGTGACACGAGGAAGCAAGCCATGTGAATACTTAGGGAACAGGAATGTGTGTGCCTGGGGAGTCTGAGAAACAGCAAGGATGCTTCTGTGACTGGTGCTCGGAACCTGTGGCCAACAGTAGCAGGAAATGACGTGAAAGAGGTGGCCAATCCCAGCTGTGCCTTGTTGGCCATCACGATAATGGCCTTTTGACCTTTATTCTAAGTGGAAATGCAAGCCGCTGGAGGGTTTTAAATAGGCTTCTATTTACTATCTACTCACTATTTACTAAGTCCTGCTACATACATGCCAGATACTATGCTAGGCTCTAGACAACTGTGAAAAAACACGCTTCATCTATAGTTTCTCTAAACTCAGTCTGGTGTGGAAGATGTACAATAAAAGAAGTAATTACAATAAAAAATTTGGTTAAGTCCCATGATTAAAAAACAAAACAAAACAAAATAAAACCCAGAGATCTGAAGACCGGTAGAAATTATCTCGATTCTTTTTCTAGCACAACTAATTCCTTATTCTAGAATACAGGAGTGGGTAGAGTCAGGTTGGGGGAGGAAGACGTATTCTGGGCAGAGGGAACTGCTCTGCAGAACATCACTTGTTCGGGGAACTGGAAGGAAGTCAGGCTGACTAGGTATACACGATGGGAGCTGGGGCCGCAGAGACGGGCAGGCACCAGGTATTTCTAGACCATTGGTTTTCAAACAGCGGTCACGACATCAATCTAGTAAGTTATAACCTGCAGTTTTTAAGGTAATGGAATAAAATATATTGGAGTGTAGTGCACACAATAAAGGCACATTTTGCTTTTTAAAAAAAACTTCCATTTAGGAATATGGAGATATGTGTGTTTTAGGTCACAGTATAAAAGATATTTTTTACTATGGTCATGGTCAAAATGTTTGAAAGTCAGTGCCCCTGCCACATAAAGGAGTGAACTTTAGCCTAGAGGCAAACCATTTCGGGGACAAACCACTGAGAAGTTTAAGCTGGAAAATGTTATGATCAGATCTGTGTCTGTGTGTGTTGTTTTTATATGTTGTTTTAGAAAGATTCCTCATGCAGCACGTGGAGGATGGATCAGGGAGGGACAAGACTGGAGCCAGAAAGCCATGAGCCGGCTATTTTTCATGTAGGCGAGAACCACCGTAGAAGTGCTAGAGGAAAGGAGGGCTGAATGGACAGGGTTTGGTAACTGATAAGCTGTGAATATGGTGAGAGAGGAGGTGGAATCAGGCTAGTTCCTGCCTTGCTCCGATGGTGACGTGCGCCATTCACTGGGACAGGCAACCAAGGAGAGGGAGGGGGGAGTTAAAGTCAGTTTTGAAATGTTTCTATTGATGTTAATTCAAGACGTAAAAGTGAATTTGATCAGTAGCAATGGGTTAAGTCGCCCTTCATCCCAGAGGAGAGGTCTGGGCCACAGAACTGACTGAGCGTTAATAGGGGACTGAACGTGACAGTCCTCACCGAAGCCACAGCAGTAGAGATGGCTCAGAAGGATGGTATAAAGAAGAAAAGACTTAAGGATGAACAGAGAAAAGGAAATCTGGCGGAGATGACTGAGAAGGTGCATCCAGAGACAGCAGGAAAACGAGAGAATGTGGTGTCTGAGAAGCAGTGAGAAAAAAGTGTTTCAAAAAGTAGGGAGTGACTCGAGGATAAGAAAACACAACCTGATTTAAAAATGGGCCAAACACTTGGACAGACAAGTCACCAAAGAAGATGGACAGATGGTAAATATGAAAAGATGGCTCATCATCACACATCATCAGGGGACTGCAAATTAAAATCACAAGCACCCACTACGCATCCGTCCGTTAGCAGGGCAAACCTCCGGAGCATGACAGTACACCACGCCGGCCAGGATGCGGAGCCAAGGTGACGCTCACTCACCGCCGGTAGGAATGCAAAGTGCGGCAGCCACCGTGGCAGACAGCTTGGCCGTTTCTTACAAAAGCTAAACCTATTCTTCCATTCAATCCAGCAATCACACTTCCTCCTATTTGCCCAAAGGAGTTGAAAGCTTAGATCCACACCAAAACCTGCACACAAACTTTACAGCAGTTTTATTCATCGCTGCCCAAACATGGAAGCAACCACAATATCTGGCGAGCAAATGGATAAACAGGGTAAATCCACACAATGGAATGTTATTCAGCATTAAAAAGAAATGAGCGACCAAGCCCCCAAAAGCCAGAGAGGAACCCTATGTACATATTACTGAATGAAAGAAGACCACATACCGTGGGATTCCAACTACTATATATGACATTCTAGAAAAGGCAAAACTAGGGAGACAGTAAAATGACCAGTGGTACCAGAGGCTGGAGGAAGGGGTCAGCAGGTGCAGAGGGTTATTCGGGCAGTGAAACTGCTCTGTGTGAGGGTATAACGGTGGATACATGTCATCATACATTTGTGCAAATCCACAGAATGGACCCCACGGAAAGGACACCGTGCTGACGGAAACTACGGACTTTGGATGATAATCTGATGTAGTGTCGATGTAGGATGCAGGATGCTTGACTGTAACAAATACGCATTGTTGGTGGATACCGATCGTGGGGAGGCTCTGAGTGAGGGGACGTGGGTATATGGGGACTGGCTGCACTTTCTGTCCACTTTTGCTGTGAACCTAAAACTGCCCTAAAAAATAAAGTTTATGTTTAAAAAAGGACGAAAGTAAGGAGCGGGTGAGTGCTAAGCACTGCTGGGCAGTCATGAAGACAAGGACCGAGGACCCCCAGCGGCTGATGACCAGGATCACTGAGGACTGGCAAGAGCGAGCTGCTGGACCCCATCTCTGCTGCCTTTTAAGTAAAACTGGGGATGGCTGTGCCTATTTCTTTTCGCCATTTCCCCTCCATTCCTTTTCTGTCGTGGCCACACAAATTAGGTTTGTGCTCCTGCCCCTCCACCGAAACCGTCTTCCAACGCCGTCACTGCTCTCCACCTTCCCGAATCCAAAGCTCCCGCTCATCCTCTGTCACCTGTCAGCAGCACCCGGCAGAGTTCCTCATTCCCTCCTCCTTGAAACATTTTCTTCCTTGTTTTCTAGGACGGCAGCCCCTCTGGCTTACCTCGCTGGTGATTCCCGTGCCGATCCCTCCTCATCTTCCTGATCTCTGACCATTAGTGTGGTCCGGAGATGAACCCCTGGACCCCTTCTCTATAATCACTGCCTATAAAGCGATCCCATGCCATAGCTGTAAATATCATCTATGCACCGATGATTCACAAATGTACATCCCTGGCTCACAACTCTCAGCTAAGCTACAGCCCTGTATTCAACTGCCTACACCGGATCTCAGCGTAGAGGTGTAACGTGCATCTCAAACTAAATGATCTAAAACATCTCTCCAAAACTAAGTATTCTTCTTAGTAGTCCCCATCTCAGTCAGCAGTAAATCTATCCTTCCAATTGCTCAAGCCAACACCCGTGGAGTTACCTTTAGTGCCTCTTTCTCTCACATCAAATTCAACATAAATGCTGTTGGAACCAGCCTGCCTAGGTTCAAATTCTAGTTTAGCCACTTCGTAGCTGCGTTATCTTGGGGAAAATTGCTAACCACGTCCTGGCTTCAGTTTTATCACTGCAACATGGGGGTGATAGACTTACATATCTCACAGGGTTGTTGTAATAACAAAATGAGTCAATGTTTACAAACTGCTTTGAATGGTGCCTGCCACACAGTATGGAGTATCTCTTCAATCTGACCACTTCTTACCATCTCCACCACCTCCACACCCAGTCTGGGAACGAGCCACACTGGTGGCTCTCATTTGGATGATTGCAAAAGCCTCCCTTCCTTTAGCCCCTAACCCTTTTAACCAGCAGAGCAGCCAAAGTGATTAAAAAACAAAACCAAAAAAAATCGTAGTCACATGCTTTTGACTTTTATTGTGTGTTTGAAAATTTTGATAATACAAGGGAAAAAACCAAAGTCAGACCGCATCATTCTTATGTCAAAACCCTCTGATCCTTTGCCTTTGGCTCAAAGTAAAAACTCAGGTCTGTCCATTGACTGGGCCCTAAAAGCAAGTTCTCCCTCGCCTCTCTGACCTCAACTCTCTTGTCCCTGTCACTCCTTTCAAGCACAGAGGCCCCCGGCCTGTTCCTTAAACACTCCAGCACACTCCCTCCCAGGGGCCTCTGCGCTGGCTGCCCCCCACCCCCCCACGCCAGCTGGAAAGCTCGGCCTTAGGCCACATGGCTCATTCCCTCACCTTCTTTACGTCTGTGCTGAAACGTCACTTTCTCAGTGAAGGGGGTTCCCTGGTCGTACCTTTTCAAATAACCTCCCACCCACCAGCCCTGACCCCCTTTTCTCTACTTTATTTTTCTCACAGCACTTATCATTGTCAGACACGCTATTAAACCATTAAAGCTAAGGAGACTTAAGGTAAAATCTAGAAAAAGTTTCCCCTATTTACTCTAAAAGGCACTTCCCATGTGCTTATACTGTGTTGCCAACACGGGCCATACACTCTGTATGTCGTTCCTTAAACTGAAAACATATTTAGGCAAAATGAACGAGACTGCTTACTGTACAATCTCTGCGCTGTTCCTTCCTCACGTGCACAGAAATGGTGATGAAATACTGTAGGTTCTGGGTATCTGTGTCTGGAGTGTTACATCTTTCCACGAGCTACTTACTACCCTACTGCCCACTCATTTGAAAAACACTTTTTTATTTGAGTCTGGGGGGATACAGGTCACGGAAGTAGGAAATGTGGCAGCAGCCAAGACTGAGACACAAAGCCTGCTCCATCCTTGGCATCTACGGCCACATTTCGGCAGGGCCCCAGTAGATGGAAATACTATCATGAAAAAGAGTGGGACAGGGGTGAAACAGGAATATTTATTGCCTTGCAACTATGTGATGGGCCTAACGACTCTTTCCACAGGCTATTTAAATTAGTCTTCAGAGTAACGCCCTCACAAAACTGCCAGCCACTTACGGAGGAGGAAACCAAAGCTCAGACAGAGTTAGCCATCAGCCGCACAACACGAGTAGCTATAGGCGGAGCTTAGCTCCGAACTCAGGCCACCTCAGGCGGGGGCCACTGGACGCCACAGCCTGTACACCGTGTTCCTGGAGAACCTGGCTTCCGGAGGCACCAATTCAGCAAACTGGAGCTAAGAAAGGTTGTTAAGTGGGTCATTTATACTCTGTCACCCAATTCCTCCGAGAACTCAGCATCTGTGAACCCCATCACTGCTATGTGCTGGTAACTCCCTTACCTGTGGACATAAAAAATGGGATGCGGAACTTTCCACTCAACACCCGGGCCCGCAGGTTCTGCAGTGTGCTCCCATCAAATGGCAGGGCACCACACACAAGCACATAGAGGACGACTCCAAGGCTCTGCATCCCAAACAGAGAGTACATACAATTAATCGCATCAGAGGAAACAAAAGAGGCCATTATAGTATGTGTATGGAGATGATGGTGAGTCATGCACAAGATAATGGAACTAACTTTTTCTCCTTTCTTTGTGAGAAATAATATGAGGCATTGTCAAGGCCAATCATCTTTAGGATAGTTAACATTCTTCTTTGCTTCCAGACATTAATTTTGGGTAACATATCTAGAATTTCTCTCAGGACTCATCCTCGAGGGAGAAGGCAAGTGGCAACAACAGAAAGAATCTCTGTTCTTGGCAAGGGCACCCATCCAAGCTTGCTCTTGGGTTGTTTTTTCTTTTTGCAGATGCACAAGGGGAAGTTTGAAATCAGTGGCTCGGTCCATAAGACAAGAGCTGGAGGAAAGACTCCGTACAAGGAACTGGGAATTCAAAGCACAGGGGTCAAGGTGTCGATTCGGGTGCAGTATTCAATGTCCCCCAGGGTGACGGCGCTGTTTCCAGTGAAGGAGAACCACCAGCCCAGGGACTGAGAGAAGACAGTACATACCCAGATGTCCACTTTGGGCCCGTCGTACTCCTTTCCCTCAAAGAGCTCAGGTGCAGCATAGGGGGGGCTGCCGCACCAGGTCTTTAGCAGCTGCCCGGGAGTGAACAGGTTACTGAAGCCAAAATCTAGAAAGACAAACGGACACACCTCACGTTACTAGCTTTTAGTCACTGAACAAAGGCTCTGGAGCATTACATTTGAGCATCCAATGTGAAGAGAGACCATTTAGAAATTCACCACTGGAATGTAACATACTAGTGAAAGGGAGATACAGATGAGCTGGAATGCCAAAGACCCCTGGTTAACTGAAGTACGCATGACGGGTTTATGTCAGCAGAACCAACACTGTTCCCTTCAGAAAGCCACACTGAGGGAGCCAAGCGTGCCTGTTGCTTTCAGACCATAAGTGACATTGGATAGTGACTGATGTTAAGGCCACACCAGAATCAGTAACAACCTGAAAGCCTGCTCACCTGGACCCAGACTTTTCCTATTATTTTTACTTCTTATGACAAACACATTTCCGACCGCTAGAGACACACGGACTTGAAAATTTAGGTAAAGTGACTTTATTATCATTAAGGTGGCTTACTCGAAAGGAAGAATAGGCAACTTATTTACACACTGAAACAGGAATATTTACAATTTAACTCCAAGTCCCTTTGTGCTTCAGCTTCCCCCCTACTTTTCTTCCCCTCCCGCTGTTTTAGGAGACAGCAGATGAGAGACGGGAGAGGTGAGGTGTGGAGAGGAATGCTCAGAACATGAGCAAAGATGGCAGGCCAAAGGACAGAGAGTCGCTGACTTCTGAATACTTCATGTATGTAAGTGTTTACATGGATAAGTCGTCTGGAAGCCAGCCTACTCCCTCCTGGCCCAGGCCTACCACATTCCCTGAGGTGACAGTGCCTGAAAAGGCTAAGCGCCTCCTCACCCTCCCCTCCCCAGCGTTACTCCCCTGGACAACTCGGTCTCCGTTTGCTATTTGCTTCCCTCCTTTCTCCTACAGCACGTGTGTTCTTGTAAGGCCTGTGCTGATTTTATCTCTCTCCTTGCTCTAAGGCTGCCTCTTCTGGTCCCAGAGCTTCCGTTATCATTTGTTTGGTAATAATTCTCCAAGTTTCTATCTCTGGTCTTGGTACCACTCTTAAATTCCTGAGCTTCCAATACTCACCTGGGAAGAAAGAGCTCAAACTCGCCATCTTCCAAAAACGAATCTGTTCTTCTGCTCATGTTCCCATTAATGTTCGTTAATGGCATTACCATCCCAGCTACTGGGAGCACTGGAGTCTCCCTTCTCCCTCCCCCTCATTTCCCATTCCCAACTGGTAATAAAACTTTTCCTGCTTCTACCCTGTGTGCCCTGAATCTATTTCCTTCCATTTCCATTCCTACCAGCTCAGCTCATATTCGTGTTCTCTCCGACCGAGGCTCACACACGGCTCACTACCTCCAATTCATTTCCCTCGAGGCCATCCATTCATAGCATGGGGACAGTCACGCAAATAATGTTGTGTCAACTCCTCACTCAAAAACACGGGGGGCTCCCATCTGCTCACAGAACAGTCTGGCCCTCTGAACCTTGTCCTTCAAGCTCCTCCACAGCCCAGCCCCACCCACCTTTCCAACTTCCCCCGGCCCTTCTAGCATTGCTAGACTACTCTGCGTTTACATTCCTTCCTTCGGCTACTTCCTCTCTGTGCCATGCCTTTTCCTTTCTTTTTTTTTTCTTTTTAAGGTTTTATTTATTTATTTGACAGAGAGAGAGAGCAAGCACAAGCAGGGGGAGTGGCAGGCAGAGGGAGAGGGAGAAGCAGGGCAAGGAGCCCAATGTGGGGCTCGATCCCAGGACCCCGGGATCATGACCTGAGCCGAAGGCAGCTGCTTAACCAACTGAGCCACCCAGGCGCCCCCCGCCTTTTCCTTTCTTTCCCACATTTGAGAGATCACTCATTTCCAAGGCCCAGTCAAATATTGCTTCCTGTATGAAGCCTTAACTGATTTCCACCACAAAAGACTATGACAATGGCTTCCTCCTCTGTGCTTCCGTAGCCCCTCGTTATACCTCTATACCCCAACGACTCTGCCTTATCTTATACTTAGTTGTATAATGTGCTTATGCCCTCCACTAGCGGGGAGAATACAGCTGGACTCACCCGTTTCCACACAGTGCTTTCATATACAGCAGGGACTCAAGAAAGGGTCACTGAATGAAATGGCAATAAAATCACCAGGCCAAGCCTCCCGTCCCTTTCTGGCTCCTGGAGCCTTCTCATCCTTACAACGGCAGCCGGCCAGCCACTAGAGCCTCTACGTCCTAGCTCTCAGCCCACAGTTCTAAAATTAACGTCATGATCACAAGGGGCTTAGAGGTCAGGGCCATCATTAGAAACACTTACAGCTACTTCTATATGAAATCAAATATTCTCTTTCATCAACGGGAAATAAATGCCTCTTCTGCTAAGTCTTCCTGGACCTCCTACAAGAAATATCCTCTACCTTCTCTGTACTCCCCTATTACTTCGTATTTCTCCCTTATTTTGGTTAATTCCACATATACATACCCTATTCTCCTAGCTCCTGAAAAACATACACTCTCTCTAGTTCCTTAAGAATACCTTATTCATCTCCGACTCTCTCAAATTATATTGGATATAATAGTGTTTAAACACAACAGGTACTTACTAAATGTCAACTATGAATGCAACTGCACTGAAAGCTCTACCAACTAACCTACAACTTTTGAAACCCAATAGCTTTAATTTACTAAAGTCTGCATGCGCTGAAACCTGTTAAGATTTTTCTTCCGAGAGTGAAGATAGGTTGTTAAGAACCCTAACAAATGAGATTCAGCAAAGCAGACGTCTTTGGGAATTTTCTAGAAAGAGGATACTTAATTGGTTTTTTTGTTTTGTTTTGTTTTAACTGGCTTGCACACCTCTTCAGCAGGTCCTTTCCATGGGTGGCCTTCCTCTGCACCACAGGGAAGAGACGTGCAGACGGTATCCGCAGTAACGCATGCTCTCTGACATTAGTGGGACTCCTTAGTGAAGTCCAGAAGATAGAATCATGGAGGTTTTTTTTGTACTTTGAATGGAGAACACAACAGGCCAAGCAATTAATTAAAAGCAGTAGGTTTAAAATTTTCCTAATAAGGAGCTTAAAATATATAGGACATTTCTCATTTTGAACCATGGATGCTCTATCTACAATTACCAACCTTTTAACCCATTTACTCTGCTGGGGAGGGGAAGGCACAAACTTAATGGCCATCAGCATGTTTATTCTATCCACCAAACAGGAAATCTTGACTAAGGAAACAATCGCAAAGGGAACCATCTTCAGTGGGGGCTATAAGCCTAGATTGCTATGAGGCGCTGATATGAGAACTGAGCATGCAAGAATGAACGATATGATCGGGGCCTGACAACCACAGGGATCCACATCTGGGGAAGCACCTGCTTTGACAGCATGTTACAACCAGAGGGCTGGCTTCGATAGCTAGACCAGGGACCAAAAGCAAGATTTCTTCAGTAAGATTCAACAACACCCCCCCACCATCTGCTTGCCCTTGTTTCCTATTACACACCAAGCAAAAATCCTCTAGTCTTGCAAACCTGTCAAGGGGTCTCCCGTAACCACTCCACATGCTGTTCCCACTCCTAACTGCACATTTAAGCAAAATCCACCTCTCCTTGCCTGCTATGACACTTTATTTTTTTCCCATTAAAGCCAGCTTCCTCCAATGAATGATCCTGGGTTATCCCAATTCACTCTTCAAGGTACCAAACCTAACAGAATATCACCCACCCTCCTTCTTCAATCCACATATTACTGTAAATTCACAGCTTCACCGAAAGCAGACTGCTGCCGTATCCTCTCTGCTAGCAAGTATTTCACGCACCTCTGCAGTACTGCCGTGTGGCTTGTAAGTTACAGCTCTGGCTAGCCCACTGTCCATTCACCGATAACGTTAACTTATTTCCTGAAAATTTAAGTTACTCATGCGGGAGAAACCTCAAGTTATTAACATACTTAATCTGGAACGCATTTTCAAAGTTTCGTTCCTTCTAATCTACACTCCAGGGACTGAATAACTAGATCAGGAAGAATACCTCCTCTTTATTCTCTTAGCTGCTTACCTTTGAGGGGCATTTTGCTACACATTTTAAGAAGACTGGAAGGAAAAAAATGAAAGCAGTTGAAACTCCAACCAGTCTATTTTGGGTTCTGTTGGTAGTTTCGGGAAGTAACTCCCCAGTGCTGGGTTGTTGTGGAGGCGGCATGGGGAGCAGGTGGGGGCACACTCTCACCCTTGCTCCACACATGGCTTGTTTTTACTCAGATTTTTGTTCTCTAGCCTTATTGAGATAAATGTCATATTCCATAAAATTCACCCACTTAAGATGTACTGTTCAGTGGCTTTTAATATTTTCATAGAGTTGTACAACCATTACCTCAATCAATTTTAGAACATTTTCACCACCCTAAAAAGAAACCCTATACCCATCAGCAGTCAGTCCCCATTTCTCCCCCAACTCTCCCACCAAGGAGCCCAGCCCCAGGCCATCACTAATCAACTTTCTGTCTCTATGGATTTGCTTATTCTGGACATTTCCTATAAAACGGATCATACACTATGTGGACTTTGTGTCTGGCTTCTGTTCCTTAGCATAATGCCTTCAAGGCTCATCCATGTTTTAGCATCTATCAGGACTTTGTTCCTTTCTTTACCACTGACTAAGATTCCATGGTATGGTTATACTACATTTCATTTATGCACTTACCAGTAGATGGACATTTAGGTTATTTCCACTTTTCAGTGCTATGAATAATGCTGCTATGAGCATTCTTGTATGTTTTTTGTGAGTGTATCTTTTCATTTCTTAGGGTACACACACACACACACACACACACACACATACACACACATAAACTTATACCCTAAGGATATATATGTATCTACATGTATCTATATATAACTATATCTACCCTTAGATATATCCATATATAGAGATATATATCATATGGTATGGTAACTCCATGTTTAAATTTTTGAGGATTTAACCAAACTTTTATCCAAAATGGCTGCCACGTTTTACATTCCTACCAACAACGTACAAGTGTTCCAGTTTCTCCACATCCTTGCCAATACTTATTACTGCCATTTTCTTTTTAATTATAGCTATCCTAGGTGGGTATGTGGTATCTCACTACGACTTTGGTTTACATTTTCCTGTTGGCTAATAACGTTGAGCATTGTTTCATGTGCTTACTGACCACTGGTATATCTTCTTTGGAAAATGTCTATCCAAGTCCTTTGCCCATTGTTAAATTGGGTTGTCTTTTTATTATTGAGTTGTAAGAGTTTTTTATATTCTCTGGATACGAGTCCATTGATACTATTTACATATTTTCTCCCTTTCTACGGAATTTTCTCCCACCCTCTTGATGGTGTCCTTTGATGCACAAAAGTTTTTAATTTGGATGAAGTCCAATTTATCTAGCTTTTTCTAAGGTCACTTATGCTTTTGGTGTCATAGTGAAGAAATCACTACCTGACCCAAGGTCACGAAGATTCATCCCTGTATTTTCTCCTAGAAATGGTTATTTTTAGTAACGCAATGAGCACCAGTGAATCTACTACCCAAATAAAAAACTATTATCTTGATAATTACTTACATCGAATCACAAGCACCCCCTTCCCAACCTCTTGTCCTCTCGGAATCACTGATTTTCATCCTGTCAGTACATCGAAATCCCCAGTGCAGTTTTAGAGATGTCAAGTGACCCACAAACCTCGCCTCAGCCCTACTGGATCTCCTGGACAGAATTTAAACATGTGAATATAAACAAACAAAACATGACTCTTTCTGAAGTTTGAGGACCACTCCCGCTGGCAATAAGGAACTTCTAGAGCTGGCAGGTGATGCAGTAAAATTAACCTGAAAGCAAGACTAGTTAGACATGAGGTAAAGCAGAAGGCTTGTGATAAAGCAGAAGAAAAGAAAATGAGAAAGACAATTCAAAGACTACTTTGAAAAAAGACTGGATGGTACTTGAGGACAGACTGAACACATGAGATAAAAAGGAGGGCAAAGTAGAGAGTATGACCATGTGCATCTGGGTAGTCTGGGTACACGAAAGTCTAGACAGTAGTAGTTGGTTTGGGAAGAAAAAAAAAATATATATATATATATATATTTGTTCTATCCTGAGTTAAAGGAGGTGAGAAGAAATTCAAATTGAGATGTTCTGAGGACCTGAGTCATAGTATTGAACGGATAAGAATTTTTTGAAAGAGTAAGTGCAGAAAAGGGGATGGCTGGGAATTAAGGCTTAGAACGCACCCCTAAGTACTTCCTGCTTTATGGATACAGGAAGAGAAAGAGGATGCAGCCAAAGCAGAGAGAAAGACCATCACAATGAGGAAGCGGAGACAGGAGAAAAGCATGTCAAAGAAGGAAAAGGTGGTCCCTAGCGACATATGACGTCACCCAAGTAGTTTGCGACCTGCGTCTGGCGGAAAACTATGGTGACATAATTACTCAAGATTAGAAATGGGATCATTTCCCCTCAGAATTTCTGTCAGTTTGTCCTAATGCAATGCTAAGTTGTACGGACATAATCCAGATTCATTCTGAATCACCCACACGTCATACTGTGAGCGCATAAGGTATTTCTTACCAAGTCTGATGACAACTAATAAATAAAAGGTCTCGACTATCAGGAAATTCATTCAGGGTACCTAGAAAGGAGCCACCTGGCCATGCAGCCAAGTGGCACGACCCTGGAGAGAGCCTGGTATCTGGAAGACCTAGAACCAGACCAGCCTGGTCTCTCTCAGAGCAGCACTTTTCCCATTTATGTGGTACTCTCAATTATACAGAATAAAGGAGACATTTTGTAAAGGACACTCTGCCAAGTGCTGTGTCACAGTGCCATGTATTTATTACCTCATCAAGATGAGCATTATTTTTGTTTTATGTCTGGCAAAGTGAGGTTTCTACACTTGATCTTAACAAAGTGAGGTTTATTAAGTAACATGGCAAAATTTGAAGTTTAAAAAATTCCTAAGAACAAGGCCGAGCCCATAATGCCAGCCTGGATGCCCTCAAAGCCCACACCCACACACCCACACTGTGTTTTCAGCATTTTATGTATGTTTACATGGAGGTAAATGCACATCCCATAACTATTTCGCACAACTTCCAAATGCCTTAGTTATTACATTCTGTTTTTCATTTTATTCTTCACTCTCAACCCTTTGCTCTGCTTATGTAATTCCCAAAGTCATATTGTGCTTGAGGCATACTGCAGGTTTCTTTAAAAATAGTACTTTGGAAAGAACTGTAAGCACTATATATCACTGAGAAAAGGCCGAATTTTTCAATACATGGCATGGGAACAGCTGGTTTTCCATGTGGAAAAAAAAATTAAACAGGACACCTTCCTCACACTATATCCTCAAATCAATTCCAGGTGGATCACAGACTCAGTGCAAAAGGTAAAACTACTAAAATTTTTATAAAATAATAAAAGTGAGTATCTTTAATGCCTCGGGGGATGGAAGGATTTCTTAACCAAGAAACAAAAAGCACTAATCATAAAGGAAAAGGTGGTAAATTTGGTTACATTAAAATTACACTGAAATATCTATTGACTGAAAGATGTTTTAAAAAGACTAAAATGAGAGGGGCGCCTGGGTGGCTCAGTCGGTTGAGCGTCTCACTCTCGGTTTCGGCTCAGGTCATGATCTCAGGGTCCTGGGACTGAGCCCCGCCTCAGGCTCCACACTTGGCATGGAGTCTGCTTGAAATTCTCTCTCCCTCTCCCCCTGCCCCTTTTCCTGCTCGCACGCTCGCTCTCTCTAAAATAAGTAAACAAATAAAAGCTTAAAAAAGAGTAAAATGAGAAACCACAAAACGAAAGAACACATTTATAACACATACAACAAAAGACTCACATCCTTACTAGTGAAACAAAAACTCCTATAAATCAGTAAGACAACCCACCAGAAAAAGTGGGCAAAAGATTTATTTAAGCACACTTCACAAAAAAGGCAAAAAGATGGGAGAGAGAGTTCAGCCTTGTTATTACAGAGAAAAATAAAAACACTAAAACCACACTCACACACTCACCAGACTGTAAAACTTACAAGGTAGAGTAGCACCCAGCACTGGTGAGCGTGTGCAGGAAGGGACACGCCCCCACACACGTGACAACGGTTCGGCAGTACAAGGATAAGCTGGACACAGACACAATGTATGACCCAGCAACTTCACTCCTTGGTTTATACTCTTAGATGTTTAGGACTGCACAGGGACAAATGTTTAATAATGTTCAAGCAGGGGAGCCTGGGTGACTCAGTTGGTTAAGCGACGGCCTTCGGCTGGGGCCACGAGGGATCGAGTCCCACATCGGGCTCCCTGCTCAGCGGGGAGTCTGCTTCTTCCTCTGACCCTCTTCCCTCTCGTGCTCTCTCTCATTCTCTCTCTCTCAAATAAATAAATAAAAAATCTTAAAAAAAAAAAAAAAAGAATGTTCAAGCAGGGGTGCCTGGGTGGCTCAGTCGTTGAGCGTTTGCCTTCTTCGGCCCAGGTCATGATCCCAGGGTCCTGGGATCGAGCCCCGCATCGGCTCCCTGCTCGGCGGGAGGCCTGCTTCTCCCTCTCCCACTCCCCCTGCTTGTGTTCCCTCTCTCGCTGTGTCTCTCTCTGTCAAATGAATAAATAAAATCTTAAAAAAAAAAAGAAAAGAATGTTCATGCAAGTATTGGTAAGAGCTCCAAACTGAAAGCAACCCAAATATACATCACTAGACATGATGGAAAAATGACTTGCACTATATTCGTATCATGAAATACAATAAAGAAATGAAAGTGAATAAAGCACGGCTATACAGGCATGGAGAAATCTTGTAAAAATAGTGTTGTGTGAAACAGGGCACAAAATAATATATTTGGTATGATTCCATACATACATAGTTCAAGAACAAGCAAACTACATGAAGGATGAGCCCACTGCACATTATATCCAATAAATATGGCACCTTGTGGAACAAAACTCCTGAGGGAAGCATTACACAAGTGGTAAAACACAAAAATCCAGACAGTGATTACCTCTTAGAGCAAGGATGAGGTTGGGGTCAGAGGGTGCAGTCTGGGCTGATGAAATTATCTAATTCTTGATCCAAGTGGTAATTGCACAGGTGTTTGCTTTACAGTATACTTTCATTAAAGTGTATGTATATGGTTACTGCACAGCTCTGTTTACTTATATAGTATTTCATAATAAGCAAAGAAAAAATGAGAAAAGAATAGGATCCTTTTTCTCTTCCCACTTCTATTTCTTGCCATTCAGAGTAACTTCACTGGGATCTAAACTCCATCATCATCAGGGCTCAGAGGAACAGAGATTAGGCTCTTTTTCTCCCCACTGACTTCTTACCACCTAGAACAGTGCGCTGCAGAAGACAAGGCACTCAGTATTTTACAACTGATTCACTAATTAACCAAGAACAGAGAGGGAGGGAGAAAAAGAGGAAAAGAGAGAGAAGGATAAAAAAAGAAATGAAGGCTTGAGAGCTCAGAGCGGCATTCTGTGAACAGTTCAGAGGCCAGGAACTGCGGGCTACTTGTTAAAACAGAGAGCTCACTGAAGTTTTTGTTGAAGACAGCCACAGTCCTAAATGAAGGACGGTAAACTATGAAGACTTTATATACAATGATAAAATTTACAGTTGTAGTCAAATACAATTTAAAAGGAGTAAATATTTTAATGATCTATATAATCACTTCAGAACTATGAGCAATAAATTTCTGTTATTCACATGCTACCCAGGCTGTGGTATTTTGTTACTGCAGCCAGAATGGGCTAAGACACATTACTTATAATTTAAAAATTCATTTTTTTCTATAATGTTACTACTTCCCTAATTTAATAAGAGTTACTAACAAAGAACAACGACACTGAGGAGATTTAGATCTCCCTTCTTTTCCTTTAATATGTCCAACCTAAGGTAAACGGGCTTAATAAAACTAGCAAACCAAAACAAACAAACACACAAAAACTTGGATGGCCAGAAGAGGAGGAAGGAAAAAAAAAAACCTAGATAGTAAAACAGACAAAACTGGGTAACTGAGAGTTGACATAATTTTGGCAAATCTTTCAGTTAATTATTCTTAACTCTCCCCTAACTTTAGAACGTATTTTATTTTCTGATGATAACCTTTTGATTATTCAAATCCCCATAAGTAACAAGCCAGAGAATAGACAGAGCCTAACAATTCCTTTAAAACCACAGTCACTTTGTATTCAATAACTTTTTTTTAGCTTTCTAGAATTAACATCATCCTAAGGAATACTGAAGTACTCTATTTCCTCAGCTCATGTCAACCTGGGATCATTCTAATTCAGGGACACAAGTAAAATAAACTACACTACCATAAGCTCAAGTTTAGCTCACATGGCTCAGGAAGAAGAACACTACCAGACCGGACACTGGTACAACATACAGGAAAAACAGAAGAGGGGGCAACTTCAGTATAAGTAAAATACAAGAATAAAAAAATAACAGAAACTTAAGGCAAAGAAGAGAACAGAGTCAACGTATATTCAAAAGTTAAATATATATACTTTGTAGTTTCAAAGTGCACTTATGACATCAAAGAAAAGCCTGAAGCCCTATGAAGAATTTCTATGCTTCATTTTTTTCAAATGCACATGAAACATTGTCCAGGACAGATCACATGTTAGGCCACAAAACAAGTTTCAGTAAATTTAAGAAGACTGAAATCATATCAAACATCTTTTCCAATCACAACAGTATGAGAGCAGAAATCAATTACAAGAAAAGAATAGGAGGAAACAAAAATACATGGAGGCTAAACAACATGCTCCTGAACAACGAATGGGTCAACAAAGAAATCAAGGAGGAAATAAAATAATACCTGGAGACAAATGAAAATGGAAACACATGGGATCAAAATCTTTGGGACATAGCAAAAGCACTACTGACAGGAAATTTTAGAGTGATACAGGCCTAACTCAGGAATCAAGAAAAGTCTCAGGTAGACTAAATCTAACTTTACACCTAAAAGAACAAGAAAAAGAACACACAAAGCCCAAATTTAGTAGAAGGAAGGAAATAACAAAGATCACAGCAGAAATAAATGAAATAGAGACAGGATCAAGTCCCGCATCGGGCTCCCCGCTGAGCAGGGAGTCTGCTTCTCCCTCTGACTGTACCCCCTCTTGTGCACTCTCTCTCTCAAATAAATAAAATAAAATCTTTAAAAAAAAAAAGAAAGCAAGAATATAAAATGAGGAAAAGACCATCTCTTCAATAAATGGTGCTAGGCAAACTGAACGGCTACATGTGAAAGAATGGAACTGGACCACTTTCTTACACCATGCACCCACAAAAACACCACTCAAAATGAACTGAAGACCTACCTGTGAGGGCTGAAACCATAAAAATCCTAAAAGAAAACACGGGCAGCAAACTCAAGGACAACAACCTTAGTAATATTTTGCTGGATATGTCTCCCCAAGCAAAGAAACTAAAACAAAAGTAAGGAACTACATCAAATGAAAAGGCTTTTGCAGAGTGAAGGAAACCATCAACAAAACAGAAAGGCAACCTACCAAATGGGAAAAGACATTGACAAATGAGATGTCCAATAAGGGATTAATAACCAAAATATGTAACAAACTCACACAACTCAACACCAAAAACCCCAAATAACCCTATTAAAAATGGGCAGAGGACCTGCATAGACACTTTCCCCCACAAAAAAAGACATACAGATGGCCAACCCACACATGAAAAGATGTTCAAAATCACTAATCACCGAGGAAATGCAAATCAAAACCACAATGAGATACCATCTTACACCAGTCAGATACAACAAGTGTTGGCAAGGATGTGGAGAAAAGGGAACCCTTATGCACTGTTCGTGGGAATGTAAACCAATACAGCCACCTCTGGAAAATAGTATGGAGGAACCTCAAAAAACTAAAAATAGAAAAACCATACAATCTAGCAATTCCACTTCTAGGTATTTACACAAAGAAAACAAAAACACTAATTCATAAAAGATACATGTACCCCTATGTTTACTGCAGCATTATTTACAATAGCCAAGATATGGAAACAGCCCAAGTCTCCATCAATGGATGAATGGATAAAGAAGATGTGGAATGTGTACACACACACACACACACACACACACACACACACACACACACACACAGTGGAATATTACTCAGCCATAAAAAAGAATGAAATCTTGCCATGTGACAACATGGATGAACCTAGAGAGTTTTATGCTAAGTGAAATAAGTCAGACAGAAAAAGACAAATGCTATATGATTTCACTCATATGTGGCATCTAAAAAACAAAACAAATGAGCAAACAAACAACAACAATAAAACTAGAAACACACCCGTAAATGTAGAGAACTGGTGGTTGTCAGCGGAGAGAGGGCTGGAGGGATGGGTGAAATAGGTGAAGGGGATTAAGAGGTACAAACTTCCAATTATAAGATAAATAATGGAAAGTCCAGCATCGGGAAGACAGTCAGTGAGATTAAAACTCTGTATGGTTACATGGTAACTACACATATTGTGGTGAACTTTTGTAATAGTTTCAGAAAATTCTCAGGTACGAAGCTGCCCATAAAGATACTTTATGTCCCTGTCTATTGGCAAGGGGAAAGACTTATGATCCACAGATTCAATATTAAAATGATGAATATTCTGAAGAGTTACAGAAGGAAACAGCAGATGGATACTCCGATCCGCACAACAGAAGCCATAGGGGTGGAATTGTTCTCTTCATGTGGCCTATGGTCATTTATTTCTCCACTCACGAGTGGCTCCTAACGTAATTTGTTAAGTCTCTTTCCAACCCCCAACACCCTGGTTGGTTAGCATTTGTCTGCAGGCTGAAATGGTATCTCATGTCCCCTTCTCATAATACAGAGCAGCAGACTTTAATTTGAACCATATGTCTGTCTTCTAGGGATGGTTTAAATACCAGAGCTTTACTATCAATTTTGAGACTTGAAATTCTTTGTTCTAGGCAAGATCAGGAGCCTGGGGCTATATAGGGTAGAGATATTGTATCCCTAAAAGTAGGTATATCATCAACTGGGTCTGTCTATGTGGTAAGGGGAAACAGGAAAGAACGAATGGCACTAATTTAAAAATCAGGACAACTGCAACAGGAAATTTTCTTATTTGGTCCACCACTTCAGAGCAATACCCTTGACTTCTTTTTTGGCTGACCAAGGAGCAATGCAAAGCAGATGTAAACATTAGGCACAGCCTGCAACCAGTTCCAGTGTTCACAGTGTCTGTTAAGGTAACACAGCACAGCTAAAATTGACAGCCAACCCCTCCAAGAGTAACTGTGCTTCCCTTCCTTGCTGTTTTAAGTAAACAGCTCAGAAGTAGGGGGCAGAAGAACAAAGTAAAGTGGGAAAATATTTATTCATCCTAAATAAACAACCTCACCAGAAGACACAGTGACAAGATTCTTCATGTTTTAAAGCCTGAAAGCTTCTGAGGACTCATAACCCTAATTCCGCACTTGCAATTATAGACAAAGACTAAGAACAAAAATAATTTTGGCCCTCGATTAATTTCCCAGTGGATTCATGGGAGGGGAGGGGTGGAGGAGACAAGCTGTCAGGTATTCTTGCTAGAAATGACTCAAAGAACCAAAGATCAACACTCCAGAAAGAACACTATATAAACAGGATTTAGACTGTTATATATATGGAACATGACACAGATAAGGAACTAATCTTGCTTTTCCTATACAATACCACTAGCCTAGAAATCATGTGACCCAAAAGTGTTATTTGGAACTGCGCAAAACAAGAGTCAACTGTGTGAATCTCAGAATTACGGTAGTGAGGAAGGATGAGCGTCGAAGTTCCCAGGAGTCACAATATTAGTTCACTCTTAAAAATGGGTCTTGGGAAGTCCTCAATGTTTAGCAATCACTCCAACCCCTGGCTGAACTTCCTGACTAGGAGCTAATAGAGAAGTAATGCCAAAAACTACTGACTCACAGCCTGAGCATTTATACACGAGAGAAATTCCTTCACCGGGGCGGGGGCGGCTAAGAATCAAGTAATCAGCTTTTTTTTTTTTTTTTTTTTGGTGGTGGGAGGAGGATATTTGGTTTAGTTTATGAAACTAGGGCAGGTCAGAATTAGAGGAGGAGAGGGTATTATGCATGAGATTGAAAGACTGTATCTACCTTCTGGAAAATTTATTAGAGAAGTAGTACAGTACCATTTTGTTGCACGTGCCACTATTACATCATATACGGGACTGCTCCACATCTGTCACTTAATCTTACAGATCTTCTGATCCTCCCCAACTTCCTAGCACTATATATTTATATGGCATAATACTATCTCTGTAGAAGATGAAACTTTAAATCAAAAATGCTAGTCCAGCATTAGACTGGCATTTTCAATGAGTGACTTATGAATTTCTCCCTAAAGCTTCAAAATACCTTAGCAGTTAGGATCACTGAATTCAGCTATTTTTAAATGAGGTAATAAACCAATCCCTTCTACTCTATTATAGATAGCACTATCCCAACCCTTCTTACAAAAACTCTCCCCAATATAGGATCTTTCCATCAAACTCAGTATTGAGTAGACATATAAGAGAAAGGGCTGTAATGAGACACTTTCTGCAAGACCTGCAAACAATATTCACTGGAATTCTTGAATACATCAAACACATACTATTATAGTCACAATTCTAAATCCTATCACTTAGAACAATGAAAGTCCAATCCTTCAATCAGGTTGACAGGTAAGCACTCTACACAAAATTTTAGACCATGATGAATCAAAGTCCCTTTAAATACTCAACAGAAACTGAAGATACCAATGGAAATATAGTACATGGTATATAGCATATAGTATATAGGTATAGTAATAATATTTCCCAGATTAAAAATTAAGACATACGGTCTAATAAGTAGAAGCCTACTTTTGGAGAAAAGAAGATATGACTATCACAGAAGAAATTCTAAGGTGTCACCGAGAAATTAAACACAGGTAAGAGTATACCCTCTTAAGTTAAAGCTAACAGAATAAACGTAACTTAAATGAGAGGAAACACCGGAAAAACAAATAACCCACCTAAAAGGTAATGTGCAAATGTGGTCACAAGAGTAGGGTACTCCCCAAGTTTTTGAGGGACCACTAATGAGTTCTTGGTACAAGGTGAACAAAACACACACAGTCCTTGGCCTCATGGAGCAGTTACTCCTTTGGGGGAGGCACACATGGCATAATTACATGTCTAACTATATAATTAGAAGCAGGGAATGAATTTTATGGTAAAGTTCAGGGACAACTGGTATATAATAGAGAAGAGAGGCTTTCCTGAAGAAGAGTCTATCAAGAGTTCAGAGAATCTTTCAATTTGATCCAAAACAACACCACCACCACCCCACCCACAAATCCAGACTAGAATATAAAGAATATAAAGAAAACTGACCAATTTAACCATACAACTACCCAGTATTTTCCAACTTTTTTGACTCACAAATTCCTTTCAAAGGAATATTATCTTAAAAAGAATCCCAGAAAAGAAATTTAAAAAATAATTTTGTCATTTTTGTATAACTAATGATAAAGTAACTTTAAGAAAGGTATTTTATCCTATAATAGCACAGTGTCAAAACGATTTAAAAGTTCATTGTAAGTTATATTTATATTTACCAACAAATCATCAACAAAATGAAACGTTAACCTACTGAATGGGAGAAAATATTTTAAATCACATATCTGATAATACATACCTAAAATATATAAAGAACTCATACAACCCAATAGCAAAACAACAAAAAATAGTAGACTAAAAAAAAAAAAAAAAAAAACGAGTAGAAAATCTGAATAGATTTTCTTCCAGAGAAGACATACAGTTGGCCAACAGGTACATGAAATAATGCTCAACATCACCAATCATCAGGGAAATGCAAATCAAAACCACAATGAGATATCACTTCACACTTTGTTAGAATGGCTAGTATCAAAAAGACAAGAAATTACAGGTGTTGGCGAGGATGTAGAGAAAAGGGAACCCTTGTGCACTATTGGCGAGAATGTAAATTGGTGCAGCCACCATGAAAAACAGTATGGAGGTTCCTCAAAAGATTAAAAATAGAATGACCATATGTTCCATAGCAAGTCTACTTCTCAGTATTTTTCTGAAAAAATGAGAACACTAATTCAAAAAGATATATGTTCCCCCACATTCATTGCAACATTATTTTCAATAGCCAAGGAAACAACCTAAGTATCTGTCAATGGATGAATAGATAAGGAACACACACACACACGTGCACACGCATGTGTATAATGGAATATTACTCAGCCATAAAAAGGAATGAAATCTTGCCATTCAAAACAACATGGGTGGATCTGGAGAGTACTATGCTAAGTGAAATAAGTCAGACAGAGAAAGGCAAATACCTTATGATTTCACTTACATGTGGAATCTTTAAAAAACAACAAGCTCATAGATACAGAGAAGAGACTGGTGATGGCCAAAGGCAGGGATGCGGGTGGGTGAGATGGGTGCAGGTGGTCAAAAGGTACCAACTTCCATTTATAAAATGAATCATGAGGATGTAATGAACAGCGTGGTGACAACAGTGAGCAGTACTGAGTGCATATTTGAAAGTTGCTAAGAAAGTAGATCTTAAAAGTCCTTATCACAAGAAAAAAATTTTTGTAACTATGTAAATGATGGATCTTAGCTAGGTTTATTGTGATCATTTCACAGTACATGAAAATACTGAATCATTATGTTGTACACCTGAAACTAACATAATGTTATAGGTCAAGCATACCTAGGTTTTTTTAAAAAGATCATTACAAATACTATTTAAGAAAGGAATTTCCCGTTTTATATGTGACTCACTAATTTATTTAAATTAAAAGTGCTAATTTAAAATTGTTATGTCATATTTAGTTGGAAGCCACATATTGAGATTATAATGTCTGAAATAGCCAAAAACTTTTCATGAGCTGGTATTTGAAATGCTTACATTTTTTAACCCAAAGAGTAAACCTGTTTATCCGAATCATTTTCATGCTTTGGTTTCAAGCAGTAAAAATGGGCAAGCAAGTTTAGTACTTCTGTGCAAATAAAACATTATGAACACAGATAGTCGTTATTCCCAATAAAACAAATCAGATACTGTGTGTGTGCATGTGTATTTATATTTGTGTGTGTGTGTGTCTAAATCTGTGGTTTCTGAAGTCCTAGAAAGATTTTGATGTGCTAGATAAGAACAGTGATCAAATGAAGACAATTCATGAATTGGGTAAAGTTTTTCTCGAAGCACTGTTAAATTACCATTTTTATTTTCATTAACAGAATTTTGACATCAGTGCTCCTTACACTTTACATTGTCCAATGGTCCATTATAGATGTGAATTTAACAAAATATGATGAAAAACTGCATCCTGGTCAAAACTACCATGGTAACCGGCGACTTCACCTAAGCAGTAAACTGAATGTTTGAGTTACAAGCATGCTCATTAGCAACCTGCTAGCAGGTAGACTCACTTGATTTACTCTCACAGGGTCTCAAGCTATTCCATTTAAGGAGGCACGGCGGGGGGGGGGGGGGGGGGGGGGGGGTGGCGCTAAATCACTACTTGATTTACTGACTTCTAATTATCCCTGAAACAAATGATTTGCAATTAACAAAAGTTTGTGTAAAAGGAACCTATAGTTGGGGAAGAAATCCTTTACTCTCAAGTTTCTTGAACTACTGTACGTTTATATATCCCCAGGCATAATGCTGTGGTGCGCTAAGGGTTATGTGAAAGTGAAGGCTAAAGAAAACACATATTCCTGGAACATTAATTTTTTTCTATGTTAAATAAAGTCGAATAATTTTAGTATTAAAACAAATGTAATATGACATTGAGGAGAATATAAAATGTGCATGAATTTAAAAATAAAGCATGTGACTTAAAAAGCGAACCGTTCCAGCCTCGCTAATCAATCCCACACTTGCCCCCCACCCTGTGCGAGTCTGTCCCCCTCCATGTTCGGGAAACCACAGCGGGAGAATCTGAGAAGCAATGCTTCTGTACTGGTATTGTGAGTGAGGCCCTGTAAATAGAACATGTCCTTGATCTTAGCAGGATGCAATACTTTTCAAGATCATTAAGACCTCACTTATCACCTAGAACCATGACTGACAAAAATCTGTTCACTTGAATTTTAACTCTAGAATTTTTTCATACGAAATATATCAACTGTGTATACCAAAAATGCCTTCTGAATGAAGGTGCGTTCATTTCTCGATTGTAAAGCTCCAGTCTGAGGAACAGGATGCAGAAGAGATAATTTTCAAACTGTATTTTCCCAAGGGTCAACATACATGAAAGTTGTTAGCACCTTCTAGTTGCGGGTCACACAGCATTTCAAGGGGAGAGTGGACACTGAGGCACTGTGATTCCCAGGTTCTGGGATGACACGAATTCAGGAAAATCACGTGGCCTCTCTCTGGGTCTCAATTTCTTACCTGTCAACCAGGGAGGTGCACTGAAAGATAACCTAAATAAAGGTGTTACGATCATGACCTAAAATTTGTGACTGGTGTGATGAATATCCATAACCACCTTCTGTGAGCTGTCAGGGACATTCTCAACTACCACACCGGGGAAGGGTTCTCAGAAACCCAAGGTTCACCACCTTTTTTCCCTCTACCATTGTATCTCAGCATCTTCTTCCTGAAGGTGAAAGGTCAATGAATGGACTTGCAGAATGTTTTAGTTTCTCACTTTTAAAAAATTAAATAGTCTAGATCTCACCACATTAAGGTCAAAAATTTCCACAGTACCTTAGATCCACGCACTCTGGAAATTCTTTCCAAAACACTGGCTTTGCTGTAGTTGTACTTCAGATCTCTGCTGTCTCCTGACTGCCAACTAAAACAGTAACACCGGAGTGGGAACTATCTCATGGAGACCATTCTGGGAGTCGACATTTAGAGAGAAAAGTTTCCAACTTCCTTAGGTTAAAAAAAAAAACACACACACACACACACACAAAAACTTTCCACAATTTTCAAAACATTCTCATAACGTCTGAGTATTTCAGATAAGTTTGCTTCAGGGAGTAAGCCAGCTACATTTAGGTCTTTTCTGAGGCAGTCTTTTATAAATACAGAAATTTCTCTACTTCATCTTTGGGGACAAGAATTAAAATTGCTTTCAAATGGCATTAAAAGTAAGACACCACCATTTTCCTTTGATAGCTTAATATACTCCATCAATAAGAAAATCTGATTTCTCGATTTCTACACATATCTTGGACTGGCAGGTCCCTCTTCCTGGCCCAGAGGTTTGACTGGTTATCCACCCCAGAAACCCTTCATTTACACGCATGCGCGCTCTCTCTCTCTCTCTCTCTCTCATATTTGTTGCCCTCGTCTTCCTTTTCAAGTCTACTACCAACACCTTTATGCAGGATCTGACCATTTTGCAGCCTCTTCACTGACCTTCCTATTTGCTCTCCTGTCCCTCCCACCTGCTCCCATTTTTTCCTTATTTATCCTGAATCTGACTTATCAAGCCTGGTATTCAAACAATTTCACAATCTAGTATAAATGAATACCTCTGTCTCTCACCTTCTCAGGCATGACTCCCCTGCTTAAATCTTCCCTCCGGCCAAGGTGCTTTATACCTGTTCTGCAAATATGCCACGTGCTACTGCTACCCATAGTTCTCCAACTCAGCTTCCCACCGCAACCAAAACAAAATCCCAAATCCTCACCACGTGCCTGAAGCTCCACAGGAACGGGCCCCAGCCAGTTCTCTTACCCCATCTCCTTCCAGAGCCCCCTTACTTATCGTCTGCAGCCGTGCCAACTTTTCTCCTACCCTGTCAAATACCTTAAATTTACCTCTCTCAGGCCTTTGCATTGTTCTTCCTTCTGCTTGGAAGGCTTGGACTATTCCGCTTAAAAGCATTCTCTCTCCCACAAGTCATTCCAGCACATTTTCGATTTTATCGTTTTCATAGTACTTACAAGGGCTTATTTGTGTATGTGTTCACTGTCGATCTCCCCCAGCAGAATGTTCGTTCCAAGGGACTACTTTCCTGCCACTGTATCCCCAGTGCGTGGATCAGGGCCGGCACATAGCAGGTGCTTTATTAACATCTGCTGACTGACTAATCCTACTGGAATTCTCTCCTCTACACCTATACCTCAAAGAACCCTATTCATCCTTTAGACGCACATCAAATGTTAGGCCCTCAGTAGGGTATTTATGTCCTCATCACCACTGTCTAAAGTTCAGATCAACGGAGTTTTGAGCACCTACTAGAGAACAGGCATGCACTCGGCCATCGGGATGAAACAGTAAACAGGATACGGTTACCATCCCGGTAGCATTCACAATCTAATGGAACTTCACGAACTAAAGTGCTTTCTTCACCCTCTGAACTTCTGTAGTAATTAGACTATATAATTAATGTGATAATGAATCATGGCGTGCCTTGTAACATCTCTTCTATTGTATCAAAGTATAATTTGGTCACTGTTGAACATGCTGTCACCCAGCGATGCAGGCTATATGCAGAGAGAGCCAGGTTGTACCTCCCCCACTCTTCATTTGCTCCTCTGTGGATCCTCACATGTGTGAGACACGAAAAGTGAAAGGTTAGAGGCCAAGAATCCTATTCTTTCCCGGGCGCTGGACTCTCTACATGAAAGATTTGCATGAGTCCTCTTTATAAGGAATTCAAAGTTTTGGAAACTTAAAGGTATATATTTTGGAGACTCTAATGTTTTCTAAATAAGCTGTATTTGTATGCCAAATATGATGAAATTAAATAATATGTGTAAAAATGCTTTGTAAAGTGCTCTCTCTATATATATACACATACAAACAACACACACACACACACACACACACACACACACCCCAAGTATAATTTTGGTGCTATTTAACTTTCCAAAGGTCTAAGTATTTGCTGCCAAATAGACTATAAATTCTTTAGGGCAGGAGTCATGTCTTATACTTCTGTTCTCTCTCCCATGACACCTGAGCGAAGAGCCTTTGTTAATAATAGATACATTTTCAGATGACCCCTACACATTTTTAGTTCTAGACTCAGTAACTTTGCCTTTCAGAAATAAAATTTTTTGTTCTGAAAACCATCAATGTTTACTCTGGATTACTAGTACCAGAAACATCTTTTAAATAATTCTATAGAAGACAGGTTTGCTACTGCCATTCTAAAATCAGAAGGAAAACCAAGTTTCTCATCTGGGCTTCATTCTCTGTAGAAATAACACTGGAACAAAAATTCAGAGGTAAGAATTTAAGCATGAAAACTCCTACTTAAACCACTGCATCTTTTAATATCTGTAACTAAAATGTACCTGTCATGTCCAGGGGAACACATATTCCCTTGAGGAAGGCTAGCATGGGCTTTTCTAATAGCTAGATTTTTTATAGTATCAAGCGTTAAATGTAAACTGTCACATTAATTCATTAAGAAAATAAAAATAAATCAACGTAAACACAAACATCCCCAGAGCAACTTATTCATCTTCTACATTTGAACAGGATGCATCATCTTTTCATCAAAACCATTTAGGTAAAAACAAAGCAAAACAAAAAAGCCATTTAGATTAACATTGGCATAAGGAAAACATGAATTCCTTAAATTTCCTAATCTGAATTTTTATTAATTCCATGTTAATTTGACACTGTAACATATGATGATTGTAGAAATGAGGTGCTTAAGACTAACAATATTTTAAATAAAACAAAACTCTTTCTCTTTTGTGTGTTACTTTCATGTCTAGTAGTTTCCTTCTGACTGAGATTTAATAATAACTCATCAAAGACCACTGAAAAGACCAGAAATCCTGAAGTTACTTTTAGCTTTTAGAATAAAAGTTGATTTCATTAGTTATCTGACCTTATTCTGTCAGAACCATCCATTCCACCTCTCCAAAATCAGTCACGCCATGGTCAGCTTCAACTAGAAGCGTTTCCTCCCACTGGCCCACTAAGTTCAAAGAAGTCTTGGCAGATGAGAATGGGAATTCTACCTAATTTATGTGTAAGAGAGGAAGTTCAGGCAATGATTGAGAAATGGAGGACAGGAGTCCCCCTCACCCACAGGGGATCCATTCCGAGACCCCCAGTGCACATCTAAATAGTACCGAGCCCTAGATGTGCTATGTTTTTCCCAATATACACACCCCTATGTTAAAGTTTACTTTGTGAATTAGGCACAGGAAGAGATTAACAACAATAACTAATAATAAAATGGAACAATTGTAACAATATACTGTGATGAAAGTTATGCACATGTGGCCTCTCTCTCCCGAGATACCTTATCATCACCCTTCCTCTTCTTGTGGTGATGGGAGGTGATAAAATGCCTACGTGATGAGATGAGGTGAGGGGAATGACGTAGGTGTCGTGACCTAACATTAGGCTATTACTGGCCTTCTGACCAGACGTCAGAAGGAGGATCACCCGCTCCCAGACCACAGTTGACCACGGGTAACTGAAACCACGGAAAGCAAAACCGGACTGGGGGGTGCGGGGAAGAGGGTGGGGGGGTGGCGACCGGTGAATGACAAGGCAATGAAAGCATGAAAAAAAGAATGCATGAGCAAAGACAATGTTAGATATTATAGCAGGGCACAACTCAGAGCAGCTCATTTATTCTTGGCCAAAACAAATAATAAAAATGCAGACTCTGGGTTAATGAACTTGAAAATCTCACCATATGTGTTAATGCAGAGAGCCCACGGCGGGCCACCAGCATTCCCACGAGTCTGTAATTACACACCAGCAGGTAGACTCATACTGTGACTACATGGATTTGTTTTAACTATTAACAAAGAAAAGCATTTCAAAATCTCCTTGCCCAAATATTTGTCAGTGGCGTTTCTAATTTCAATTATCACTGACCCCTGCTTTTACACTTGGTTTCTCAATACAAAAACAAAGAGCCTCCTGAACTAATCTCCCCAAACTCAATCAAAATGGTTCTAAAGTCAAAATCAAGAACTAAGGAAGCATAACAAAATTTTTGACCTTTTATCAGTGAAGGTAGAACACAGCTATAGAAGAAAAAGGGGACTTCTTTGACCCTACTGCCCTAATCAGTAATCCAGAGAACCCCACAATCACATGTGCGGCAGGCTGCATAAAAGCCACTCAAAAGACACCCACGTCCTAATCCATGGAACCTGCGAATGTGGTGCCAATGCGGTAAAAGGGGCTTCTGTAGATGTGACTGGGTGATGGGGAGATCACCCTGGGTTATCCGGGAGGGTTCAATGTAATCACAAGGGTCCCTCTAAGAGGGAGGCAGGAGGGTGAGGCTAGGAGCGGGAGATGTGACAAGGGGAGCACCAGGCGGCGTGCTGTGAAGAAAGGACCAGAACCGAGGAGTGCAGGGGCCTCTGGAAGCTGAAACTGGCAAGGAGATGGATCCTCCAGAGACTCCAGGTGGAACCAGTCCTACCAACAGTTTGATTTTAGCCCCATAAGGCTCATTTCGGGGGCTCACTTTGGCAGCACACATACTAACACGGGGACGGTAGAGAGGGTTAGCACGGCCCCTGCCCAAGGCTGACACGCAAATTCGTGAAGCATTCCGTATTTTTTCATGATGAGCCCTGAGTGATATACGGAAGTGTTGAATCACAGCCTGTGTAACCTGCAACTAATAAAACCTTGTATGTTAACCATACTGGGATTAAAATTAAAAATGTAATAACATTTTTAAAAAAGAAAAAGTAAAAAGACTCATTTCAAATTTCTGACCTCTAGAACTGTAAGATAATAAGTTGTATTGTTTCGAACTACTATGTTTGTGGTAATTCGTTACAGAGACAATAGGAAATTAATACAACATTTTATTATACTTTTAAGGACTGTGAAGCTTAGTAGATGTTATTACCATTAATTTAATTGAAGCTACAGTGAAAAATTACAGAAGAGGGTTTGAAATTGCTGGTCTCTCCACACTACCCACTTGTCTGGGAACTGCTAGCATCTAGAGAGCTTTGGGGAATATAAAACAGACTTAAGAACAAAGGAAAAATGTGATTTTCTGTAAGATAAAGAAAGCATTTAATTCCTGCCTACTATGCACTGGGCAAATGCAGGACTCAAGGAGCTTACAGCTATGTGAAAGTACTAAACAACAGTACATCCGTCAGCCGAGCTTAGAGTTAACTTAACTAAAAAGTTCGGTGACATTCCAAGGATGTGAAAGTAGAGCCTGGAAAGACTTATCTACACAAAACAGTAGAATCACCAACCTGAAAGGGTACAAGTTGGTACTTTGACCTGTAATATAACGTAATTCTGAACCCTCAACTCCCACCCTTTTAAGGACGGAAGTCCTTAGAACTGCTTTTTTTACCTTGACTTTCAAGGCAATTCTATTCTAGCTGTACTTCAGTTTCCTACAGGAGACGCCCCTTCCCTTTTTACCTGCGAGACGGGGGACACACAATGCAGTACTGAAAACTGTCGGAAAACAAAACTGGTTTCTTTTCATGTTCCTACTCTCTGTCTAGACTGCAGTCACTTTCTTCTATCAATAGGTGGTGAGCTTGTATTGGTTAGGCAAATGCTGATAGTTTATTGAAAGTGAGGTAGGAATAGAGTGAGGCAGTGAAAAGTGCTTTTTAGGCACCCTCAGATGAGCAGACGAGTGAAATCTGAGGACACAAAGAGATCGACTTCCTTTAAACCGATGTAAGATCTGCTCTTCCTAAATTATCATAAAACCACAGTGTTCAGCAGTGACATAAATCAGCCTCCTCAAGTGAAGCTGACAGGGCACACAAGCTTAGCAGTTGTTCGCTCCACTTTATTCTATACTTTATTCCTTATTATTTAAGAGACTGTCAACCAAACTGAGAGAATTTTAAATATCACCCTTTTCCTTCTTCCTCCCCAGCCGAGTTCCATCCAATACTACATGAAAAAGAACATAAATGTGTTTTGAAAGTTTATCGTTTTCCAAGCCACACACACATGCAAATCTTTCATTTTCCAATACCTCTTTCTGAATCGATGGAAACAGACAATCCCTTGTTCAAGAACCTTGAAGGAAAAGCTCTTTTGTTCCTATTTCACATCCTCAACGCACTTCTCACCTGCTATTTTAATATTCAGATTGGCATCCAGAAGCAAATTTTCAGCTTTTAGATCACGATGAACAATGTTCCGACAGTGACAAAAATAGACGGCTGCCACAATCTGTTTGAACTTCCGACGGGCCTCCTTCTCGGCCATTCTGCCATGGGCCACCAGGTGGTCTGCGGTGAAGAAGAGCACAGTCAGTTCTCATTTTGCACACGGGCATCGCTTCAAAAGGTGGACTCCAGAAGGGATGCCAGGGGGCCACCAGATGAACAGTTGAAGAAGTGAAACAAATGGCAACACTTGGGGCCCTGGTCTGTGTCTACAGAAACCCATTAGCAAGCAGTACCCTGAGCGTTCTCGGTGTACATGAGCGTGCACAGGACTACCTATGCCCTACCGTAAGCAAAAAGAGTTCTGAGGGTGATGATGGTATTTTTGGAGAATCATCACATTTAACACCTCCCCTCTCTTATCTCCATTGCATGAGATTACATACACCCAGCAAACATAAGCATGAAGATAAGAATCAGCAATATTTCCTGTGCTAAAGGGTGAGTCAAAAAGCAGAGTCACAATAATCAATCATTTTGGAGAAGAACAGACAGAACTTAGTCACTGCTAAGGGGGAAAACGGCTTTATATGGGAGCCCATCTATGCTAATCTCTCTTCTGCTTTCTCAAAGTTTTACAGTTTAACATAAAAATGTACTTATTTGGTGACTATACTCTGGAATGCATAATAATATGCCTGTGTCTTTCCATCTGCATTTATGTGCTTTTCAATTATTTCTTAAATTGTTATTAGTTTTTATAGACATTAGAAAACAAAGGGAAGTTTCTACCACTTTCAATGAAATTATTTCATTGGCAATGTGGCTAACTAAGCTACAGCAAATTAACTTTGTAATACTATAAATCAAGCTATCTTCGATGTTTAAAAATGAACTGAATGACCCAGGGCCAATCCCATTAATTTCCAGTTACCAATACAATTAAGTATTTTTTCCAATAGTGGCTAATCCTAAACCCCAGTTCAGTTCTTCATCTAACTAATAACATATGGAGATCGTAACAGCTGATGGGATTAGTAACACTGGCAATACAACTTGCTCTACCTAAAACTTCCTACCCTTAAACTAACTCGTCTAGGTGGGAAAAGGACACATTTGCCATCATAAGCATCCAGAAATAGTGGGAAAGTGAAAAAATCAGATAATATAAATAAGTGTATTACTGTTCCTCAAGAGTGGTCTCAATAATCCTACCCAACTGTTCTGGCACCATGGAGATCACCCACCGGACCAAGCGGATATATCTTTTCTTCATCACAAAGAGAAGTCTGTGAGAAGACATACGCACTAGTAGTGACTACCAATACTGAGGGCGTAGGACAAGAAATGGGGGTAGGGCGTGATGAAGGGGAGCCAAACGACAATCCATCTAACACAGCAGATTTTCAAATAATTTAAACTACATTCTGACCACAAAGAGCATACAATTTGGGAGATCAAATACTATAGCAATTTTAAGAACAACGTCTTACAGGATCACTGAAATTATTGAGAAAGACCCTTCAACGGGAATTATTGCAATTGTGTTATCAGTGGTTCCTACACCAGTTCCTTGAAGCATTTTCCTCAAAGAGAACTCCTTATTATAGCCAAGGTGACCAAGGTAGTAGGAAAAAAGAGAAAATAGGAAGTCTTCAGCTTAGAAGTTAAAAGGACTAGAACCCCACTTTCTACAGGAGTTTAGAGGTAGTGATGAACGAGCGCACACTCTGGTGTATTTACACTTCTGGTGAGATCTGTCAAATGAACTTTAAATAACACAAAGTCCCTAACTAGGGAGAGTCACTTAATATAAGCAGTTAAAGAACTGGACATCCAACAAACATGCAACGCTAGGTTTTATTTTAAGACGCCGTTCTCCCTAACAGTACCTGCTCCTCTGACCTCCTATTCCTCTTAACCCAAGGCCTAATTATTCTAATAATATGTTTTAGCCGCTAAACTTTGTCTAATTAAAGGGCTTTGAAGAGACAGCTATTCTTGAGAAACATAAAAATAAACCCTTATGAAGGTTTACCATCAGAAGCTCACTTGGCCAAGCCACCCATTAATTAAAATGCCCAAGAGACATTCGTCTGGCAGTAAATACTAATTACCAGAACACATCAAAGAGCTTCTTAAATACAACAGAATGATTAATTTCATGATTTCCAAAATAAGTGATTTTCTTTTATTAAAAAAAAAACTCTTTATATTTTCTAAGTACTTTGTTTTCCTAAAATGATTGGAAAGTTCTCAAAATTGCTACAGAGGCCAGGAGCTGGTGGAATGCAGCCTAGTCCTGTTTTATCTCCACAATGACACACTGGTTGTCCTTGGACAAATCATTTATACTGCCAATATCCCCACCTCTTGATCTGCTAAACAGAAATAAACCCTGTTACACACTGTGGCCAAAGAAAGGATAGCATATTTGGGAATAAACTTGTACTATGATTAGGAGTTATCCTATATAACTTAACTTTCAAGGACATTTAAACAGCTATTTTTTAAAAAGTCCACTCAGTATTATACAGAGACTATTCAAGCATTTGGCTAATAGTTCCTGAGGTTCTTCAGGATTCATAGTGCTTGAAGGTAATTATTATATACATCAAATGTCACTGTTACATGGTTCTGGTTAAAAGGTATTTGTGATAGCAGCACCCTGGGTAAAAGAGCTTAGGCTATATAATATTTTCCCAAAGACACCTATAGTATCCCTACAGTTATGAATACAAAGATATACAAATTCCCCTTTTAAAGTGCTGGCTGCAAGCATCAGATCTTTTTTTTTCCTAGTTACCGTGCTTGATGTTCACGTTTTCTCCGCTCTGGGAGCACTGTGCTCTTCTCCAGTACAGGACCATCTTGGCTCAATGTCATTCAGACTTTTCAGGCTCTGCTTTTATTTCTGCCCATCTTATTACTGCCGCCACGGCCACCCCACCTCCCATCCCTGGTAGTTTGCTTTCAGAGTAAACCTATGGGGGCTAGTGGGTGTGCCAGGAAGCCGACAGCCTGCAGTGGTTTCCAGAACCCCGCCGAAACTGCCTTTTAGCTGCCCGCGGACAAATGGCTGCTTTATGTTCATGTGTGCCCTCTAGGCAGGCAGCAAAACTTCTGCAAGCTCAAATGTGACGTTTAACTTCCAGCAAAGGAACCCAGAGCAGTCGCCCAGCCTGAACTTAACACAAAGTCACAGCATTTGAATAAATACTGGGGTGATTTCAGAAGGCACATGAAACAAACTGGCTCCTGAACCACTCAATATTCAAAGTAAAATACATTGTGAATCTTGTAGGGATAAACCTCCGTTGCAAGGAACTCGAAAGAATTGTTCTGCTTCTTCCAGGCAGCTCAGTGAGCTAGTTCTCCTAAATACTGAGCGATATAGTACCCCTATCCTCGGTCCCGAACTTCCCACATGGCAGCCTGGCCTCCACCCCCGAGCCCGAGCCCAGCCACTCTCCAGTCCCACACGTGCAGCACCAACCCCACCACTGAAGGCCCCCTTCAACAATGCACCGCTTAGCTACTTAGCTGCCGCTCTACCTCTGGGGCAAATTGCAAGTTTTTCTCTATCACAGCTTCACCCCAACCACTTCAGCCAAGACAAGGATGAGGGGACTCTCAGCTCAATGGAGAAAATGGGTCTCCTGTTTCAAGCTCTTACCAAAAAGAAGGAGTCAAAGTTGTCTTTCTCACTTTGCAATCACCATAAATCACTTGGCACTGGACTTCTTTAATCTTTTTTATCGGCTCTTCCTCATAAAATAGGAAGAAGCTAGTGACACCGAGGGATATATATACCTCGTGAGTAGCATTCTTAGAAAGGGAGGGAATGAATTCCAAAGTTTAAAAGTATCAGAGCAAGTACATGTATAAAGTTTGCTTCAGAATTCCCGGCTCGTGATTTTGTCCTAATCCGACTCAGGAAGAAATATCTTGTGGTACATTTAGATTCTAACCTTTCAAAGAGCAAAAATACACATAAGGCGGTCTTAACATCCCTCAACCAGCTTCACTGAAGTGTCAGAGGCATGCCACTAATGGCACGGTAGTGGGGAGCCAACACTTCTTAAAATAAGTCACTTTTCCACTATAAACAGACAGTGTCTCCATTTGTCTGCTAAGCCTATGACTCTAACTGATCCCAAACACTAGCTGAAAATGAACATTCCCTGACAGGGGGTCACGCAAGAGGGCAGAGATTCTTCATTTTTCATGATAAAGAAATAGCCCGGTCCAGAATGGGAGGAAAGCGGTCTGTGTGCGAAGCTTAGGCGGCTACCTGAGGACATCTCTGCCAATTCCGAGCTAACCACAGCTGACAGCTCAGGGCTTTGCCCTCGCTTCTATCATTTCTTCTTTCTACACCCATGGAAACGACTTCCTGTTTATCAAACAAATGCTTCTTTCCAAAAGAGCCAGGGCGAGGCCAAGAGAACTCAGCTGCCTGGGAGCAGGTTAACACAAGGGCCCACACTTGAGTATCACGCCGTCCCTAACCCGCGCAGACCCAGCACGCCCAAAGCTGTGGCTGACTGGAGGAAGGAGGTTTGCTACTTTGTTTTCCTTGCCAAGAATCCAACTACCTCACACCAGCTTCTTTATTTGATTGCTGCTTCTTGCTGAAATCTTTTTTCTTCATGCTTCCCGGCTTCCAGGCCCAAACCCTCCTTGTCTCCCCATTCTCTTTCTCCCACACCCACATCCAATCCATCAGCAGATTTTATTAGCTCGACCTTCAAAATACAGCCAGAATTCAACTGGCCCTCACTGCGTCTCCAGCCCACCCTCAGGACAGCAGCCTAGTCCAGCAGCCATTCTGCCCCTCCTGGCTCACTGTATAGCTCGTCCTGTTGCTCCTAGCTAGGACCCTTGTTTCTGTACTTGGCCACCTGCGATCCACTCTCAAAACAACTGCCAGAGTAATAAACTTTTAAAAAACTTTTTATTTTGAAATAATTACAGATTCAAAGGAAGTTGCAAAGAGAGCACAGACAGAACCCATGTACCCTCCACCCACTTACCCCCCAATGGGCAAATCTTACATAATTCTAGAACAGTATCAAAACCCAGAATGTGACACGGGTACAACGGGGGTACACTCCTATGTCATTTTATCACGTGTCCGCTTGTGGAACGACCACCGCACTCAAGATACGGAATGACTTGGGAGTTTCTCATTACCGAGTATTCCTGCAGATCTAACAACAAAAAGCACACTCTATTTTCTTCCATCTATCCCAAGTAAATTTAACATTTTCCTTCAAAGTCTCGAAAAAACAATTTCTTTGTGAAACAATTACAGTCACAAGATATGCCTTAGTTCTTTAAGTTTTAAACCAGAACTGTTTCCATTGTTTCCTATGCCTCCTTACTACATACAAAAGAATACTCTGCATATGATCGATGCTTCATAATTACAGGTTAACTCAAGGAATATCAGCCAGAGAAAAGACTATAAACTTTTATAAAAACATATTTCTTTACTCTTCATTCTGTCACTAAACGAAGTTTGTAAACTAAGCACTGTTTATGTTCAGTCTTTATAACAAAAACAGGCTATTCTTCTGATAGGAAGTCCTTTCACATTAATGTATAAAAGAGGATTTGTTTTCTTACAGCTTCTTGAAAAAATACTTCTAGACTAATCATCAAGCCCAGGCAGCCTATGAAACAGAATCCCATATATTCCAAAAGGCTTTCCAAGAATGTTATTCAGACATTTCTTATGTAGTGCTTCACCCATATACTAGCAAATGGGGGTTGGCTAATTTTGCAATACAGAGGTTATTCCCTGATTCCTAGTATAACCTGCAGGCTCCAAATCAAGTTCATTCTTTGAAAACCAGCTCAAAGGTCATTTAGCTGAAGCTTTTCCTAACCTACTCACCTACTCTAGAAGAAAATACTCCATAATTTGTGTCTCATGGCATTTATTCTATATATTTCTAGAGTATCAGCAAACAATTGTATTACAATTATTTCTTAACACGTGTGTCTTCCCTTCTAGACTAGGCTTTCTTGGCCCATGGATGGGTTTCTATCTATGAACCCCTGTAAAGTGTACGAAAATATGTGCTTCTGTTTACAGGAAGGGAGAGAAAATACGAATGTGCATGTGTATACATTTATTTATATATTCTAGAAGTAATATTAAGTGAAAATTTTCTAAAAGTGATTACTTATAAGGGGGATGAAAAGGGGGTGGAAGCTAGACTTTCCTGAACGTACCCTGTTTTATAGCTTTAATCTTAGAAACACATAATGTCCTAAATAACTCAAACAATTCACAACTGAATCAAAGAGAAGAAAAAGTAATTTCTAAAAAGACCAAATTTCTAAAAAACCAAACTGGAAAAAAGTGAAACTAGCTGTGAGTTAAGCTGTGACATAACCAATCAGAGAATACTTTTAAGTGACACACACAGTGTTTTGTCTTAATGGGAGATATCCTGAGGACAAAAAGAACCAGTCTCCTTAATATTGGGATTGCCTTGAATCAATTTTGCTCCCATTCTCTCATATCAAATATGTAATTAGGCTAAAGTCATTTGGAACCACAATTTTCAGCTAAGAGAAACAAGATCTAGATACATAATATTCAAGAAGTTAAAAACGCTGAAATCTTAAATTCAGTTGGAATGTTAGTACAAACTCCTGTTTACTTTCCTCTACATAAAAAAAAAATAATAATACTTATTTCCTACCTCTGTGCCCTGAAAAGGCCTCTAACCAATGACAGCCCAGTAGCAGTAATAAGTATCCCAAGGGCATAGATTCTGGTCTCTACGTGCTATTTTCCACTTGAAAGAACCACAGCTCCTAGGGGACATGGTTGAGTCCAGGTCGGAGACAAGAAATGTTCAGGGTAAGCCTGAGATATCTTACCTAAAAGCAAGGAAGCTATCAAAGACTATTGGGATCATGTCAAAAGGACACAGGAGTCAACTTAAAGAGGCTCCGGCTGGCTAAGTGGAATAATTTGATCAAAAGAATAACAACTCAAGGGACTGAAACGTATCAAACGTATTAAAATTAAAATAAAATTCATAAATTCATAATGAGATTACAAATAAAATCAACTTTTTTAGTCACCACTGGAGACTGATAGGGTACCAATGCATTATTCTGAAATTTAAGGAGAAGAATCAAACACTTATTTTGCCTTTACTATAGTTTCTAAATAGTTTACAGGCTACGTTCTTTACAAAAGAATTAGAGCTAACAAATACAGAAAGAATGAGAAAACAGAAAATCACCCTTTTGCAACTTCTAATGAAATATGTGTCTAAGCAAATAAATAAGAGTGGCTAAAACATTAGGTCAAAGGTTGATGGGAAACTTTATAAGAACTTTATAAAACTTTATACATCACTAGATGTGGGGCAACTAGGCATTACACAACTCCTGAGATGATGCAATAGAAAGAGGAAGTATTCCTGACCCCGTTACCCCCACACTGGCCTGTGTTTAACCAAACCACTTTACAAAACATAGTGAGCTAGAGGAACATATGCTCAATGACACAAGGAGGATCTGAATCCATAATGTGGGAAATTTTACAGGTTCATCTAGTTTCTTCAACAAATAAATGGCATAGAAAATAAGTGTGTGTTTGCAGGAGAGGGTTAGGGTTGTTATAAATTATTAAAAATTTGAGACGCTTAATGGATGTATGGACTTTGCTGCATCATGGTTTGAGCAAACTATAAACAGATGTTACGATGGGGCGCCTGTGTGGCTCAGTCAGTTAAGCATCTGCCTTCCGCTCAGGTTATGATCCCAGGGTCCTGGGATTGAGCCCCACATCGGGCTCCTTGCACAGCAGGGAGCCTGCTTCTCCCTCTGCCTGCCGTTCCCCCTGCTTATGCTCCTCCCCCCTCGCTCTCTCTCTGACAAACAAAATCTTAAATATATATATATATATATATAAAGTTGGGGGAAAGGATGAAACAAAAACAGCAAAAGGTTGATAGTTATCAAACTGCCTGATGAGCACAAGAGTTCATTATACTATTCTCTTCCCTCTTACATATATTTGAAAATGCTTATATTAAAAAACTTTTAGAAACAGAATCTATCATTTGTACACCGATGTTCATAACAGCATTATGTCCAATAGCCAAAAGGTGGAAACAACCCATGTATCCGTTCCTGGATAAATGGATAAACAAAAAGTGGTGCATACACACAATGGAGTATTACTCAGCCTTAAAGAGGAAGGAAATTTTGACACATACAACAACATGAATGAACCTTAAGGACATTATGCAAAGTGCAACAAGCCAGTCAAAGAAGGACAAATGATTCTACTTGTTTGAGGTACCTAGAATAGTCAAATTCATAGAGACAGAACATAGACTGGGACTGCCAAGGGCCGAAAAATAGGTAAATGTGAAGTTAGTGTTTAACGGACACTGACTTTCAGTTTTGCAAAACAAAAAGAGTTCTGTGAATGGATGGTGGTGATGGTAGCACAATAAAGTGAACATAATTAATGCCACTGAAATGCACACTTAGAATGGTTACAATGGTAAATTGTATGTTATGTGTATTTTACCAGAATGGCTTTAAAAATGGGGTCAATCAGGGGCACCTGGGTGACTTAGTTAGCTAAGCATCCAGCTCTTGATTTCGGCTCAGGACGTGGAGCCTGCTTGAGATTCCTTCTCTTCCTCTCTCTCTGCCCCTCCTCCCCCACTGTACTCACGCGCTCTCTCTCTCTCTCTCTCAAAAATAAATGAATGAAAGTGGGATCAATCAATTTCAATTTCTCTCTCATACACACACACACACACACACACACACACACACACACACACCAGCCCAGAAAATATCTTGAGGACATCAAAGTTTGACAGCACACCAAAATATAATGCACTAATTCCATATATGTGATTAAAAAATCTCCTTATATAAAGTCAATTTCTAAATATTATGATTAAAATATTCTTATTTTTTCTAGTAGTTTTACTTAGAGAAACTGCATTTTCCAAGGAGGGTCAGGAAAAAAACAATTCAGAAAACCCTCAGGAAAAAATATTAATGCAGGAGCCAGGCAAACATATTCCTTTGGGACTTGTATATATTAAATGCAGTAAAAGTATTTTGCTAATTCTTGGGAGCATTTATTTTTATGTGATGGTAGAACTGGCAGGGTGATCGCACAACTATGAATGGATAGTTAGCAGTAAAGTAAGGGCATCAAAGTAAGTTTTTAAGCACTAAGCACAGGTGGTTTCCTCATCCATCTGGGGCAGGTTGCAAACATAAATGCTAAAGTCAAGGCTGATATTAAGAAAATAAAACCAAAAAATGAAGAATGAATGGAAAATTATTTGGGGAGGAGAGAGAAGTTAAATGTCTTAATTCAGAGTGGTTAAACAAAGTTCAGCGAGAAAGTTACTTGCTTCTGTCAGTAAAGCCTTAGAAAACTGCTAGTTTTTATAGCCAAAGGGAGTAAATAATTTAGACGGCAAATAGTATTTTAGTTGTAAAGATATACAGAAGGTCGTAAGGATTAAATAGGAAAAACAAGTTATAAACAAAACACAAACTCAGCATGTAGCAGGGCGCTCAAATAAACAAATGTGATAGTGTTCTCAAGCAAAGAGAAGGTTCCAAAATAACATATAAGAAACACATAACATCTGGTACGCATGGTCACACAAGTCAGTCTTTCCCAGGCTCTGCCCAACTGGTCAGTCTCTTAGTGTCCTGCAGCATAAATAAATGGCTTTGTGAGAAGTTCTAGGTTCCATACATGTTGGCACCATTAGGAAATGTTATTTTTAAGGCGCCGAGAATGTCCATAATAAATCATACACACTTCAACAAACTGCTGTTAGTAATTTATTATGAATGCCCATGAGTTCTGCCTGGTATTCAGGAAACTTTTCTTGATAAAATACTGGATTTATGACTTCATGGTCTCAAATAGGAAGTTTGGGGATATATATCTAAAGAAATCATACTGTGGAAGTTTTAAATTTTGAGTTCAGTGGTTTCCCAAACTAACCAGTTTCTCCATTCTGTTTGCAAAATTAAACAGACCCACATTGTCACAGCTGCCCCTTTGTAATATAGCTCTGAATAGTATGCAATAATCATTTCAACAAATCAAATGAATGAGTGGGGCACCTGGGTGGCTCAGTCGGTTAAGCGGCTGCCTTCGGCTCAGGTCATGATCCCAGGGTCCTGGGATCGAGCCCCACATCGGGCTCCCTGCTCGGCAGAGAGCCTGCTTCTCCCTCTCCCTCTGCCTGCCGCTCTGCGTACTTATGCTCTCTCTCTATCTCTGTTAAATAAATAAATAAAAATCTTTAAAAATAAAAATAAAAAAAATCAAATGAATGAGTAATAAATGTTCATTCAATAACCATTTACTGGAGCCTATTACATTGCTTAGAATTCATAGTCTTCAATATCTTTCTCTGCAGTCATCCAGAAAACAAAAAGGTATTTTCCCCCACATCAAAACTCATTAACTAAAATGTGTTATGGAATAACATGAAAATTCCATTTTGAGTTGCTTATACTTCTTTGCAACACAATGAAATAATTTTTACTGAGTGCTTACTATATGTTAGACACTGTGTGAAGCAATGAAGACACAGATGCATACAATTCAAATGCTACAATCTGTAATCTAGTGACATTCTTTCATTCACTTAGTCTTTCATCCAGCTGATCAATAAATATTTACTGAGCAGGTATCCTCTACGGGCACTATTCTAAGTACTAGAGATTTAGCAAGGCTCAAAATGTACAAAGTCTTTATTCTCATATATGTTAGTTGTTGATAAGAACCAAGAAGGAAAATAAAGCAAGGAAGGAGATACAGAATAGTGGGCCAGCAGAAAAAGTGAGATTTTGGACAGCATGGCTAGCAGAGACCTCTCTAGGTAACATTTGATAACAGATCTGAAAGAAATGGGAGAGCTATGTAGGTATCTGGGAAAAGGTATTTCAGGAAGAAGGAATGGAATATATGAACGACTTAAAGTGACAACGTACTGGAGAGTTGAAGGAACAAAAAATGAATGCCAACGTGAAAAGGAGAAGAGTCGTGGGAGCTGAGGTCAGAGAGGGAGCAGGAGATCAGATTATAGAGAGTTTCACTGACCACAGAAAGGACCATACATTTATTCCAAATGGATGGGAAAGACAATAGAAATCGCTGAGTGGTAAGATTTCACTTTCATTTTTAAAGAATCACTCTCACTGCAATAGTGGAATCGGGTCAGACTCAGGGACACTGGTTAAAGGCAACTACGGTAATACTAGCAGATGACTGTGAGCTAGACCAGGTTGGTACTGATAGAAATGGTGACTGAATCCAGCCTGCATTCTGAAGGTAGAGTCATCAAGACTTACTGATAGTTTTGGCATGAGAAGTGAGCAAGGATAAATTAAGTGTGACTCTAGAGAAGTTTCTGATGTGAGTAACTGGGTGAATGGAGTTGCCATTATTGAGATGGGAAAGACTGGTGAGAGAGGAAGGTTGGTAAACGGATATCAGTTTGCATATGTTAAGACTGAGATGTCTACTAGACATCCAAGTGGAGATGTCAAGTCAACCTGTGGATATATAAATCTAATGTTCAGAGAATAGGTCAGGCTGTAGATTTAAAATTCAGGAGCCAAAAGTTTAATGGGTCATACAAAATCAACTACGGAGTATTGGGCACAGAAAAGAGAAGAGGTCCAAGGACTGAGCCAAGGAGTACTCCAAAATGTAGACATTAGGAAGATGAGGAGGGTCTGGCAAAAGAACACCACAAGAATGGTGATAAGTCCAGAGACAACTGTCTAAATTATTTAGTACCAGTAAATGACAGACTCAGAAATATACACGCACCATGGGAGGGAGGGAGGTGAGAGAAAGAAAAAGCTTCCTACAAATAGTTTTACAGTAGAGGCACGTTCAAAGGAAGGAGCAAGAGGGCAATTAACTCTGTAGCAGAATCAGACCATAGTTCACAGAAAGCGTAACGTTTGAAAAGAGTCATGACAGCGGAATAGCAACTAAGAGGACAGAAAAGCATAGCAGGGCTTTTGTATCTTGTATTCTCACACCTCTTCCAACCAATTCCTCTGAGGCCAACAATTCCTTTACAGGATTCATGAAGAAAAAAAAAAGGACAATATTCCATGAGGAATTACGAAGTAATGTAAGGTTTTCTAAGTCTCCACTAGCTTCACACCACCAGGGTATACACCAGGGTATCTAGTAAACCCCTTTCTGCTTCTCTTGCCTTCACATTTATCCAAGACACTGAAGACTCTGTCACAGTCTACTGCTCCATCCAGATTCTGCTAGTCACTTGGGAAATGTCAACAATCGACGATAATCTATTTGATAATTTAGCTTCATGATTCCTTGAACATTCTTAGCTCCAGTGACCTATGACTCCAACAAAGTTCAGCAACTATTCCTGTGGCCACATCTTGAACCTGCCTTTGCTTGATATCTTTCTACCTTTGAAATTTTAAACTTCAATAGTATACCAACCTTTTTCTTAAGAGGCTAGTCTTCTAGATCAGAAATGTTGAAGAAATAAAATGTGAGCCACTTACATAATTTAAGATTTTCTAGTAGCCACATTAAAAAGCAAAAAGTATCCCTCATTTTGAAATTAATTTTTGTACTTTATTTTACTTAACCCGATACATCAATCGTAATCCAATCATTACACCATGTAATCAACACAAATATTAGCAATGTTACTTTAAATTCCAGTCTGTACTTTACAGCCTATCGTATTTCAGACACGAAATTATCTATAGTCTAAATGAAATGTAATTTTGGCAAATATTAACAGTTGTGTTAAATGAAAAGGTATTTTACACTGCGTGTGATAAAGAATTTGGACTTGCCCGAAGAGAAGATCTGGCCTATTCCCTTGGCTTCTGAGATGTAATCTCTGAGCCCTTGAAATGTTATGCGAGTGATGGGAGCATCTCTGTTCACCTGGGGGGCTTGGTTCATGCCAGATAATGAAAGAGTATGATTTAGCAGGGAACTGGTCATACTCATCTAATCTTAGGGTAGAGACTGGCCACACTAGAAAGACCAACACTGTGGCTTAGATCGGGATTTTGGGGTCATGCAATACCAGATGACCAGGAGACAGAGATGAAGCATACAGGCAATCAGTCAGTCGTGCCCTTGAAGTTCTGAGCACAGAGACTCAGCTGAGCTTCCCTATGGGCAATACTCAGTGCATACTGTCACCTATCAATACCAGGATCCTGATTCCACAGGGAGAGGAAAATAAAAGCTCTCTGTTTGGTCCTTCTCATGGACTCTGTTTCTTTCCTTAGCTGATCTTAATTTGTATCCTTTCCCTGTAATAAACTGCAACTGTGAGTTTAACAGCTTTCCAGGACTTCTGTGAGTCTTTACGGCAAATTATCAAAGGTGAGGTTAGTTTGGTGTCAGATGTGATGGGGGGGGGTCGTGGAGACTGTGCTCTACCTTTGTAATCAGCTAACTCTCTCAGCTGGCCTAAAACACTTACACACTGCCTTAGTTTTAAAATTTACACGTAAGTTAAGCCAAATTCAAAATTCAGTTCCTGAGTGGTACTACCTCCGTTTCAAATGCACAACAGCAACTCGTGGTCAGTGGTTACTGTACCGGGCAGCGCAATTTCAGACTTTGATCCCTCTGATCTTCTAACGCCCAACACACTTCCTGCCCAATCTCATCTAAACCTCAAGCTTTTTCAGTTCCTACAATTTAAGATCATTCATCCTGGTCTCACCTGCCCTCATCCCCCTTTCAGCCCACACCCAATGACCCAAACATTAATTATTTTATTGTCAGTGGCATCAAGTCCTTTGCCAAAGGTCTTTCTTTTTCCGCACATGTCTTCTAAATCCCCAACACTGACTGATCCAACTGTCTTTCTTACCCCATCGACCCACAGGTTGTCGAGTACTGCTGGGAAAAGAAAGCATCGGAGCCTGTATAATGGAACGCGTTCATGGTTTCTTAATGCTAGGCCTTTCGTCAACTCTCTTAACTGTCCTTGATCACTCCCTCTTTCACTCCCCCAAGTAGCTAATTCCACCTCCTCCACATGCATCCAGGTTCCTATCCTTTCACCCTCAGCCCTCAGGTGCTGAACTGGCCTCCTACTTCAAGAAGAAAATTAGACAAAAGGCGATGTACTCTTACTTCACATTCTTCTACCTAAAAAACCACCTACAGCCACATACACCCTCTACCTTCTTCTATCCTCTCTGAGCAACCAGTTCCTGGTTCACAGCTCAAGCGCCTATTACTCACGGACCTAGTCATACAGACTATCTTTCCCATATCAATTAGAGTCCAACTCACCCTGCTCACTACTGTATCCTTAACCTCACCCTATGATCAAGTCTCATGTTTAAACAAAACAAAACTCGCCCTTGCTCTTTGTCAAGTACTGAGAGGATCTGAGACTCTACCAGAATTTAACAATTTAGTGTGCCACAGATGGATGAACGCTGGCAGAACACATGAAACACCTCAGGTCAGAGACAAAGGACTTTGGTATTTAGGGCACAGCAAGCAGCACACGCATCAACATATTTGCTTCGGGGGTGCCTGGGTGGCTCAGTCGTTGGGCGTCTGCCTCCGGCTCAGGTCATGGGCCCAGGGTCCTGGGATTGAGCCCCACATCAGGCGCCCTGCTCAGCAGGAAGCCTGCTTCTCCCTCTCCCACTCCCCCTGCTTGTGTTCCTGCTCTATCTCTCTCTCTGTCGAATATATAAACAAAATCTTTAAATAAAAAAAAATATTTGCTTCGGTTTCCCAAATCCTAATTCTCACAGAGTGATGGGAAGGAGACCAGGTGACATCTGCACATTCAGTTGGATGCATTCAAGGAGAGGGACCTATAACATTCCAACTGCTAACTAATTATTGCTACCAGTGAGAGCTGACTATATACCAGTTCATATTCTAAGCATTTAAATTTTAATTTTTTTATTGTTTTTAAAGATTTTATTTATTTATTTGACAGCAAGAGACACAGCGAGAGAGGGAACACAAGCAGGGGGAGTGGGAGAGGGAGAAGCAGGCTTCCCGCAGAGCAGGGAGCCCGATGCGGGGCTCGATCCCAGGACCCTGGGATCACGACCTGAGCCGAAGGCAGACGCCTACCGACTGAGCCACCCAGGCGCCCTGCTAAGCATTTTAATTTTTAAAAAAACTTTTTACAAATTGAAATATAAATAACATGACATAAAATTAACTATTTTAAAGTGTACACTTCGGTGGTCTCAATATATTCACTATATTGGGCAATCATCACTGCTATCCAATCCTAGAATATTTCCATCACCCCAAACGGAAATGCTCTACCAATAAGCAATTAGTCCTACCTTCTCCCCACTCCCATCTCCTGGTAACCATGACTCGATCTTCTGTCTCTACAGACTTGCCTTTTCCGGACATTCCATAGAAATGTAATCACACAATATGTGGTCTTTGGTATCTGGCTTCTTTCACATAACAATGCCTTCTAGGTTTATCCACACTGTAGCTTATATCAGTACTTCAACCTCTTTACCACAGAATAATATTCCATTGTATAGATATACCACATTTTATTTAACCATTCATCAGTTGGTAGAAATTTGACTTACTTCAACTTTTTAGTTATTATAAGTAATGCTGCTATGAACATGCTGTACAAGTCTTTGCAAAGAGTAAGTGCTTTACTTTTTTTTTAAAGATTTTATTTATTTATGTGACAGAGAGAAGGGGAGAGAACACAAGCAGGGGGAGGGGCAGGCAGAGGCAGAGGGAGAAGCAGGGAGCCTCATGTGGGGCTCCATCCCAGGACTCTGGGATCATGACCTGAGCTGAAGGCGGGCTCTTAACCGCCCGAGCCACCCAGGCGCCCCCAGACTAAGCACTTTAAAAACACTCACACAACCCTTATAACAACCTTTGAGATAAGTGGTATCATCATCATCACTGTCATCCTCATTACTATTATTATCTTCATTTTAAAGATGAGGACACTAAGACAGTGAGGTTAAAAAACTTGCCCAAGGTCACCAAGGCTGTAAGCGGAAGAATGAGGATTTGAATCAGAGCAGACTGATTCTATCCATGTCCTTAACAACTAACCATGCTGCTCCATTTAAGTACACTTCTAATCCATTTTCTTTGTCCCCAGTGCTGCTGTTTATCAGATACTCCCCAGCTGTCATCTGTTTTATTGCCAATAGCCTCCCAAGTGCTCTCCCAGGCTTTAGTCTCATCACCCTTAAATACACCTTTATTTTGGCACCAATGTACCCTTTCTAAAACATAACTTGGACTGTCCTGACCCTTGCTTAAAGTCCTTCTATGGCTCACTATCATCTAACAGTGGGTGAAACTGTAGTGAAATCTTATGTGGAAATCCAATAAGCATATTAGGTTTGAAAGCAGAGATCCTATGCTCTTGTTGAACAAGAGGGAACAACGGGGAGTGGTTGAATGTATTTGTGAGGAAAACATGACCTCTAAGCCTGGCCTCACATACCTACTTTCTCAGAGAAGGCATCTTAGACATTTCCAAAGAACCCTTAGAACTTTTGGAATAAGTCAAAAACCACCAGCACATCACTTAATCCTCTTTAAAAAACTAGTTCTAGTTCCCTAAATATACCAAGTTGTTTCACACCCTAAAGTCTTTACTACATTACCCCTCTGGAAAACTGATTTCCACTCATCAAACTTCTCATACTTGAAAACTCTGCTCAACCATTACTTCCTCCATAGACTTCTCTAACCCAACCCTTGCTCCAACAATTGCAAATACTGCTCACCATCTTTATCACATTGCTATTGTTGATGTCCCTCGTACAATACAGCACTCAAAACGGAAGATAATATTCTAGATATGGTGTGACTGCCACAAAGGGTAAGAGCACTACAACTCTTTTTTTTTTTTAAAGATTTTATTTATTTGAGAGAGAGAGAGAGAGTGAGAGAGAGCATGAGAGGGGAGAGGGTCAGAGGGAGAAGCAGCCTCCCCACTGAGCAGGGAGCCTGATGCGGGACTCGATCCCGGGACTCCAGGATCATGACCTGAGCCGAAGGCAGTCGCTTAACCAACTGAGCCACCCAGGCGCCCAGAGCACTACAACTCTTTCAGCAAATCTGAAATGGAATCTGGAATCAAGCAGCCAAGTACTGCCCCGAACAGTTTTGTGTCATAATCTGCCAACATTAGGATAAAGTTCCCAGCTTTACACCTAGAGCAGAAACTTCCATGCACCACGATTCAACACCTCAAGCGACCTTGCAAAATTCTGGATCAAACCAAACATGTTCTTCAGTCCTATACCAAACCTGCCAAGTACTGCTAACTAAACAACCCATAAAAAAAGCCACAAGTGGAATCCCAATAAAGTTAAGATCTCCAACAACTGCTAATCTATCCATGCTGCCTATCAGTCCTTCAACTTGTCCCCTTATCATCTACTTCTTACATTTCCTTTAGCTGTTAGTCCACGATCTCACCTCAGCATACAAACTGTTTACCTACTTTTCAAACACTAGTATTAGGTCGTCAGACTCCAAACTTTAATCCCCCAAACATCAATCTCACACAAATACTTCTACAAACTTACCAGCCTTCAACTCCTCCTCGAGGAATGCCCCATTAAATCTTCCTCCCTCCCATATAGCTGCATTTCCTCTGCCTCTACTGGTTCTTTCCCCTCAAAATAAATATAGACATAAAGTCAAATATATAATAAAAAGACAACAGGGGCGCCTGGGTGGCTCAGTCAGCTAAGTGCCCAACTCTTGATTTCAGCTCAGGTCATGATCTTGGGATCGTGAGGTCGAGCCCCTTGTTGGGCTCCGTGCTCAGAGGAGAATCTGCTTGAGATCCTCTCTCTCCTCCCTCTGCCCTTCCCCTTCCCACCCCCACTCATGTGCGTGCTCTCTCTCTCTCTCTCTCTCAAATAAATAAATAAATCTTAAAAAAAAAAAAGAAAACACACATTCAACCAATGCCCCTTTTAGTTACTGGACCTCTTTCTTTCCTTCTCATCATAGCCAAGTTGCTCAGGAATCATTTATATCACTGGCCTCCAAAGGGTGCTGATTTTATCTTAGTGGTTGCTCTGGGGATTATAATGTGCATCTTAAATTATCACAATCTACTTCCAACTAACACTGACTTGATTCTGGTAAAATATAGCAACTTTATTCCAATATGACTCCATTTCCTCAACCTTCCTTTAGTTACTTATATTGTGTCAATATATATGAAAAATGCAGAAATAAAGTGTTATAAATACTTCATGAAGCCCTTTTTTGTCTTTTAAAGAAACTAAGAGAACAGGAAAAAGTGTATTTATATGGTCTTTTATTTCCTACAGATTCATCTTTTCTGATTTTATTTCCTCCTATGGATATAAGTTACCATTTGGTGTCATGTCCTTTCATGACATGACAAGGAAGCTTGAGCACTTCCTTACAATGTCTTATATAGCAGGTCTGCATATAAGAAATTCTCTCAGTCTGGTTATTTGGGAATGTGTTTATTTTGCCTTCACTTTGAAGGACAGTTTTGCTAGATACAGAATTTATGGTTCACGAGGTTATGTTTTGTTTTTTATTTTGGCATTTTAAATATGTCAGTCCACTGCCTTCGGCCTCCATTTTTTTCTGATGAGAACTCAGCTATAAGTCATACTGTTGTTACCCTGTGTATGATGGGTCATTTTTCTCTTGCTGCTTTCAAGATTCTGTCTTTGTCTTTCAGCAAATTGACAATATGCGTTTATGTGTATCTCTTTTGGGTTTATCCTACTTAAGATTCATTGAGCTTCTTGAAACTGTAAATTATTGTTTTTTATACATTTCAGAAGTTCTTAGTCATCATTTCTTCAAGTATTTTTTTCTGTCCCTTTCTCTCTTTCCTCTCCTTCCGGGATTCCCATTACAAACATATTGGTATACGTGACCTTGTCCCACAGGTCTCCAAAGCTCGGATTATTTTTCTTCAGTGACTTTCTCTCTGTTCTTCAGATTAGATTTTTCACTATTAATATTTCAAGTTTGCTGGTTCTTTCTTCTGCCACTTCAAATCTGCTATTGAACACATCTAGTGAAATTTTCATTTCGGTTACTGTACCTCTCAATCCTAGAATTTCCGTTTTGTCCTTTTTTATCATTTCTATTTCCTTACTGAGATTCCCTATTTGTTGAGTCATTGTCATCATGATATTTTCCACTTAGACATGGTTTCTTTTGTCTGAGCAAATGTATAATAATTGCCATGAAGTTTTTGCTAAAAATAACATCAAGACCTACTCAGGAAGTTTCTATTGGCTACTTTTCTTTCTGAGTAGGGATCACATGTTCCCGGGTTTTTTTCTTCAACATCTACAGTGTTTGCTTTTTTTTTTTTTAATAAAACTACATATTATAGATAATATGTTTAACCAATTCTGGATTATGATTTTTCCCCTTGAGGACTGTTATTGTTGCTGCTTTTGTTTTTTGTTTTTTAGCAACCCTCTTGGAAATAATTTGAGAATCCATTCCCCTGTGGTATGCAGCCATTGATTTTCCTGCTAAATTAAAAAAAAAAAATCTTATTTTTATTCTTTAGCATGGCTTCCTTGAAGTCATCCCTATGTCTACACTGATTAGTGACCCGGCCAGTAGACTTTTCACCCTCTGCTGACAAATCTATTGGTGAGTTCAAGAGTGCATTCAGAGTTCAGAAAGCTTCAAAGTCGGCCTCAGCTTTTACTCTTTGCTGGACTTTCTCAGCACTTCTGAGCAGATGCCGGTCCCCCAGTAAGCCAGACGTGAATGAAGACTTATCTTATCCTGTTGTGGTTCTCTCATTAACAAGACCTCCCTCCTAAATTTCTGGCTAGTTAACCATTCTGCGGCTTGACCCTAGCAACACTGCACCCTCTAGCTAGCAAGGCTCTGAGCCTTCCACATTTGTTTCCTACCAAACTTGCTATTTTTACTGACAACACATCTGGGCACCAGGGTTTTTTGGGTTTGGGGGTTTTGTTTGTTTGTTTTGTTTTTGTCCAAATCACATCAGCTACCTCTGGTAACAAAGCTGTTGGATTTAAGGGCAGCCCAGCCTTGAATGCATTATGTTTTCCCTTGGGGAGGGAAAGGACAGGCTATAGAGGCTCAAGCAAAAGACCAAAGCCTCCCATTATTCTTAACACAAAGTCAAAAGACTTTCATTAATTAAAGCTTCTCAATTTAATACCTGCCACTGATTCATTTTCAGAGCCCTAATGGTTATTTTTGACAATCCTGCCACTTTTATATTTGTTGTTTAGATAGAATATTTGCCAACTTCTCCACTGTGTCACTGCAAGAAGTCCTGTTACTTCTATCTATCTCATCATTTTCAATTGCTAATCTGTATATATTTTAGAATGTAGTTATTGTATTCTATAACATTTATGTAAATATATTTTAATAAATTAGAGTGCACAATTTAAATGATGTTATTAATATGTTCTGTGATCAACTTTAGAAAACACTCTTAAAAACTCTCCATTTCCCCTTCCTTGCTATGCACTCACACCTCACCCCATTACATTCTGATTTCTATTCTTATTACACTAGTGAAACAGCTCTAAGAGCACTGAGAACCTCTCTGTCACAAAGCCAGAATCTACCTCTCAGTCCTTACCATATTTTACCTTTCTCCTTCATTCAATAATGCTCCTTTTTGAAATTCCTATTTTCCTTGGCTTTTATAATACCAAAATCTTATTTCATCAACAGCAATTTTTTCATGTACTTCATGGCCTTACTTTCAACATAAATACTAATCGTACTAGGGGTCTTATCCTTAAACCTATTCTCTTCTGTATGATCCTATGTCAATGACCAACTACCACTTATCTGTTGATGAAACAATATCCTAGGTTCCATCTTATCCCTGACCCCCTAACTACCGTATCCAATGAGTTGATGCGCAACTTTTACCTAACTGATGCCTCAAACTCACCATGTCTAAAGTAACACAGTTCATCCAATCTATTTTTCACTCTTATATTCTATATCTTAGTAAATGACGCTACCATTCACACCAATAACAGGGTAAGAAACTGAAAAATCATCTTAAAACCCTCTTACTTATTTTCTCCTTTAACACTGTGATTTTCAAAAGGTTTATTAGTAATTCCCTGATATGCTTAATTAATCTAAAATTTAAGAATACTGGCCACTTCTTTTACATAGACAATGATTAAAAAAAAAAAAGCCTTAAAAAGAAGATGAATTGTTATTCTGTAAGTAGAGGAGAGGCCCTGCCTATGCCCAAATCTCAGTAATACTCATCTAAAAAAAATCTGTCTCACCCTCTCTTTAAATGGGTATTTAATAGCAAAAGGGTAAAAAAATACTTCATATTGAATGCTAATATGTCCATGACCTAAAATTTCAACACAGAAATTTGGTTTCTATTTGTAATAAAAGATCCTCCCTGAAATACTTAAGTGAAGTCTTTTTATACAGAAGAACGGATTCTTCAACCTGGTGAGTGGGGAAAAACATGTACTCTGGAGTCCGAGAGTCCTTGGGTTAAATCTCAGCTGTATTACTGATTAGTTATACCTTAGGCAAATTATTTAGCCTCCTTGAATCTCAGTTTCTTTGTAAAATGATGATTAAAAATATCTATATTTCAATATTAAAATGAAAGAGATGAAGTCACTACCTTACTTCAATACCTCATCATCCTCAGATATTACTTTACAGCTTCCTAACTGGCACTGGTAGGTTCCATCCCAATTCTTTCTCACGTGGCAGTAATTCAAGATAATGCTCAATTATTTTATACTCTTGGTTCATTCATGCACTCACTCTTCCATTCAGTGGACAGTTACTGATTATTTCCCTCAGTAAATATTTGAGTCCATCAGTATGAACTGGAGAGCAAGAAGAGATGTAGAGAAAGATACAGTGGTGAGCAGACATCACCCCTGAACTTGTGGAGTTTGGTGTCTGGTGGAGAAAGAAACCATTATATAATTACAAAAATAAATGTAAAACCACAACAGATATAAGTACCACTAAGAAAGGATATAGTGCAATGAGAGGGTGTGATAGGGGAATTGGCCAAGTCAGAAACGTTCGGCAAAGCCCTTCATCATTTATTGAGCCTTTCTTATCTTACCAGCCTCATTTCCGGGCATTTTCTCACATATAGTTTGTCTTTCAACCATACTACACAACTTAGGAATATGAAATGTGCCATGCTTTCTCTCATCTTGAAATCTTCCAAACAGGCTACAACATTTCTGCAATACCTTGTTTGCCTACTTAATTCCAGCAAGAATCCAAACAGGTAGTTCTTCATTACTTCTTTAATGCCTTCACCACACATGGTGCTAATATTAATCACCACCTCCACTTGGAAACTGATTTTCTCCTTTGTACATGACTAGCATTTTATGGGGAGATATTCTGAAATTATGCCCAAATCCTGTCTTCTTCAGTATCAGTTTCCCAGGGTGATGAAACAACTAACCACAAGGTAGGTGACACAAAATAACTGTAATTTATTCACTCACAGTTCTGGAAGCAATAAGTCCAAAACTGCAGTATCACCAGGGCTTCACTCTATCTGGAGGCTTTAGGGGAGAATCTTTTCCACACCTCTTCTAGCGGTGGGGACTGTCAGTTTTCCTTGACTTGTGGCTGCATCACTCTGATCTACTTTGGTCTTTTTCAAGACTGTTTTGGCTATTCTGGGTCCCTTATAATTCCACACAAATTTTATAATCCACTTGTCAACTTCTACAAAAACGTCAGCTCAGATTCTGATGGGGATGGTACTGAATCTACATTATCAGTTTGAGTAGTGAGTAGTGTTGCCATCTTAACGTTAACTCTTACAATCCATGAACGTGGGATGTTTTCCCAATCATTTAGATCTTCTTAAATTTCTTTCAACACTGTCTTGTACTTTTCAGACCATAAAATCCGCATTTCTTCTATTAAATTTATTCCTAAGTATTTTATTATTGATGCTATTGTAAACTGAATTGTTGTATTTCTTTCATTTTCAGATTGCTCATTATAAGGATACAGAAATACAACTGACTCACATATATTGCTCTTGGATCCTGCAACCTTGCTGAACTCTTATACAGTTCTTATAGTTTTTTAGTGGATTCTTTAGGATCTTCTATATATAAGATTATATCATCTGTAAGTAGAGTTAGCTTTACTTCTGCCTTTCCAATCTAGATGTCTTTTATATAAGTCTTTCTTTGCCTAACCACTGTGACTAGAACCTCCAGTACAATGTTTAAATAGAAATGGAAAGAGATGAAATCTTTGTTTTATTCCTATTTGGAGGAGAAAAACATCTAGCTGTTCACCATTAAGATTTGATGTTAGCCATGGGTTTTTCAGACATCCTTTATCAAATTAAGTAAGTTCCCTTCTATTTCTAGTGTGTTGTTTTTATCATGAAAAGATGCTGGATTCTGTCAAGTGCTTTTTCTGCATCTGATACGTCTGTGTCATTTTTGTTTTTTCTTTCATTGATATGATATATTACATTAATGGATTTTTGTATGGATAACCAACCTTGCATTCCTGGGATAAGTGCCACTTGGTCATAGTGTGTAATTCATTTTTTTTTTCAGAGAGGGTAGGGGGGAGGTGTGGAGGGAGAGGGAGAGAGAAAATCCCAAGCAGGCTCCATGCCCAGTGCAGAGCCTGAACTGCAATCACGACCTGAGCCAAAATCAAGAGTCAGATGCTTAACCGACTGAGCCACCCAGGTGCCCCATGTGTAATTCTTTTTATATGTTAACTATTTTGTTGAGGATTTTTGCATCCACAGTCATAAGGGATATTGCCCTGTAGTCTTCTTTTCTTGTGATGTCTTTGTCTCATATTGGCATCAGGGTAGTACTGACTGACCTCACAGAATGGGTAGGGAAGTATCCATTCCTATTCTTTTTTTTTTTTTTAAGAAGTGTTTGCAAATAATTGCTATTAATTCTTCTTTAAATGTCTAGTAGAATTCACCAGTGATGCCATCTGGGCCTGGACTTTATAGGTAGTTTTTTGATTATTGCTTCAATCTCTTTACTTAATATAAGTCTATTCAGATTGCCTATCTCTTCTTGAATCAGTTTCAATTGTTTGTGTCTTTCTAGGAATTTGCCCATTTTATCTAAGTTAAATGATCTGCTGGTTTATAATTGTTCAGGTATTCCTTTATAATAATTTTTATTTCTTTAAGGTGAGTGGTAATGTCCACTCTTTCATTTCTTATTCCAGTAATTTGAGTCTTTCTTTTTCTCTTGGTCAGACTAGCTAAAGATTTGTCAATTTTGTTGATCATTCCAACGAACCAGCATCTGGTGTCTTGACTTTATCTATTGTTTTTCTATTCTCTATTTAATTAATTTCTGCTATAATCTTTATTGTCTCCTTCCTTCAGCTTGGTTTAGGTTTGATTTGTTCTACCTTTTCCAATGTCTTATTTTTTTTGTTTGTTTTGTGAGAGAGAGAGAGCATGCATGAGCCGGGGTAGGGACAGAGGGAGAGGGAGGGAGGGAGACAGAGAATCTTAAACAGGCTCCATGCCCACCACAGAGACCAATGCAGGGCTCAATCTCATGACCCTGAGTTCAGGACCTGAGCTGAAATCAAGAGTTGAATACTTAACCGACTGAGTCACCTAGGCACCCCTACATTATAATTAAAAAAAAAATTTTTTTTTTTAGTGAATGCTCTAAGGTTTACTGTACGTAGGGTTTACTGTATGTATTTTATCTTATCCAAATGGGCTTCTAACTCACCCAGGACTCCGTGGATCTCTCCTGTTTCCTGAGATAGTTTAATTTTCCAGTTATTATATGGAACTATTACTCTTTTATAGCTCTATTCCTTTTACTCCCTTTTGTAGTAATTTTTTAATAAACATCACATCAATTAATGTTACAAATCCAACAATACATTGTTGTAATTATTTCTTTACCATCTGTAGTGATTTCCTTAGCCCACCATCGCTTTTATCACACACCTCCTTTGTGCTGTTATTGGCAAATATATTACCCATATTATATTATAGGGAATGCATTATACATATATATATTATTTCATACACCTGCTTCTTAAATATGTTAAGAGAAGAAAGGAGAAAAGTATGCATCTCCTCTGTCTTTTACAATTACATAATTACCTTTATTGGTGTTCTTTCTTTTTCTATGTGGACCCAAATTACCATCTGGGGTTACCTGTTTTTACCCTAAAGAACTTCCTTGAATATTTCTTGTAAGGTGGGTCTCTCAGTTTTTGATGACTGGGGAAAGGTTTTATTTTGCCTTCATTTTTTAAAAATAGCTTTACTGGATGTAAGATTCTGGTTAAGAGGTTTTTCGCTCTGAATACTTTGAAAATGTTGGGCGCCTGGGTGGCTCAATCATTAAGTGTCTGCCTTCAGCTCAGGTCATGACCCCAGGGTCCTGGGATTGAGTCCCACATTGGGCTCCTTGCTCAGTGGGGAGTCCGGTTCTCCCTCTCCCTCTGCCCCTGCTTGCGTCCCCCTCTCTCACTGTGTCTCTGTCAAATAAATAAAATCTTTAAAAAAAAATAAAAAAAAGAATACTTTGAAAATGTTATCCTGTTGCCTTCTGGCCTCCACTATTTGTGCTGAAAAATCCAACGTGAACCTAATGGGGCTCCCTTTAAGTGACATGTCATCTTTCTCTTGCTGCTTTCAATATATTCTCCTTGTCTTTGACTTTCATTATTCTTTCACTATGTATCTGTTTGAGGATCTCTCTTTTTTTTTTAATTACTATGTTATGTTAATCACCATACATCACATCATTAGTTTTTGATGTAGTGTTCCATGATTCATTGTTTGTGCATAACACCCAGTGCTCCATGCAGAACGTGCCCTCTTTAATACCCGTCACCAGGCTAACCCATCCCCCCACCCCCCTCCCCTCTAGAACCCTCAGTTTGTTTTTCAGAGTCCACCATCTCTCATGGTTCATCTCCCCCTCCGATTTCCCCCCCTTCATTCTTCCCCTCCCGCTATCTTCTTCTTTTTTTTTTTAACATATAATGTATTATTTGTTTCAGAGGTACAGATCTGTGATTCAACAGTCTTGCACAATTCACAGTGCTCACCGTAGCACATACCCTCCCCAATGTCTATCACCCAGGCACCCCATCCCTCCCGCCCCCCACCACTCCAGCAACCCTCAGTTTGTTTCCTGAAATTAAGAATTCCTCATATCAGTGAGATCATATGATACACGTCTTTCTCTGATTGACTTACTTTGCTCAGCATAACACCCTCCAGTTCCATCCACGTCGTTGCAAATGGCAAGATTTCATTCCTTTTGATGGCTGCATAATATTGTTTGAGGATCTCTTTGTGTGTAATCTTACTTGGATTTTGTTTAGCTTTCTGCCTACGTAAGTTATTGTTTTTCAGTAATTTGTGACGTTTAACAGCCATTATTTCCTTGCATGCTTTTTTTTTTCCTTTCTCATCTTCTGGTACTCCCATTAGGCATATGTTGTTGTACTTGATAGTGTCCCACCTTTCTCTAAGGCTCTGTTCGTTGTTCCTAGTTTTTCTTTTTCTTCTTGAAGTTACATGATCTCCATCAATCTAACTACACATCTGCTTCTTCTTCCAGGTCAAATCTATAGGTAAGCCTCTCTAATGAATTTTTTATTTCAGTTATTTTACTTCCAATTCCATAGTTTCCATTTGGTTCATTTTCTTAATTAACTCTATTTCTTTATCAATACTCTAATTTGATGTGACATTGTCATCATACCTTCCTATGCTACTTTAATTGTGAGTTACTTTATTTCTGTGAACACGTCTATAATGGCTACTTTAGAGTCTTTTCCTGATAAATCTGACATGCAGTGTCTCTGACAGTTTCTTGGCTTGCTTTTTTTCCAGTGCATGGCTCATACTTTCCTGTTTCTCTGCATGTCTCATATTTCCTTATTGTTGGAAACTACATATTTTAGATAATATATCATAGCACCTCTGAGTACTGGTACACGTCTCTCCTTCTAGAACATGTTGTTATTTGCTTATTTGTTTAGTGACTAGTGGACTGTTTCAGTGAAATTTATGCCCCCATCCACAGTGTTCAGCTTCTAATGTTGTTCCTCAGGAAGCACAGATTTGGTTTGAAGCACAGTTACCCTCAGATCACTGGATCACCATGGACTGGGAGGGCTCTCTTCCCATCTTTCCTTAACCGCACCCAGCTGTTAGACTCCAATAATTGATGGCTGGTTGCTCTATTGTTTTCAACAATGCCCTGAGGAATAAAGTGGTCTGTAAACAATCCAATCAAATTCTGGTTCCTTGAAGGAATAGTTTCTGAGATCAGTGTTTGATTTTTGTTCTGACCTCTGGAAGGCTGTTGGGATTTTTATTCTCTGGATCTCTCCTGCAAACTAGCTAGACTACGGTATAGCTTGTATCTTGAATCTCCTCTCAAATGCCTTTTACCACAACCTCCACTGTACTTTAGAATACTTTTAGGCTTCAACTTCTTCGTTCTCTGTTGCAAATGAGGGAACAAATTAGGAGCTATCTGTTTTATGGTTCGTCTCTCTCTCTGGGCAAATCTTTGAGCCAGTGCTCTAAAGCTAGTTGTGGGGGACAATGGCACAGTTCTCTCTGAGTGATACTCCCACTGTAGGAGCTGAGAGCTCAATGGAAGGAGAAGGGACATAGTCTGGGGTCCTCTCAGTTTTCCTCTCCTGGGATGGAACAACCAACTTACAATCTGAGGCAAAAGTGATCTGGGCCCCAGTATTCTCAACATGCTGCAACCAAATTCCACAAGTAGGGGCTAGGCCAAAGGGAGTCCTTGCTCCTGCACTACACTCACCCAGGACTTAGCTGCAGCAACAGGCAGCTGGGGACAGGAAGAGAATGCTGACATCGTGTTCCTCCCAGGAGCCATGAGTTTAGGTTGGAGGTGTGGGGTCCTGTGTTCTAGACTACAGTAGTCCTAACTGGAATCTCCACCTCACTGAACTGGCAAGAAGAAAAGAGGGAGCAGTACTGGTTTAAAAACCATTCTCAGGGCACCTAGGTTGCTCAGTCAGTTAAGTGTCTGCCAGGGTCGTGGGATCAAGCCCCACGTCAGGCTCCCTGCTCAGCAGAGAGCCTGCTTCTCCCTCTCCCTCTGCCTGCTGCTCTGCCTACTTATGCTCTCTTTCTCTCTGTCAAATAAATAAAATCTTTTAAAAATAAAATAAAATAAAATAAAAACCATTATCAGGGGCGCCTGGGTGGCTCAGTCAGGTTAAGTATCTGCCTTCGGCTTGGGTCATGACCCTGGAGTCCCTGGATCGAGTCCCACACCGGGCTCCCTGCTCATCAGGGAGTCTGCTTCTCCCTCTGCCTCTGCTCCTTCCCCTGCTCTTTTCTCTCTCTCTCTCTCAAATAAATAAATAAAATCTTAAAAAAAAAAACCCACTCTCATTTCTTACCAAATTTTCATACATGTTCTTGAATAAATGTCTCTTCACTTGCTGTTCAAACTTAGGACCATGGTTTAGGGGGTTTTCATCGTTTCCATGTTTCACTGGGAAGCGGGTCAGCAGAGCTCCTCACACTGTCATGACAGAAGTCACTCTCCCCGTTGTTAACTTTAACATGGATGTGAAGGATCAATACGTGTGTGATCTAGGGCTCTATATGTGTAATCTCATTTAATCTTCACAACTGTGGCACAGACACTATAGACCATGCTTTTAAGTGAATCCCAGAATCATTTAATAACTTGCTCCAATTAAACAGCAAATAGGGGTAAGGGGCTGATTCCAACCAGGCCTAACTGCCTCCGAAGCTCATGTTTTGAATCATGCCTATTTTTTCATCTTTTACACAGATCCTTTTAAAAAACAGAGTTCATGGAGCGCCTGGGTGGCTTAGTCGTTAAGCGTCTGCCTTCGGCTCAGGTCATGATCCCAAGGTCCTGGGATCGAGCCCCACATCAGGCTCCCTGCTCGGCAGGAAGCCTGCTTCTCCCTCTCCCACTCCCCTGCTTGTGTTCCCTCTCTCACAATGTCTCTTGCTGTCAAATAAATAAATAAAATCTTAAAAAAAAAAAATCAGAGCTCATGAAACAGTTACATCCCTGTGCAGTCACAATGATTTCTTTAGGGAATACATCATTTTCTTCCTCATCTGCATCTTTTATTATAATAGTAGAAGAAGTCCTATTCTGTTTCCTCATGCCTTACGCTGCATTTCCATAAAGAATCTCTGACCAGGGGACTTTATCTTTTCTGTACTTTTTAAAATCTGTTTTCCTGAAGATCTACCTGCTAGATTTGATGTACAATGGGTTTGGGTCTTTGATTATTATAAACATTAAAATGACAAGGTCTCTTTTCTCCCAAGATTACCTTTGTGCATAAGCACATACACAAAGCCAATTAAAAATACTATTAAGAAATGATGATACCTCCTTTAAAAGAGACTGAAGCTTCTTAGGCCCAAATTATAAGATTTCAGGGAAAAGCTGAACACACACACACACACACACACACACACACACACACACACACACACAATCCATATAGTCACAGCTGACCAGTCACTAATAAGAACATCCCACTTTAGAAGTGATCTCATGCTTTTAAATGTACTTAAATGAGTAAGTACCAATATTTAAAACATAAAAAAAATTCTGAACACAATTGAAACCAAAACATAACCCCAAAAATAAATAAACTAGATAAACCTAAAGTATAAGAAGAAATCTTTCTCCTTACTCACCCAAAAACAAATAAATAAATAAATAACTGACATGTCAATGCATATCTGAAAATTTAGCCTTTACCTCTACTTGGCTCCATTTATCATTGTTACAAAAAAATTTTTTTTGGCCAGTTTTTACCACCTCAAAAAGTCCGATTTCCTGGTAGCAGATTCCACTGCTTTATTCTGCTACTGTGCCAAGTGTTAGAGAAAAAAATAGTTACTGCAGACCAAACCTCCCAAACTACAAGAATCATCAAGGGAACTGTGAACACATGGTAAGGAATATAGTTACATGTTCTATTTAAACAAAGTTTAAAGAAAGCATTAGAATGAGACTGTTTGCACCCAGTGGCTCTTTTCTCACACAACAGAGGCCCACACGCCACGGGAGCCCTGCCACATGTGGTGACCCCCAGTGGAATCTGGCAACAGCAAAGACCCTTGGTTGCACGCTCAGTAGGGATGTTTGTTTTGGGAGATCTGTAATCTCAGCTGTCAACACCTGACTGAAATAAACAAAACAGCTTTGCTGAGGAAACAAAGACCTCGACGGGACTTAAACAGGTAAACCAAAATAAATTAAAATTCTCGATGGAAACGGACAGCCCTGCGGGACAGCATCCAGTGATACAGCTACTCAAGTGGCAAAGGCATTGACCAGCTATTTTGGGTTTGCTAGCGTGTGCTCAAGAGCTTTTTAAAGAATGCAATAGAGGTACTTACCAAATATTTCCCCTCCACTAGCATATTCTGTCACCAGATAAATCATCCGTTCTGTCTCCATAACCTGGTACAAAGGCAGGAAAGCGACAGACAGTGACACAAATGACAGGCTGATATCATAGGAAGAGAAACTAATGACTCCTCTTTTGTCATTTGAAATATTAATAACCATTAACTGCTTAAAGGAAACTTAAAACACCAGAGAGGGGAACAGGCATAAATGCTATAAAGAAGGAAGGGGGAAAATAGGTATTCCTCCACGTTCTTTAAAGTAGCACGTATTTACTACTTGAGAGAGACAGTCGTTTTGTTGTTCCTTGAGGCCTCTGCGATCTCTTAAGCTCCACAAAAGTGAGAAGCAAAGAAGCTGCCAAGAACCAGAAAGTTCACATTCAACACTGATCACCTGAAGTTCAAATATGCCCCCACCAGCCACAAAACCCAATCAAAACAAAAAAAAGCCTAGGGAAAACAAGGGGAATCACTTAGGAACTGCACAGAAATCACAGGTAGATGCGTTTTTTTTAATGGAAATGACAACTTTCTTCTCTGTATCCATTTATTCCAAATTGGGAAGAATAATGTAAATATTCAACACTTCAAGTAATATACTCATTTGTATTTTGTTTTGGTCCCTTTTTTTTTATTTAGTTGTAATGCGTTGGCAGTCCTTTCTTCCTTTTTTACCTTTTTCATTAAATATTTTTTAAAGTAATATAGGAGTATCTATGCTCATGATAAACTTCTCAAATACCTGGTATATTTAAAAAAGGCCAAAGATTTTCTTCTTTCCAGCCCCTTCCATTTTACTCCCCCAAAGGAAACACTGTTAATAAGCTAATTTATTCTATATCTAGAGTAATGCTGACCAATAGAAAAAAATGTAGGCCTCATATATAATCATAAATAATCTTAACTTTTCTAATAGCCACATAAATAAGTAAAAAAAAAAAAAATAAAATGAAATTAACTCTAATATTTTATTTACCCAGTATACCCAAAATATTACTTAAAAAAATTTTAATTGTAAACTACTTCAGTTTTCACATTAATGAAGATTAATAAAATCAAAAATTCAGTTCCTCATTCGCTCTAGTCACATTTTAATACTCAATAGCCAAGTGTGGCCAGTGGCTATCATATTGGGCAAGAGAGTTTTAGACTTTCACCGTAATTCACAGTTAATTATTTTGCTAAATTATTTCCCAGTTACTTGATCTTTGACATCTTTACACATTAATACCATATAACAGCATTACGTGTTATAAACACACATCTTTTGAATGGTTTCATGGTACTCTGTCATACAAGTGCACATTACTTTTCCTATCTAATAACTGTATCATCTTTTTTTTCTCTTTAATTGTTAAGAACTCTATATATTGGTGATATTAGCTCACTGTATGTTACATGCATCGCTGCCAGCCTCTTCCTGTATGTTGATTTACACAACAACAACGACAAAAGTAAGTGCTCTAAATATATGCAGGTGTTGAGGAAAAAAAAGAAAAGAAAAAAATAAATGTCATATTGTATATCTCCTCTGTACCCCTGGGTGTATAGACTTTTATTGACTGCAAATGTTCTTTTACTGTTGAATTTTTCAGTAGTTCAAAAACTTTCCTATACAGTTACCTATATTTGGCTCCCTCTATAAACTGACAAGACTGAAGTTTTGGCAAATGACCTGAAAACTACCTGGATACTATTTATAAAGACAATTTGACAGCCATTCACCTTGGCAGCTTGGAATCCCCCATTAACAATACTAGCTGCCAGAGAGCAAAATTAAAGCTTGAAAGAGGGCATTGTTCAAAGCCAGGGCTGAAACTATGAGAACTCTTATTGGCTAATGAAATCTTGGGTAAGAAAGATCAATTTGGATAGTTCAGTTATAAGGTTAATACCCACAAGTTAACATCTTGAGGAAAGTCAGCCTCATAAGCCCTACAACTATTTAAAGATGATTTATTTTAAAAAGTGAGGTCAAGAAGTTTACTCGGTCGATCAGGATAGGAAGGAAGCAGAGGTTAGACACCTCCGAGTTTGCAGACACAAGTCTTCAGGCAACACCAGGAAGCTTTCACGGGTTTGCTTCTGGGGCACAACATAGGTGTGGTTCAACAGAATTCAGTCTGATACATTTCAACAAGTCTGCTCCTGCTGATCTAATTCATTTCATGATGTGAGCAGCTGATGCCAGAAAAAAGCCCTAGAGCTGTAGCCTTAACCACACACACTAACATCACAACATGCTTTCTTTTCCATAAAATTAATAGACTATGAAAGCCTGCCCATTGTGCCTCCACCCTTACACATGGTGCCATGTCTGGGCCAGCAACCATTTACTGCAGACCAACAGCAGCAAATGAACCGAGTGGGTGGCCACTTCCTGAACAAGTAGGTGACGGCTGCTCTGGTAGAAAGCAGTGAGCAGGGCCGGCCCTAGGCAGAGGTAGAGCTTGCGGCTGCCAACACACTGCAATCTGAGAAGCACCCCAAAGCCCCACCTCTCCCAAAATATCTCTTCCACCAGCCTGCTAAGGCAAGGTCTTCTCTCTCTAGCTGGCTTGAAATTCCAGGCATTAGATTTACTGCTTTTGCAGTAAGGTAAGGGAATCATTGTTGAGGATGGCATGAAATATGCATGGTTCTTGGGAAGGTAAGAAAACTAGAATGGAAATCTCTTCTATTGTGCCAAATCAACCTCGTGGTTATCAAAATTATCAAACGCTACCTTAGGAAACCAAGTCTAGGGCCCTACTAGAAAAGAAGTGAGTTCTGACTAATACAAGGAGCCATACTTAAAACATCCTTCGCCATCATAAGTCGTACCAGGATCACAGAAATCAGTATTTAAGGAATGTTATAAAAAGATAATGTTATGTTCACCTCTAGCTTTTCATCCCCAAAAATTCTCCGTCCCTTTGGCTTTCCCATTCTGTTTTAGGATTCAGATCTACATAAATAAGTTCTTGTCATCTTCTGAATAATCCTTTTGTGTAATCCTCACAAAGGATGGTACCCGAGTTTTAAAGAACAAGTTTAAAAGGCCTACATGGGTAAGGTAGATCTTACTAGTAAATAGCCAGGTAAAACATAGGTGCTGAGTGGGAAATAAAAGGGCAGGAAAACAGTAGGATAGACGTGTGAACACAGAAACCAAGAAAAGTTGCAGATGTTCACCCAGACACCTTTTCTTCTATACACACAAGTGACTATTCTGGGTTCTTCATTACCATACACTATGCCACTAAGGAACCTACCTGGTAGAGCCTGATGATGTGGGGGTGGCAAAGCATTTTCATAATTTGAACTTCCCGGAAAATCTTCTTCAAGTTTTCTTCATCCAGCTGGGTCTTGTCTATGATCTTGATAGCAACCTGAGAACAGAGGAAGAAAATTTACTCTGATGCATGATTAAAAGCAGTCCATTAAGGAAAATTAAATCCACTTTAAAACATTATATTCCACAAAATACAAGTTGCCAGCATTTTGTTTACAGAATGTCAATGAATAAAATTATTTTACTCTTTCTATAAAGTCAGGAAATGGATTCCTAGCAAGTTGGTCTCAAAGGAACAGATTCCAAAAGCTAGTGGGTCTTTCTGCCATTTCTTAAACTGCTCTGACAGTAAAACCTTATGACAAACAAAATACTTCATTACTCCATAGATGTGATCACAGTCTGGGCAAATCAGGCTTTGATGCAGACAATGGTACATCGGGTCTCTTATTAAGAGAAAATGCTTGTATCACAAGTACATGATAAGTTAGTTAAGGTTCGACCACAAATTCCACAGGTGCATCCCACATGTCACCAGGGGCTTGCATAACTCAGTAGCAGAAGTGGTATGGTATGGTGGTGGTAGTAGCAGTCACCACATACCGAACACGTGCTGTGTGCCAAGCCGAATTCTTCGTGCTTTCCAAGTACTAAATCATTTAAACCTCACAATACCCTACACGATTATTAACCTTATTTCACAACTAGGGAAACTGAGACACACAGAGATTAAGTAATTTACCCAAGATTAAGCCATTTACAGCTAGTTTGTGGCAGATCCAGGACTGAAGCCCAAGTTGGTTGGCTTTACAGTCAAATTCTTAATGTTCATGCTATAAAAATCTGAAAATCTTTCTGTACTGTATATACACTGCCTCAGCATCAAACATCTATTTTGCTCATCACTGTGAAGATATCCAGCAGCACATACATTTTAAAACAGAATGAAAGATGAAGAACTTTTTTTACTCTACCAAATGTAAACTTCTTCACCATAATTAGTGAAATACTCAAAATACCGTGTTGCCCCAAAATATCAGTATATCACCGTCTCAGTCAATCCGCAAATAATCAAAGAATATTAGTCTGATGAAGGACCAAGCCAAGGTAAATTCTAGCCCCTTCCAATTCCTAAAATTCTATGATTCTATACATTGAGAGAGGGAAAGGAAGCTTACTGAGAAAAAGAAAAAAAAACAAGGAAGCAAAATTTCAATAATAAATAAATGTTCAGCCCAGAGCAATAAAGACTATATGGAACTACACAGGGTTAGATGATTCAAATGTAAGAATGACTAACATAAATGTAACTTTGGAGTTGTTTCAGATATTAGAATAAGAATTGATGGAAGAAAGACCCAGGGAGACAAATTTCAGCTCAATTCAAAGAGTGTTCAAAATGATAGAATGGGATAAAGTAAGCTGGATGTAGCTCAAGCTATGAAGATTAAATCAGATACAGCCTTAACTTCAAGGAGCTCACAATCTAGTAAGGGAAAGACATACATGAAACAGACAACAATACAGCGTTGGAAACACAATCAACAAAGCTATAAACAAGGTGTGATGGTAGAACAGAGAATGGAGTATGATCTTCACCAGGGGGGAGAAGCAGACATAGGGAAAGACTTCACAAACAAAGCAGAACTTGATAAAGAATTGGGATAAGCAGAGAAGAGGGTAGGAAATTTTATGAGGAGAAAGAGCAGAATCATTAACAAATTTCACAAGCTGTTCGATGTCCTATAAGAAGGTTTGTACTGTACCCTGGATAGGGGTTATAGCTCAGTGGTAGGGCATCTGAGTGCATCTCACCCCGGACCATTAGCATTTCTACTTCTCCTCACTACTGTGCCATATCACATACAGGACCTTAACTCCAGCAAATGGTCTGGTGTGTCTGTACCTGGTCCTCTAAGAACAGCTCCCCAAACACAAAAATCGCAGTACACAATGTCCTTTTATAGAACAAATATCTGGGTCTTAATTGTAATTAATTATTAATAAAAGCTTACACATGAATAGCACATTATACTTTACAGATTGCTTTCATATACATAATAAGCTTAGAAACTTGCAGCTATATGCCCATTGCAGAGCTTCCCAACCAGTGTGCTAGAAATGGGTCACAGGGATACCCAAGGCCATGCGTAGGTGGCAGTGGATCACCTCCAGCCTAAAGAAACCTCACTTGTTTACCACAGAGAAAATATTATCATTTTCTGTGTGTGCCATGAGAATGGGAAGCAATACTAAGGTCTGTTGATCATCAACTGTCCAAGGACCAGGCCTCAAATCCCCTATCCTGCCCATGCCTGTCAATGGATGGCACAGAAAAAGTAATGGGGTGGAGGATGGAGGTGTTTAATGAGGGCCTTCAATGAATTTGACCATATTTTTGTATTTTTTCACCCGCAAGAGAGAACTGCGTCATACATAATTGGGGGAGTCATAGGGCCTCCTGATTCACATGAACCCCTTCTGAATTTCATTTGCATTCTGAGGTAATAAGCCTTTCACAAAGGTAAAGAGAAAACCAAATCTAATCATCTATGAGAACAAAGCTGGCTACAAGATCTTATATCCACTTATATGCACTTAATAACTATTTGTAATTTGAGAGAGATAATGGTATATAGCATGGATGTAGTTCTACATTCCATAACAAGTATATGTGCCTCCCCATAAAGGGAATACGGCCCCACATACTGAAATGTATTCTATCTTTTCAGGGAAAATTGCATTAAGCATAATCTGTTCTTCGAAGATGGATACAGAGAGGTTTTAATAGATGAAAACATCAAATCCCATCTACTCTTCAACGAGATTCAGGATTCAACAAGACACGGGCAAAGCCTGGCCTAGCAGCTGAACATGGCGTCAACAGGAAGGACTCTGGTGTCAGGCAGCCTGAGTTCAAAATCTTAGAACTGTCCTTTTAATGTATAACCCTGACCAAGCTATTTAATTTTGCTATGGCTCCTCATCTAAAAAATGTGGGCAACAACAGAACCTGCTCTAAAGGTTGCTGGGGACTGACTAAGCTAATGGATGCAATCTGCCTAGTATATAATGCCGGGCATGTGGTAAACATGTCATACGCATTAATTACAGGTACTGCTGTTATCTGTTTGTTTGTTTTCTGGAATCAAGCCTTAAACGTTAGGCATTCCTTGACAAAAATGAGATTCACTTCACTAAACAACATAATCCTGGATCTCAAACACATCAGTTCCTTACTCAAGGGGCAAGTTGAGGGGGCCAACAAGCGAAATAGCTAACAATTTGTGGGCAGCATTCAGAACCAACTGGTTGCTTCCAGCTGATGTGGGAAGAACACGGAAGGAATGAAGCTGGGGGAAAAAATGCATTCCATTCGGGAATGTCACACCAAGCCACAGGACGGAACCCACAGCAAGACCTGATCCTCGGGGCTGCACCAGGGAGAGTGAGCTCTGCTTCTTCATGGCTGGCTGGGCCCCCCGCCCTCCCAGGCCAAGTACCAACGCCAGAGAAGAGGACATGCGTGTTACTTGGTCCACGTGCCTGAGAGGACCAATGAATGGAAAAGACAATGTCCGAAAGCTTCAGCTCCTATTTTAGCTGCAAACTAGAAGGTGGAGGTTTTCTAGAAAATGGAAAAATACCAGTGAAACAGAAAAATGACGACGTCAGAGAGCAGGGAGTTGGCAAGCAAGTGTGAATATTTTGAGACTACCTGAAGAGATCGATGATCGTGAATTTTCACTGCTACAGATTAGTGGTGGCTATACAATCAGGGTTTTAGCTGAAAGTACACACCCGCTGCTTGAAAAATGAAATGCGTCCAGAGCAAATGGTAAGCTGGTAGGTAAACAGAAGATAAAATCTCAAAGAATGTTTCCAGATTTTGGTGCTGAGAATCTATGAATCACATCCTTGTACTTGCATATGAAAAGTGTAACAAGTAAAAAAGGAAACTTCTAATATATTACCAAGGGATCATATATTTCTTAAAGTTTCTTGTTCTACATAGAATTCTTTTCTCTTGCAAGGGGCAGGATTTTAAGAATTGACACTGATATTAATTAAACATGGCACTGTATCCAAAGATGTTGCTTAAAAGATACAGCTTGCCCATAGCCCTTAGGAATTTCTCTACCCAAGATATTTCCATTCAATGAACCCTTTTTTTTATCGGCATTGTGGCATGACAAAAGATTAAATTCAGATCGTGCCAAATTTAAAGTCACAGTTCTTTATTATTCATTCTAGAAGGGGGGAGAATAGCTATTTCCCCCTTTTAGTTCTCACTTCTAAACCACAGTTCCTTTAACTCTTACCTAATTTTTGCAAGCACAGTAATGTTCACAGGGAATGAAGTTGAAAAAATAGTGCTTTCTTCACAACAGGCAATAATTCACTTGCATATCCTGACACCACATTCACAGGCAAGATAAGGTGACGGAATAAAAACCAATGAGCCAAGAAAAGGTTCAGTATTAAATTCAAAACAAACCACCCTTCCCCCTCACCCATCAGAAGTAAGTGGGTTCTTTCATTCAGGGATATGCGATGACAAATGGACAGTTAAAGAAAGGAACGACTTAGGAAGAAAATGCAAAGACCACAAGTGCTAAAATTCCTCCAAAAAGAGAAAGAGCACTCCCCTAAACTAGTATGCAGATGCATGCACAATAATTTCACAAAATACAGTAAGCAGACTGAATGCTTTTAAGAAGGGAAGAGAAAACATTATGACAGTGTGGAGAAAAGTTTATTTTTTTCAATGTTCTCTGAAGCAGCTCTACTCATTGAAATGTCTTAAAATTCAGGCAGATACCAAATTTTTGCCATTATGAATTATTTTCAATGGGGTTGTTTTTATCTTAGGTTTTGTAGCTAAATTTTCTTTAAGCTTTCATTTATTTATTTGAGAGAGAGAGCACAAGCAGGGGGAGCTGCAGGCAGAGGGAGAGGGAGAAGCAGACTCCTCTGCCGAGCAAGGAGCCCGACTTGGGGCTCCATCCCAGGACTCTGGGATCATGATTAAGCAAAGGCAGATGCTCAACTGACTAAGCCACTCAGGCACCCCAGTGTAATTAAATTTTTATTATCTCTCTATTTCTAGATCATTCTCAGCTCAGATCTAGTATCATTTTACGGTTGAGATCTGTCCTGTTCAATACAGAACACACCAGCCACATGTGACTACTGAGCACTAGAAATGTGGCTAATCTAATGCAAACTGATGTGCTATGAATGCTAAATAATAGACCAGATCTCAAAGCCTTAATATTAAAATGAGAATATAAATGATCTCACTGATAAATTTTATACTGATTACATGAAGAAATACCATTTTAGAGATACTAGGCTAAATAAAATATATTATTAAAAACTAATTTCAATGAAAAGGCAACTTCTGGAATGGGAGAAAATATTTGCAGACCATGTATCTGATATGGGGTTAATATCCAAAATAAACAAGGAATTCATACAACGCAACAGAAAAAAAATACAAAAAACCCAATTTAAAAATGGATAAAGGACCTAAGTAGGCATTTTCCCAAAGAAGACATGCAAATGACCAACACATGCATGAAAATGTGCTCTACACATCACCAATTATCAGGGAATCGCGAATCAAAACCACAATGAGATACCACCTCATGCCTGTTAGGGTGTCTATTATCAAAGACAAGAGATAACAGATGCTGGGACAGAGACATGGAGAAAAGGGAACCCTCGTGTACAGCTGGTGGGAATGCAAACTAGTACAGTCACTATGGAAAACAGTATGGAGGGTCCTTAAGAAATTGAAAATAGAGCTACCAGATCCAGCAATCCCACTTCTGGGTGTACATCCACAGGAAATGAAGTCACTACCTCAAAGAGGTATCCGCACTCCCACGTTCAGTGCGGCATTATTCACAATAGCCAAGGAATGGAAACAACCTAAGTGTCTGTCAAGAGATAAGTGAATAAAGAATATGTAGCATATCTACCTACCTATCTCCCTACCTATCTCCCTATCTATCTACCTATCTACCTACCTACCTATCTCCCTATCTCCCTACCTATCTCCCTATCTATCTACCTATCTACCTACCTACCTATCTCCCTATCTCCCTACCTATCTCCCTATCTATCTACCTACCTATCTACCTATCTACCTATCTATCTACCTACCTACCTATCTACCTACCTATCTATCTACCTATCTACCTATCTACCTATCTATTTACCTACCTACCTATCTATCTACCTATCTACCTATCTACCTACCTACCTATCTACCTACCTATCGAAATCTATCTACAGATACACACACATACATATACACACACAATGGAATATTATCCAGCTTTAAAAAAAAAAAAGTCCTGTCATTTGTTTTTTCGTTTTTTTTTTTAAGATTTTATTTATTTATTTGACAGCGAGAGACACAGAGAGAGAGGGAACACAAGCAGGGGGAGGGGGAGAGGGGGAAGCAGGCTTCCCGCAGGGCAGGGAGCCCGATCTGGGGCTCGAACCCAGGACTCTGGGATCATGACCTGAGCCGAAGGCAGACACCTACCGACTGAGCCACCCAGGCGCCCCAAGTCCTGTCATTTGTGACGAGATGGATGAACCTGGTGTGCACTGTGCCAAGTGAAGTAAGTCTGAGAGAGAAAGACAACCACATTACCACATGGTATTAGTTATATGTAGAATCTTAAAAAAAAAAAAAAAAGTCAAACGCATAGAAACAGAAAGTAGAAAAGTGAGTGCCAGGGGCTGGGCAGGGTGGGAGAAATAGGGACAGGTTGGTAAAAGGATACACACTTTCAGTTAAAAGATGAATAAGGTGGGGCGCCTGGGTGGCTCAGTCGTTAAGTGTCTGCCTTCAGCTCAGGTCATGGTCCCAGGGTCCTGGGATCAAGCCCCACATCGGGCTCTCTGCTCAGCGGGAAGCCTGCTTCTCCCTCTCCCACTCCCCCTGCTTGTGTTCCCTCTTGCGCTGTGTCTCTCTCTGTCAAATAAATAAAGTCTTTTAAAATTTTTAAAAAGATGAATAAGGCCTGAGGATCTAATGTAAAGCATGGCAACTATAGTTGATAACACTATTGTATAATTAAAATCTGCTAAGAGGATAGAATTTAAATGTTCTCACCAAAAACAAACAAAACAACCAACCAAACAGACAAAAAAACAAATATGTGAGGATGAACATGTTAATTAACTCAATCGGGGGAGTCCTACACAATGTATATCAAAATAACACGTTGTACATTTTAAATATCTTACAATTTTGTCAATTATACCTCAATAATGCTGAAAAAAAAACCCAAATAGTTTCTTTTTATTTTTGTACATATGACTACTTGAAAATTTTAAATGATATATGTGGCCCACATCTTAGATGATGCCAGTAAGCTGCCAGCTACAACACGTATTACACAAAAATGACTTCTGAAATCCTGGACTCAACGTTGAGAACTGCCAGTTACTGATCTCGAAGAAACTTGGCAGGTTGCAATGCACTCAGTGCTCAAACACTGCCTTGGGAGAGAATCTTAAATTAGGTCTCAAAAGTTGCATTCCAAGAACTCAATTTAATTCCATTACAAAATGTTTATTGAACAACTGATGGGCTTAAGGCAGTGCCCTTGTGCAGCTCTAGAGGCTGCTCTGGACAGGCTTCTGTGAGAGAATTAAGTTTTACACTCTTAAGATAGCAGTTTGCAAACCTTTTAGTCTCAGGACTCCTCTCAAAAACTGAGACCTTCAGAGAAGTTTTGTTTACATGAGTAATATCTAGCAATATTTACTTAGAAAATGGATTAAAATTAAAATCAGAAGTTAAAACAGAAAACTTTAAAACACCAGAATGCGCAACCGCACATTTCATCAGCCATCAGAGAAATTATATCACATATCACGTAGTCTCTTGAAATCTCCCTACATAACTGTGAGAGGATGAGAGTGAAAATGAAAATAATGTTTATTTATTTATGAAAACAGTGTTGGCCTCAGACACTCACTGAAAGTTCTGGAGACTCTTTGGGCTCCCTGGATCAAACTCTGAGTGCTACACTGAGGCATTATCATATGTGATGAACTAACTGCTGCCCTATAGTCTAGAATGGCACATCTTTGGGAAAACTGAAAAAAACAATCACTCAAATTGTTTTCTGTAGGACTTAATTCATTCCCAGTTGAGAATGGCTTCTAGAAAAGGAATCTGAATGCCTTTGCACAACAAACAAAACAAAACCTGTTTTTCTTTTAAATTAACTGCAAAATAGAATTGTCATCAGAATACAGGTTGAAAGAAACCTCAAACCACCATAAGATACACAAGCTAGACTATAAGGCTAAACCTGCAAGGCATTAAATGCTGTGATTAATGATGTGCCACAAGGCTGTGTGCAGGACGCAGGCTGGCCATATTCTTGGGAAATCCTGACTCCTGCACCAGAACCAATCAGGGAGGACTCCACATTTGAGTCAGTAACAAATAGTCAAATCAAATTCTAAGGGACAGAGCTAAGACATATACTTGGGAAGAACTGATTATTCTATCCATTTTACATACCAATCACAACTGTTTCTGGAAAAATACACAGCTATGAAGCCTAGGGACTGACTGAGATGTTAGGATTCCAGCCAACTCCAGAGAGGAGGACTCAATAGGACCAGCAAAAGTAAGGGTAAATCAGCTTTCAATGAACCCCAAAGGAAACAGTTCACAATACCTAGCAGGACTTTAGGTGACTTATTTTTCTCTACTTCTCCGTTCTGGCTGTACTAAACAGTAAAAGTGAAATTGTTCTTGTATTTACAATGTCTGGAGGGTAGAGAATTGTGAGCTTCCTGAAGTGAGAAAATAGACCATGAACCATACGTTATTCTTGGAAGACCTCCTAAGGTGGAACATGGTCATCTTGTACATAATTAATCAATGGAAATTTTCTGGTGATTACTTGGAATTCAAAGCAGAGAAGGGAAATTTTTCAGACAAAAAGAAAATGGTTTCTCAGTTCCAGTGACTCCCAGCTGGTTAACATTTACCCTCTCAGAAAGCAGAAGTCCTAGGAGTATCTCTGACATAACAGGCAACTCTCAGCCACGCTGCCATTATTACTGCTGCTGTTAAGTCAACGTTGACACAGTGCCGACAACATTCTGTATGCTTCCTAGAACATTAAATCAGCTCCTGGCCTTTAAGGTTCCCACTGAAATGAACTGAACAAGAAGATATTTTAAAAGGAAAAAAAAAAAAAAGGAGTGGAGAAGAGGACGGAGCGGACCATAACAATGAAGAATGACTACAAATACCAGCGCCTGATCCGTCTTCAGAATCTATTTCCGGTTGACCATGACTTCCAAGTTTAAGAGGGAGGTTTAGAATTGGACCGAGGGCTGAATTCCAAGGTTCGGGACCTATTCAAAAGAGCACCCTGAAGCCCTTAAAGAAAGGGCAGAAGGGAAAGAGCAGGAAAGGAGGAGCGGGACTGAAGAACGCAGGACAAATAGAGACGCTCTGAACACCGAGGGACGGAGCGGGAAGGCATTCAAGAGATGGAGAAGAAAAGGATTAACGGCGGTTTAACAAGGAAGCTCCAACGGTTTAAAGCGGCCACCAAAGAACAGTATCTAAGACAAAGGTGTTATGAAAAAATAGTAATTGTCACAGCAATGTTCCGAAATACAAGAAAAACAAGGAGAAGCAGTTCAGTCCAAGGCAAAATTTAAAGTTATGGTGGAAAATGAAGCTATGAAGGATGGCATTTGAGTCCCAGAGAAGAAAGATTAGACATGTGGGTGAAACTTGGCAATGACCTCAACTGTGAGGTTAGGAGGCAGAAAGCTGAATGAATTTCAAGATGAATTTTCTTAATGAAGTACTCTTTCCTAGAGTGCCAGCTCATAGGTAAAAATAACACACACTCACAGAAGGATTGTGCTCTTCCCAAGAACGGCATTTGTCAAGGAGCCTGTGTACTGTTAAGCACATTTCGATGTAGCACCTAGAACACTCAAAGCTTTTTAAAGCACCAGCTGGAAAGAAAGCTGAACTCAACTGGCACGCATAACGTTCTTATACTTCCCCAATGGAGATTTATTACACTGAGCATCTTGCTAACCTTACAATGGTAGTGTTGTTCCTGGTGAACAAAGTCAGCAACAGTTCATTTTTTAAGGTGCTTTAAATTATATTAATATGCCCCCAAGGCCTAATAAGATAGCCTGCAGTAGCAAAAGGTTGAGTGAACCAAGGGAACACAATTAACAGCTGAAAAACTACCCTAAATTCCTCATCTCTTACATTTCCCAGTTCTTTGGTAATGAAAACAAACGGAAAACTGGAAGCAATCTCCATTATCAGAGAGCATCTTATCCTCCCTATTTCTGAAACTTACTTGTCACGCATGCTCACATACCAGTACTGCGAGCTAACTGTCACAATGTACATCTGTGTCAAACCAGGCTTTCTAGTCTGAATGCTGATGACGCCAGCCTGTCTTCCCTGTGGCAGCCAGCTTCCCTGTGCCCGTTAGGAACACTGCACCAAGTACCTTCTGATGGGCTTTCTTAATCACAGCTGCACACCATTAGTGCTGGCAAAAAAATGCCCTCTGGGATTCCACCAAAATGGGAATATTTTGTGTGATGGCTTTTTGCATTTATTCTGGCTTCAATGAGTTCCTTATACTTAATGGTCATCACATTTTCAAATCAAACAGATTTTATATTTCCATAATTAATGTTTGTGTTTCATGGACTGAATAGTGAACTGTAAGTAACTTAAATCACTCCACTGGAAAGTCTAAGGGTAAACATTAATTAATTCTCAAATTTCTGATATTTATTCTAAAGGCAGGAAGAAGACTATTGATAACCCTGACATAAAAAAATATGAAAAACTGTTCTACTGAAATGTAATTCATTATCATATGTATTATTACATACATCCTATATATGTTACCAGTTTTATACCACATTTAATGTAAAAACACAACTACATAAAGTATGTACTTAATATAACAGACTTAACATTTAGTAAGCTTGTTTGTCCTTTCCCTTAGCAGGATTACATGCATCCTAAATCCTGACCCTCTATGACAGTCCTAAACCAATGTTAGAGTACAAGTCTAGAATTTTGAAGAGCTTCTAAAGTATCATCAAGGATTTTAAGTTATCATAATTGTGCACTGACTAAAATGTTGAGTACAGTTAATAACAGTGAGGGGCTTTTTTAACCATTAAAAGTATCCACAATTTAAGCAAAAATGAACCCATTACACTGTCTTTTGGGCCCTCTTTTGATCTTGACAAGATTGTTTTTAGGCAAATTGATACGACCCATAACTCACTGCCAAAGAGACCCAAAAAATATCTCCCAACATCAGAAATAGTTTCATTTAAAATAGACATATTTGCATAAATATCTTCTTGAGAAACACTATCCAGAAAATCACAAGGAATAAGACTGATGAGAGAATGTAGAGAACTGCAAGGAAGTAAAACATTCATCGATAATAACTTCATACGAAAAATAATTATCCCTCCATGTTTAAAAGTCCTTTTGAATTTTCCTGAGGTCTTTGAGTCATAGATTTCTATAGAGAACACAATGACATCCTTTGACGCAAAGTCAAACAAAACCCCGCCAATAAATCAAATGTACTTTTCTGAGTAGAAGATGGCACAGAATAAAGAGCTCAGGGTAGGAAAGACATCAAAACTAACATACACAGTAGCAGGATCTTTTCCCTTCTGAACAAAATCTTGCTAATAGAATAGAAACCGTAATATGAAAGAAAGAAGAGAAAGAAAGAAAGAAAGAAAGAAGGAAGGAAGGAAGGAAGGAAGGAAGGAAGGAAGGAAGGAAGGAAGGAAGGAAGGAAGGAAGGAAAGAAAGAAAGAAAGAAAGAAAGAAAGAAAGAAAGAAAGAAAGAAAGAAAGAAAGAAAGAAAGAAAGAAAGAAAGAGAAAGAAAGAAAGAAAGAAAGAAAGAAAGAAAGAAAGAAAGAAAAAGAAAGAAAGAAAAAGAAAGAAAGAAAAGAAAGAAAGAAAGAAAGAAAGAAAGAAAGAAAGAAAGAAAGAAAGAAAGAAAGAAAGAAAAGAAAGAGAAAGAAGAGAAAAGGAAAAGGAAAACAAAAAGGAAAGGGGTGGGAGGGAGGGAGGGACGGAGGGAGGGAGGGAGGAAGGAAGGGGCGAGCTACTCTGGGGTAAAAGGTTTAGAAACAGACAGAACTTTTTAGAGCCCTCAGGCTCTAGAGAACAATTTGGAAATCACTGGGATGGCCAAAGAGCAATGGACCGAGAGCTGGGATCTTGAGCTCCATTCCCAATTCTATCACTAAAATATGTTTGTGGCAAACTGTGGGCAAGTCACCAACTCTGTAGTCCTCAACGTTCCGATCTATTACATAAATGTGTGCCTTTATGTACTTGAAAGGGTTATCAAGACAAAGCTTCTCACTGTGCCAAGTCCTAATGAGAACTCTGATTTTGGTTTTGCTTCTGTTAACTTTTTTTAAGTTCCAAGTTTCGTTCACATAAAATAAAACAGAATCACGAGTTAGATAACTCTCAATCTTGAACAATTAAAATATTCAAGCCACCTACTTTTACAGTGCTTTATAATGTAGGACCATATGCTAAGCAAAAAAGCTGCATTTACCACAGCCAAGATAACCTCAGGGAATTTGCTCCTAAGTATTACCCTTCTCACTTAAATTAAGCAGCAATTACATTAAACTAAAGTGTAACACTGCTGTTTACCTAGGAAAACCTTGCCATTTGCTGTTAATATTTTCACTATTGGTAAAAGTCAATGTCTCCTACCACTGACACTTAATAACACTAAATAATCAATTATATTGATATTAATTTCCATCCCACTTACAGAAACCATGGTAGACTAAATTAAATGGAATGTGATACCAGCCACAAATAAGCCAAACTAATTAACCCATAAAATACAACTTAACTAGGGATACACTAACACTGAAACCAAAAATCCAAGTCTAAGATCTTGGCTATGTTACCCAAATTTGATAAAGTTTCCATCTATAGCAAGAGTCTTAGAAATGAAAAAACTAAAGTGTCTAGTTTGTTTTACATTTTTTCTTCGTGTTTTAGACAAGTTAATTCCAATATATTAACCATAAATGTAGTAAGAATAGCTAAAATATACTGAGCACTTAATGTGTGCCATGGTATTTTATTACTTTCTATTATAAAACACTTCAAATATACACAAAAGTAGACAGAGTAACATAATTAACCACTAATCAGCTTCAACAATTATTAACTCATCACCAATTCTGCTTCATCTATACTCCACCAATTTCACCCAAAACCCCAATCACCATTTCATCTGGAAATATTTCAATATGTACCTCTAAAAGGATTCACATTTTATTTTTTTAAAAGGTTTTATCTATTTATTTGACACAGAGAGAGAGAGAGAGCACAAGCAAGTGGAATGGCAGGCAGAGGGAGAAGCAGGCTCCCCATTGAGCAAGGGGCCCAATGTGGGGCTCGATCCCAGGACCCCAGGACCACGACCCGAGCCGAAGGCAGACGCCCAACCAACTGAGCCACCCAGGCGCCCCTCACATTCTTTTTTTTTTTTTTAAAGATTTTATTTATTTATTTGAGAGAGAGAATGAGAGAGAGAGACAGCATGAGAGGGGGTTGGGTCAGAGGGAGAAGCAGACTCCCTGCTGAGCAGGGAGCCCGATGCGGGACTCGATCCCGGGAGTCCGAGATCATGACCTGAGCCGAAGGCAGTCGCTTAACCGACTGAGCCACCCAGGCGCCCCCTCACATTCCTTTTTAAAAACATAACCATGGAAGAAGCATTATCACACTGGAAAAAATGAACAGTAATTATAGGCCTTAACTCTTCATCCTCCACCACCTACGAAGTAAGAACTGCAATTATTCCCATGAAACACTGATACACACACCAATGAAGTAACTGCCTAGGTTAAACAGTACTAGCCAGTGGAGGCAGGATTTGAACCTAGGCAGTGGAGCTCCAGACCCTGAGCCCTTAACTACACTATGTTTTACTGCCTCTGAAAAATAGATTTTATGGTATGGTAATGAGTTCTTAAAAATAAACATAGAAACTGGCTCATAAAGGAATTAATGACAGACAACATCAGAAGTCAGCAAAAGTTTGAAACAGGGAAAACATATTATAGCACCTCACCTCTCCCCCAACTGCTTTCTTCACCTTCTGTGGTCATGCTTCACGAACACTTAGACCTTCTTCCACTTACCATAATGCCAGTAATTATAAGGTTTATTCTTTTCACTGCAACCAGCTCTACCAGGTCAAACTGATATTTAAGAGGTACTCTGACCAACTGTCATCAAAAAAGACTCACTGGATACAGTCTTACTCAAAATTAAATATTCTCTACAGAAGTCATACAATATGTAACAGAGAGACATTATGGGGGCCAACTTCCAATGATGCCCCACACACAATGATATATATATAGTCACACCTTTCTGTAAACTCTTCCCACACCTCCTGCTGGAGTTGGAGGTCTGGAGGAAGTAAGAGGCCATGTTTGAGAAGCCCATAGGAAAAGCAACTGTGGGTGATCTCAAAGAACTATAGGCAACATCTTTTTTTTTTTAAAGATTTGCTTACTTGAGAGAGAGAGAGAGAGTCCGAGAGAGAGAGAGAGAGAGAGAGAGAGAAGGAGCACGAGCAGAGGGGAGTGGCAGGGTGTGAGGGAGAAGCAGACTCCCCGCTGAGCAGGGAGCCCGATGCGGGGCTCGATCCCAGGACCCTGGGATCATGACCTGAGCCGAAGGCAGACGCTTAACCAACTGAGCCACCCTGGCGCCCTATAGGCAACATCTTTATAACCTGAGGGTGTCCTCCAGCCAACAGCCAGCAAAAAGTCATAAAGTCACAAGGAATCAATTCTACCAATAGCCTGAAGAATCTCGGAAGTGAGTTCTTTCCCACCTGAGCCTCTAGATGAGAACATAATCTACCCAATACCTTGACTGAAACTATATGAGACCCTGAGTGGAGGACTAGGCTAAGCCATGCCAGACCGCCTGATCCACAACTGTGAGATAATAAATGTGTGCTCTTTTAAGCTGTTAAGTTTTAGTTACACAACAATGGAAAACTAGTACCTCATGGTTCTTTATGTTGTAGGTAACTCTCATCTCTAAGAAATTCCAGGCCAGGGAAATCTCTTTCATAATTTATGGCATAGAAATTTAGCTGTTTCATAAAGAATTCAAGCGGGGCGCCTAGGTGGCTCAGTCGTTAAGCGTCTGCCTTCGGCTCAGGTCATGATCCCAGGGTCCTGGGATCGAGCCCCGAATCAGGCTGCCTGCTCAGCAGGAAGTCTGCTTCTCCCTCTGCCTCTCCCCCTGTTTGTGCTCCCTCTCTCGCTGTCTCTCTCTCTCTCTGTCAAATAAATAAAAATCTTTTTTTTAAAGATTTTATTTATTCATGAGAGACAGAGAGAGAGAGAGAGAGAGAGAGAGGCAGAGGGAGAAGCAAGCTCCCTGCTGAGCAGGGAGCCCGATGCAGGACTCGATCCCAGGACCCTGGGATCATGACCTGAGCCGAAAGCAGACGCTTAACCATCTGAGCCACCCAGGCGCCCCAAATAAATAAAAGTCTTAAAAAAAAAAAAAAGAATTCAAGCATATGAACAGAACTAAAGCTCTCTCCTGAGAAAAGCTCTGGCCCTACTTATAGGTATTCAGGCAAACCCTTTTTGTGAAAACATAGGTGAAATCTTCACTGGAAAAGGTAAGCATGTCAGACTCATTAGTTTTCAAAACAGTTACTTTTGTCACCTGCAAAGAGTATGTGTATATAAAGACTTCCTTCCAAAGAGGACAATCTGGAAAGGGGGAGAAAGAGTAACTTTACAGTGGAGAAACCTGACAGACACACACCTCAGCCAGGTGATCAAGGTCATTATCAGCAGTGATAATCATACTGAGAGCATCTACCCTTGATATGATGTGATGAGAAGGGCATTTTCTCTTGGTGGTCTTCCTCCGTAAAACCCATAACCCGCGTCTAATCACAACAAAGACATCAGACAATTTCCAATCGAGGGGCATTCTACAAAATACCTGACCAGTACTCCTCAAAACTGTCAAGGTCATCAAAAACAAGGGAAGTATGAGAAAACTATCACAGCCAAGAGGAACCTAGAGATATAATGACTACATCTAATGTTGTATCCTAGTCTGGATCCTGACACATAAGAAAAAGACATTAGGTAAAAACTAAGGAAATCTGAATAAACTCTAGACTTTAGTTAATAATGCAGGAATAGAGGTTCATTAAGTATGACAAACGTACTACACTAATGTAAGGTATGAATGAATAATGGGGGAGACTGGGTGTAGGGTATTTGTAAACTCTACTGTATTAGCAACTTTTCTATAAATCTAAAACTATTCTAAAAAAGTTTATTACAGGGGCGCCTGGGTGGCTCAGTTGGTTGGGCAACTGCCTTCGGCTCAGGTCATGATCCTGGAGTCCCGGGATCGAGTCCCGCGTCGGGCTCCCTGCTCAGCGGGGAGTCTGCTTCTCCCTCTGACCCTCTTCCCTCTCGTGCTCTCTATCTCTCATTCTCTCTCTCAAATAAATAAATAAAATCTTAAAAAAAATCAATTGATAAAGCAGATAATGAAAGTTGGAATAAAAACAATCTACCAACTTAGCATAATAACAACAAATAAAGTGGGCGCCTGGGTGGCTCAGTTGGTTAAGCGACTGCCTTTGGCTCAGGTCATGGTCCCGGAGTCCTGGGATCAAGTCCCACATCGGGCTCCCCGCTCAGCGGGGAGCCTGCTTCTCCCTCTGACCCTTTCCCCTCTCATGCTGTTTCTCTCTCTCTAAATAAATAAATAAATAAATAAAGTCTTTAAAAAAAAATAACAAATAAAGCAACTAAGAAGTAGAATAACAGTTAACTAGGCAACCACAATGATAGCTACATGGGAATGCATAGTCCAAACTATTGTTTCAATTCATTCATGCATTCATGTAAATGTGTATGTTTAGATCCCAACTACTTCCTTTAAAAAAAAAAAAAAAGGACTGAGGTGTTTACAAAATCAAATCTATAAAATAAGACAACTAAAAATAAAAACAAATCAATAGATTCTTTCAGCCACTGTGTCCTTGGGAAATGGCCAAACATTTCCAGATCAGCAGGCATGCAAAGAATTCAAGAGCATCAAGTCCGTGAGTCTACCAGCAATGTACATGAGGGGAAACTTCTAATATACACGGACAAACTATGTTAGACCCTTCAAAGAAGTATAGATACAAGAAGTTCTGCCCTCATCTCCCACAGTCTCTGCTTTTTAACCAAAAAAGGACGAAGAAAACTAAGATTTCTTTGTCCTCTGGTTCCTCCAAAGTAGGTCAGGTCTGTGTGTAATTACTGGGTTTCACATTCCTTCAGAAAAGGAAGAGATGTCAATGCATGGAGATTTTTAACAAAGAGCAGACTCCGGCTAGGGGTAGAGACAAAAGAGTGCCTTTGCTGCTGACCAAAAAAATAAACTGGGAAACAGTCTTTTGTTTTTAACAACAGTAAGCTGATTTTCAGACAGGTTAGGATAAGAGGCCTAGTTTCTCATTCTTAGGCTACAACAACTGAACTTGAACTTGTGGATAAGTCCTCCTCATTTCATCTGCTTCCGAGGCACGCTCCCTAGTTAGTTAGCGAGGTTGACATAAACCATGAAAAATAAATTCATGTGTTTACTGGAGGATTTTATATGCAAGAACACCTAGGAAGAGATTAAGAACTAGTGTTTGCATTACCAAAATTGCATCCTTAGAAAAAGAATCACTGCAGGTTCCTTTCAACAACACACAGAAATTTTTGTGGCAAAATAGGTCATATACAAACCTTGGTGCTTTATGGGCTTTTCCATTCCACCCCTACCCCAGAATAACCACTATCCTAAAACTTATGTTATCATTCTTTTGCTTCTCTTTATAATTTCCCCATATATCTATATATATATAGATATAGATATATAGATATATATATCACCAAACAACATATTATTTAGGTATGTCTGTTTTTAAATAATGTAAATAGAATCACACTTATTATTTTTAGCTACCTTTTTTGATCCTGATTATATTTAGAAAATTGTTCCAAGCAATGCACAAGTGGTATCTAATTCACTTTATGCTAGTCATCCTTTTCTGAATACACCAACTTTATGTATTGCTTTACAGTTGCTAGACAGTTGAGTTGTCTGCATTTGTAGCTATTATGAACAGTACTTTAAATACTCTTATACGTGTCTCCTGGGCCATGGGTGTAAGAGTTTCATTTGAGTGTATACTTAGGAATCACTAGGTAAAGCCAAATTGTTTTTTCCAAAATGGTTGTATCCAACAGTGCAAGTGTTCCCACTGCTCTCTATCACCTCCAACAACTGCTATTTTTTAATTTTTCCCAGTCTGATGGAGAATGGGGAGGCACATAGTTCCTCGCTGTTTTAGTCTGCATTTCCTTGATTACTAAAAAAAAAACTGAGGCTCTTCTCATATATTCATAGACCATTTGTTCCTGCTCCAGTGAAATAAACTTATTCATGACTTTCCTATTTACTTTTTTTGTTGTTGTTCCTATCTTTTTTTTTCTTTTTAATTTAAGGAGTTCTTTTATATTCTGAATAACAAACTTTATCAGTCTATCTTCTCTCAAGTTGTGGCTTATTTTTCTACTCTTTATGATGTCTGAAATAAACTTATTCATGACTTTCCTATTTACTTTTTTTGTTGGTGTTCCTATCTTTTTTTTTTCTTTTTAATTTAAGGAGTTCTTTTATATTCTGAATAACAAACTTTATCAGTCTATCTTCTCTCAAGTTGTGGCTTATTTTTCTACTCTCTATGATGTTTTCTTTTTTTAAGTAAATTTTTTATTGAACTATAACATATATACAGAAATGTGACCAAATTATAAGCGTAACTTACATACACAACAGCAAGTTAGGGGTTGTCAATAATTTTTACAAGTGCACAGGGTCCTAAGATCACAAAGTTTGAGAGCCACTAAATCAGACTACGTGGTATCTTCTCATCCTTCTGTTGCTAAACTGCATGTGCCCCACCTCCTCTCCGCACACAACTCGAGAAACCTCCAGATCTATCTATCTCCCAGTTCACTCTTCAACTCTATCCAGGCTGCATCAGCTTTCCATTGTTTTTTCATGTATGTCTTTTATTTTTAGACGTTCTTTTGAGACTGAGTTCTTCTTGCACATCTTTCTCATCAATTTTGAGTCTCTTCATCATATATTTTTAATTCCCTCTTTTATTTCCTCAAATAAAAGTAATAATCTATGAGACTGATAGTTACTGCTAATGTTCTAGTTTTACCTATCACTGCACTACAAACCATTCCAGAATTCAGTGGATTAACACAATAATCATTTCTTTTGCTCACAGATTTGCAATTTGTCCAGGCCTCAGAAAGGACAGCTGTCTGCTCTGCTCCATGTGGCATCACCTAAAGCAGCTTGACAGGAGGCTGGAGGATCCACTTCCAAGACGGCTGACGTACAAGGCTGGCAAGTCAACGCTGGCTGTCTGCGGGGAGCTAAGTTGGGGCCGTGGGCCTGAGGCCTCCGTTCCTCATCACATGGGTCTCTCCACGGACTGCATGGGCTTCTTTACAGCATGGGAATGGGTTCCAGGAATGAACATCCCAAGAGAATAAGGAACAAATGTGTGGCATTTTTCTGGCTTTAGCCTCAGAAATCACACAGTATCAGTCCTGTCAGATTCTTTGGGTCAAAGCAGTCACAAAGGCCTGCCCAGGTTTAATGCAATGGGACAGACTATTTCTTGACAGTAGAATAGCAAGGCTCTAGAAGAGCACATGACATCAGTCAGGAAATACTGTTACTGCTCCCTTTGGAAAATATAATCTCACTCACAGTTGCTTGTTTTCTTGTGCAAGCTCACGTTTCTTGCCTATAAAGATTTTACCCATAAAGATTCTTTGAGATCGGTCTATAAAATATGTTTCTACAAAGATCTGTTCTATTGGTTTTTAAGTTTCTAGATCATTTATTTCTGCTCCTATCTTTATTATTCCCTTCCTTCTGCTGGCTTTAGGCATTGATGGTGGTTCTTTTCCTAGCTCCTGTAGGTGTTAGGTTAGGTTGTTTATTTGAGATTTTTCTTGCTTCATGAGGTAGGCCTGTCTGGCTATGTACTTCCCTCTTAGGACCACTTTTGCTGCATCCCAAAGGTTTAGACGGTTGTTGTTTTCATTTTCATTTGTTTGCATGTATTTTTTTTTTAATTTCTTCTTTGATTTCCTGGCTGACCCACCCATTGTTTAGCAGCATGCTGTTTAGCCTCCATGTGTTTGTGGTCTTTCCAAATTTTTTCTTGTAGTTGACTTCTAGTTTCATAGTGTTGTGCTCAGAAAAGGTGCGTGGTATGATCTCAATCTTTTTTGTATTTGTGGAGGCCTGTTTTGTGACCTAATATGTCATCTATTCTGGAGAATGTTCCATGTGCACTTGAAAAGAATGTGTATTCTGCTGTTTTAGGATGGAATGTTCTGAACATATCTGTTAAGTTCATCTGGTCCAGTGTGTCATTCAGAGCCATTGTTTCCTTGTTGATTTTCTGTTTAGATGATCTGTCCCATTGATGTAAGTGGGGTGTTACGGTCCCCTACCATTATCATGTTATTATCAATGAGTTCCTTTATGTTTGTTTTTAATTGTTCTAAATATTTAGATGCTCCTGTGTTAGATCTGAATTTTATTCTCCCAGACACTTGGGAATCACAATCAACCAGAAGCACTTTCAACTAAATTACCATCTTATGAGATTTTCAGGACTCATGAGTAGTAATAGCAAATCCATGTGAGTGTGGACTTCTGTTTAGGCAGTTTCATGGCCGACTCTTTTCCCCTTCCCATCCAGATCCAAGATATTAAAAATGCAAGTCTCTGCATGCACAGCACCTTTTATCCACTGAGGAAGTTATCTTTTTGGGGTCTCAAGTTTTCTGTGAGGCAGTCTCCAGTATGACCCACTAGTCTGCTTGGACACTATTCTTTTTCTCTTCTCCCTCCTGCCACTCTAATCCTATAAGAAACCCTCTTCAGGGGCGCCTGGGTGGCTCAGTCATTAAGCGTCTGCCTTGGGCTCAGGTCATGATCCCAGGGTCCTGGGATCGAGACCCGCATCGGGCTCCCCGCTCTGTGGGAAGCCTGCTTCTCCCTCTCCTGCTCCCCCTGCTTGTGTTCCCTCTCTGGCTGTCTCTCTCTCTGTCAAATAAATACAATCTTAAAAAAAAAAGAAAGAAAGAAACCCTCCTTCAGTGCTTGCTCCACCTTAAGAAAGCATGCTTTCTAGGCCTTTCAAAGCCTTCAACTGTTCTAACACAAGCTCCAGCATTTTACATATATTTTATATGTGTTCACATATTTTTTTCCTCTCCCCAGCTTCATTTAAAAATGTCCTGACCAGAAAGGGCTTCTCTACACGTCTAATCTATCATATAACTGCAAAAGAAATTACTCATCATTAATTTTAAGCTATTTTACTTATTAAAAATTGATAAATCATTTCAGGAATACATCTGTATTTTTCAAAGGCAGCTATGTAAAATATGTCACTCGGATGGAAATGCTTTGGAAAATATTAATACACTTCCTATAAAGCAAATCTAAGGGAACTTAAATTTATTAGACATACTAACTTCTGCCCCAGATTCTTCATCTCTTTTAAATCCTTTTGGGGTCTGTGCCCCTGTACATATTTTTAACATGGTTTAGAACTGCACCCACAACCCAAGATAAAGGAAGTTTTGCTGATTTAAGGAAAAGCAAAAAAAAAAAAATATATTTCTAGTGCCAATGTCTTAAGGTTTAAAAAAAAAAAAAAAGGTGAGGCCAATGTCTTGTAAGAAGAAATAAATTCAGGGGCACCTGGGCGGCTCCGTCGGTTAAGTGTCCAACTCTTGATTTTGGCTCAGGTCGTGAGATCGAGCCTCGCATCAAGGTCCATGCTCGGCGTGGAGCCTGCTTCAGATCCTCTCCCCCTCTGCCCCTCCCCACAACCCCTCCCACTCAACAAATAAATACATATTTTTTTTTAAAAGAGGAGATAAATTCAAGTTCTCTTTGGCAAAATGAAAACGAACCGAGTAGATTTAATATTCATATGCATTTTGTGAAAGAGATACCATTACTGGCATTTTTTAAATTACTGTCAAGGCTTAAAAAACAAAAACAAAAAAGAACTCTAAGCCACTGGGATAAGAGCCTTTACATGTTGGATCTCTCCACTATGCTGAAAGCAATGGCAACAAATTATCATATTCCCCAAATACGACAGCCAGACTCTCATATCCCGGAGGAGAAATGGCTATCACAACCATTAGTCGGCATTGGCAGGAGACTTAACAGCAAGCCACTGAACAGACCATTTATTGTTCTTCATGCAATATGTGCAATATGACCTTTCCGGCTTGGCCTGCTAAACATCGAAGTGGTCCATGAGGAGAAAATCCACATGGGAGCAAATTCCAAAATGCGATTTACCCTATGGGCAGTATGCATTTCCAGATTCTTCGTCCCACTTTGCCCTACTCCCCTCTGGGTCACAACAGAACTTGGCAGATGTTAGAATTTGCTCTATATAAACTCTGGAGCCCAGATTACAAAACTCAGCAAAGTATGCATTTGGCACTGGCAAAAATGGTTGCTTTGTGCACTGATTTGGATTTGCTAACTTAGGATATCCACAGTTTCAGAAATGTGTTGAAGACTGTTGAAATTTAAAAATCAGGAAAAAAGGCACGTGTCACACACATCCCAACACAGGCTTACAAGTCTTCTGAGATCATCCTCTCCATACCGACAAAATACCAAGGCCATTATGCAATCTGTGGTTTCTTCTCATAATCGAAGAGATTAATAGCTTTGGATTCAAAACTAAGATAGCTCTACCCTGAGATATTCTCTCAGCCTGGGATCTCTGTGTAAAGAATCCAAAAGTACCAGTTACCAGACTCCCAAAGAGGGGTCTACAAAAGGTTCTTTTCATTCACTAACAATCTTTCTTCATAGCAAAATTTCAAAAATGTCTTTTGGAAGAGTTTTCTACTTATGAAAAGAGTCTGCAACAAACCAACACTGTACAGCAGTGCGTGGTCACCAAGGTGACAGAAGTCATCGACACTGTATTTCATCTCATGCCTTATTGCTAGTTTTTCTCCTAACATTAAAACCAAAGAGTTAGCCTTTATAACAAGGTAGATCGTACACAGGATATATCAAGCCTAGGAGATATTCCTAAATTGAAAAGGGCTAAACCTAGAAGAGGTAAATGTCAGTCTGAATTTTAAGTAATCTGACATACGCAGATTTGGGGGGCAAAGTTATCTTCTGCAGTTTTAGGCAATGCAAATCTAATCCATAACACAGTAAAAAAATATAATTAGTTAATTAGAGCCTAGAAATTAATTAATTCATCTTACTAGATGAGTTTACCCTTGTAAATGGATAAGAGCTTGCTTATCCATCTGGACATTAAAACACATACAGAGGCTCAGTTAGAACTTCATCCATTTTGGTTTACTTTACATCAAACTCTTCTGGGCTTTCTTTGTTCTCCTAGATGTTTGGAAGTACCTTCAGATACGTCAAATAAAAACAAACAAGAAACTTAAGCTTGCATTTATGATTCTAAGAAAAACGGGGTTTACTTTTTATAAATTTCACATTTATTTAGAGCAATAATGAACATGCATAAAGAGATGCTATTGTTTAAAAACAAAACAAAACACTTTTAAATTTGTAACACAGACCCTTAATATAAAATAGGAGTACAACTAATATCTGTTCAATAAGTAGAATAACTACAGGTGAAAAGGCCTTCACTTTCCCCTGCAAAGAAATTAAAGCACTTACGAGCATTAACTTCAACCCAGTATTTCAGAAATACAGGCTTTAAGGAGAAAATGAGTTTATCATTTCAGAGCCTTCTAAGTGTCAAGTCACATAACTGGATCTGGGTTTCGACAGAAATTCAAGTTCTCCTCCACAAAATGAAAAGGGCTATGGTAGCTTACTCCGGTTAGTGGAGCAGCCCATCAAGGGCATCAATCATTCTGGTGGGAAAAAAGCATCAATATGTTTGTTGTATTTTGGATATGTACATTTTTTTCAGTCCACCCTTCCCCCTTTGTCTGAAAAACAATTTTTGAAGTTCCACCCTAAACTTCTGGCTCTCAGTGCCATGCAGATACTCCCAATGTCATTAACAGTTCAGGGAGAGAAAAGAGCCTGGGCTCAGGGCAAGGGGATACCACTGGGGTCCTCACTCTCACCACTTCCTATCTCTAGAACAAATGCTCGAAGAAAGCTGCTCCAAAGGTTAAAACATAACATCACCTAGAACAAGAGCTGGTGCAGCACAGGTAACTAGTAGGCACTGGCTGTTGTTGTTAGTACTATTACTAGCATTCTACTTATCCCTGCCCAGGGTCTCTACCCCACTGCCTAGGAATCCCACCTTCTGTCACTTCCTGAAAGCCTTCTCGCCAACTGCAGACCCCTAACTTTCCGCAGATGATGGAGTCTTCTTACTTGACAGGGAAAACAGACATGAAAAACTCCTTCGATTTCTTGTGTGTTTCTCTGCATCCTCATGCTCCCAAACCTGCCTTTTCTTTTTCATCCCAGAAGAGGCAGGTCTCTCCTCCAACCTCAGGCAAGTAACAAGTGCCTCAGAGGGTCAGTCACCAACTCTTTTCCTCCTCCTCCTCAAACAAAAGTAACAGCGATTTCCAAACTCCAAATTACAGAAGACTTACAGATGCTCGAATTTCAGGGCTGGCCACTACCAACAGTCACGTGATTATGGAGAGTGGCTACTGGTTTTATTGGATCACTCCGCTCTTCACCCTCAAAATCCATTCGGCTGGCATAGAGGAGGGCAAGTTCTCAAAAAATAACTACTGGTTCAAACTCACTGAAACAGAAAGTAGTATGGTGGTTGCCAGGGGCAGGGGGAAGGGGGAAGTAGGGAATTTTTGCACCTGGCTCAGTTGGTAGAGCACGAGACTCTTGATCTCAGGGTCGTGAGTTCAAGCCCCACAATGGGCATAGAGCTTACTTTAAAAAAAAAAAAAAAAAAAAAAAAAGGTGCACAAAAAGAAAAATTATTTTTAAATTAGTTACTTAAATTTAGTTTAATTTAATGGATACAGAGTTTCAGTTTTGCAAGATGAAAAGATTCCTGGAGATTGGATGCACAACAACGTGAAGGTACTTAACACTATACTTAACTGTACGTTTAAAAATGGTGAAGGTGGTAAGTTTTATGTTACATGCTAATTTTACCACAATTTAAATACATATACAGACAGACAGACACACATACAGACACACATGCACACATATTGGTACTAGCTCAGTACCACCCCAATAAGGCCTCCACCAACCTTTGCCCTGAATCCATTTTTGGCAACCCTATTCAAATCAGGGTTAAAATTTATTTAGCCATTTCAGTTTGTTCAAACAAATTCCTGGCAAACATCTAGACAGAAACTTATATAGCCAGCCCATGTCCTTCTAAAAGATATAAAAGATGGCCCATTATTGAGTTACATTTGGGGTTAGGATTGAATATTCTCAGCTCAGAGATGACAAGCACAGCACCTGCTTCCCTCCACCCAGCAGAAATAAGTATTAAAATAATTCAAGAATACCACTCATGCTTCCAAGGCAATCTTCTGACGTCTGCACTTGGGATCCTTGGGACAGAGGTACAGAAGAGAACAAACGTGGAGGAGAAAGCTCTCTTAACATGACCTGTTCTACTGAAACTCACCAAATGAAATCCATGGTACAGGAAAAATCTGACTTGGGATGCAAATATTTATAAAAACTATGGTTTAAAAACCATCTATTTTTAGGAGAAAAAATATGCAGTACAACTAACACAGCAACAAACTAAAATGCAGGGTGAGAAGATAATAGTAAACCATTTCAGCCAGAATAAGAAACCGTACTTTTGAGGGTTATTTTTAAAATGTTAAGTATTCACTCTTTACCTCAATATGTTAAAGAATCATTATACAAAGAGTGTTAAACACATGCAAACATATACGAACCAAGCTAAGTCTGGCTATATTCACAGACCTTATCTGTATTTGGCTGGTACAACTCCCACTCACCTCCTAAAGTATGTAAAGGCTGTTACCTCATCACAGACGCACGTTAATGTTGACACCAGAAAGACCCTTGTAAATCTCCAACCCAACCCCTTTGATGGAGAGATGATCAAACTGAAGTATTGAGAGGATAAATAAAACCTAAGTACAAAATAAATTATGAGATCCCAGCATATGAAAATTTAGTTATTTTCTAATATACCAAAGTTAATTTATAAGAAGATGTGATGATGATAATAATTTTCCAAAGAACACATTCACAATAGCCACAAACTATCAGAAGCCTTGGAAAAAATATTCCAAAAGAAAAAAAAAGTGTCAGCGTTTCATGGAGAAAACGAGAAAACATCAGTGAAGGACCTAAGACCTATGCCACATCCATAGCCAGAAATACCTAATATTGAAAAGACCTCAATTCTCCTTCCTTGCCCCTAAATAAGCCATGCTCTGGTCTCTCTTCCAATAAGACTACAGTAACATTCTTCTATGCTGGGAGCAATGGTGGTAAGGAGACACGGAGGAAAAACTATGATGTATAAAGCAGGAAAACATGTCATTTTACCCAAACAGTTTACACTTTAAACGCCAGTTTCTAGTCTATAACGCCCAGCCAAGAGCACCTTGCCTTCTACATTCACTATTTTTGCAAGTTCAAATGTCCCTCAAACGATGATCTGTATTTCCATGCAATTCTCTATATTTGCTTTTAAAATCAGTAAGGGCTTTTAAAATGCAAAGTGAACTTTGGAAACAAAGTAGGCAGGCCAGAAGCTAATTTAACACTGTAACTTTATAGCTCACCATGCACTTATTTGAAGTCTGCACAAACTTGCAACTCAGTATTCTTCCACTAGGCCTCTTGAAAACAAGTGGGATATTGCCGGTTCTACACCAATACAAACTATCCTAAGTCCCTAAAGATCAAGAACAAGGTTAGCCCCCTGAGACTTCCAGAACCAAAAAGATACATTATCATAAAATCCTAATAAAAGTTATAAGTTAAAACTAAAGGCAATCCAAGTTTTCTTTTTTTAATTTTTTATTGTTATGTTAATCACCATGCATTACATCATTGGGTTTTTTTATTTTTTATTGTTATGTTAATCACCATATATTACATCATGAGTTTTTGATGCAGTGTTCCATGATTCATTGTTTGTGCATAACACCCAGTGCTCCATGCAGACCGTGCCCTCTTTAATAGCCATCACCAGGCTAACCCATCCCCCCACCCCCCCTCCCCTCTAGAACCCTCAGTTTTTCAGAGTCCATCGTCTCTCATGGTTTATACAGTATCCCAGAGGTTAAGAAGGGATTGAGTAAATTAAAATGAAAAATTAAACTTGGCCCTGTGGAAGTGTTAACTGTGGGCTTCCAATTACAATCCCATCTCTAGATTTTGGTACATGAAGTAGGGTAAGGAGGGACAATTAACAACCGTAAATCTCCAACACAAGCAAGATAGTTTCTGACAATTTAACCCAAAAGGTAACTAAAAACACAGGGCTTAAGGTTTCAATCCTCCTAATAAACTGGGAAGCAGCATTTCAAACTTCTAATAGGGTAATTTCTGAGTCTCTTAATATTTTACTACATCAGATCAAATGCTGCTGAAATTGAAATTTCAGTTTGAAGACAATGGCAAAAGATTCTTTTTTCCTTCTCACTCAGAAAAAAAATTAATTGGAAACAGTTGACATTCTGTGAGAAGGCAGTAAAACAATCTGTATTTTAATGGTGCAGTCACGTAAAGAAAAGGCTATGACTGAACACATTAACTATGCAAGCTTCTTGGCAGCAAGACAACATGGCACTTACCAATACCAATCACTGCAGTGATCCTGACTAGCCAAGTACCAGCAAATCTACACCATATCGACGACGCAGAGGTGAGAACTTTCCTGAATAAAAAACTACTATAGAGGCCAAGTGTCTAGACATGAGAGGGAGGAAACCTGCCAACATCGGAGAGCTTCCCCAGTTCAAAGAATGAACTTTTCCCCCACTTTGACACAGAAGTGGAGAAAATGCTGTGAATGAGGCCCAACAGTCAGAAGGCTAACCAAAGTTGGGTATATCCTATACACATTAATGAGTAAAGCAACAAATTTAAACTCCTGGGCCTTCAGAATACACAGTCTAGTGCCTTAGTCTAACAGTCTACATTATTTTATTGGCAATACATTAAAAAGTACATTAAGAAAAAGAAATAATTGACTTCTCTAAGTCCCTAGTTTTTTTAAGAATGTAGGACAGAAGACCAGTCAGTGACCTATATCCCTAGAATCAAGTAGGGACAATCTCTTTGACAGGCTCCCAAGTCTTACACATGAGCTTTCCTTAAGGCTCTCTCTCTGCTTAGGCTGCTGCTGACCCTGGTATCTCCAAGCAGACGGTGATAACCTGCACATCTGTATGTCCAGGCTTTGTATTTCCAACCATCACCTCCCGGACATCTCCCTCATGTACTCTGTCACCCTCAAGTCAGCCCATCCATAACTGAAGTGACTGCATTTTCTCTTCTCTGGCCAAACTCCTCTTTTACCCTGACTTTCCCTGGCACCTAAAAGCATTGTTTGGATAAAGCCATTATGAGTCTACTTCCTATTTATCTACTTACCAAAGGTCTCCCACCCCCCAAAAAACATTAATCCCTCACATTCTAAAATTTTTCTTCTATAATGAATACAGTATCATAAAATAATAATTGCTACTATTTATTAGATAAGTTTTCTGTGTGAAATGCTGGGCTTTATATGTATGATCTCATTCAATCTAATCTTAAAGCAATTCTTTGGGGTCGGCATTATTATGCCTGTTTTACATATGAAGTAAACCAAGCTTAAGGCTTATCCAAAGTTAAAAAGATAGCTGATAAGTGGGAGACTAGGAGTTCAATATCAGATCCCACCTCTTAACCACTACATAAAACTGCCTCATTATACAGAATGCTTTTTTAAAGCTTAAGGGAAGGGGAAACCAGGTATTATTCAATTACCTTAATAATTAAGTTACAAATTCATCATTTATCATACAGTTCTAGTTACACGCTGCATATAATTTTATATTTAGAGATTCTCTCAAAACACAAATCTGATCTAAAAGACCAAACCAAAAGTATCTCTTGGTGGTTGTCCCTTGCTTAAATGATCAAGACAAACAGGATTTCACCATCTGCCTCCAACCCTACCTTTCAACTAGATCTTCCAATATTCCCGGCCACAGTCCCCTCACCCCCCCACCCCCCCACCCCCACACACACAAACCTTTGGTGCTAAGGCTCTATGCAACTAGTAATTCTCCCTCACTCTCCTAAGGCCAGGTCTGCGGTCGGTTTTTCAAGGTAGCCTTCCCTGACTTCTCCAGGCAAAATTAATTCTTTCTCCTTCTTGCTTCTACAGCAGGCTTTTCATTCATTCCTAACTTGCAGCACACACATCTGTGGACATATACATTACACTCATATGCACATATCATCAAATTTACTACAGATCCCAACAAAGAGAGTCATCTTCTCTTTTTAAACATTTGGACACACATACAGAAACCTCGTATATTTGTGCACCAGTAGGAAAAGGCATTTGTGCAGTAACCCTTTCTCTTTCAGTTCCTTCCTCTCCCCCTTTCTTAGCCACTCCTTACCTATACCCTATATACTCTACAGCATATTTAAAAAAATGAAAATACATTGAGGCCAAAGTGAATATTGCCAAATGTAAAAGCAGATGACATGGTTTACTAGGACTACAGTTAGGATCAACCATGTGGCATCCAATGTATATTAACGGTACAAATGGTTTCATTTGTATTTTAAAAAGTAGAGCTCTTCACTGTGCTTTAGGTAATAGAAACGGCCACCTTTGCCCAGGATAGTGAAATTATTATGAACAGGGTCAAGGAATTGGCCTTCAAAATGTATCACTTAAGGACCAAACGTGAACGAACAATGGACAGATTTTTAGATCTTTACTTCCTCCGCCACCCCCAAAGTAATAGAAGTGCTTTTCATAGACATAATTGATTTTTAAATAGACAAATCACAATGTAACCTTATATAACCAAACTATGTATGTCATTTTCAGATTGTTTTTTCCTCTACGCCTTACATCCTAAAATATTTTGATTGTAAAATGTTTGGTCTAACTGGAAAACATGCTCTTTATTACTGTTTAACAAAAGGAGGGAGGGAGGGAGGGGGGGGAAGGAAGGAAGGAAGGAGGAAGGAAGGAAGAAGGAAGGAAGGAAGGAAGAAAGGAAGGAAGGAAGGAAGGAAGGAAGGAAGGAAGGAAACTGCAGACACAGAATAAACTCAGCCTTTTATGGCTGGAACCCTGAAACCCAAAAATACAGGTTACTTAGCTTCTAAAAGTGATTTCCTTTCTCTACCCTTCTAATTATTCTCAGAAGCATACAAGAACAGAGATTTAAGCAAATGTGCATATTCTTCTAGTGTAGTCCTAAAGCAGCAAGGGAAAAAACCCTCAAGTAACGGGCGGGGTAGTGGAGAGGAAGAGGGGCTGCAGGGTGCTAGGAGAGGCCAGGTTGCCAAAGAAACCAAACAGTAAAGAATAAGAGGAACAAAATCATTAGTTGGAAAACCTCTGAAATGCTTTTTGTAGAAGCTCAATCCCTTGCCCTAAAAGACACGCGCAGCAAAGAGACCAATTGTCACAAATGACAAAGGGAACCCAGAGCACACCAACTGCCAAGCAACTGCCTTTTCTAAATTACGCAGCACACATGTATCAGACTGACCACGAATGAATTAGAAATCTCCAATGAATCTCGTGACTGCTGAAACCCAAATTTTGCGCATTTTTTTGAGAGAGCTTCTGTCAGCTTAGCAGTTAAATAAGTGTAAATGGTATATTTAAACAGATATAATTACAAAGACCATTACTGTTTATAACAGGACCTAGGTAAAGAAACTCAGCAAATCAGAAACACTTACGAAATTAGTTAGCCTCCCTTCCTCCAGCCCCCAAATCCAGTCTAAAGCTGTTTTGATTTGTCTCAGTTTAGAGGGAAAAAGTGAAATTACAAAGTATCGTTTACAAGTAACCAGTAGTCACTGGTTTTGAAGAGTTCAAAATGAGCAAAACTACTTGAAATCCCTAAGCCTACCCTTTGTTCTAAGGCTACTTAACCAATGTTGTAGGTAAGGAGATGGGGAATTAATACAGGGAAAAAAAAAAAATCACACCGAAGAAAAGAATGTTAGTTTTATTTTCTCTGGAAAACATGACATAGGGGCTAACACCCTGTTTTCCCAAGCCAGACTGATTGCTCTGCTCCTCACTGGCTGTGGGCCCTTGCTGTGCGCTGTAGTTTCCTCATCTGTTAAGGTGAAGATAGTAATAATATCTCACTCACAGGGTGGTTGTGAGGTTTAAATGAAATCATGATTAAAGTACTAAGGACAAATAGTGCTTGGTCGGGATTCAATAAATGATCATCAAATCCCTTTGAGATTGCCAAATTAACCTCATCTTGACCACCGTCACATACACTGCAACTGTCCCCCCCGGTTATCGCTGTCAGCCTCAACTTCCTAAAACACTCCTTTCATAGCCCATCAGGAACCTGTGTTTGCTCATACCAAACTCACACTTATGGGTCTGGCTTTCAAGGTCCTCTAAAACTTGTCCCCACATAATCTCCCCAATGACTGCCCCCAATCACTCATAGTCCTGTTACTGCTCATCACTCACCTTCACACAAAGCTTAACCTCTTTTGTTTCTGCCTCTGTCTGTAGCAACTACCGTCTTTTTAAAAGGCTCACTTTCCAGAAACCTCCTACTCCTACTTTCTACCTGCACAAATGCTATGTACCCTTCCAGAAAACAATTCAGATTCTTTGAGTGGGTGCCAATATTTTGATCCCCAGGGATCGCTCCTAATCCTCTCAAGAACCTCGCTTCAAAGGATAACCTTACCCTGTTCTCTAATTGTGTCTGCTAGCTCAAACTCTACAAAGTAAGAATCTCCTTCAGGGCACGGGGCTCTGTCTTCCCTAAACATCATCCACAGTATCCGGCAAAATGCGGTGCACCTTCATAAGTCTTTCATTCACTTGTTTTCACAACTAAACACAAGGAACAAAATTTTATTCCATAAATGCAATGAATAATACATCTTCCAATTCTATATTATAGCTTGACTATGTCAGGAGGGTGGAAATAAGAAAATACTCTCTTAAATGTAGCTGTAATTTTATGACCAGAAAAATACCAACATACAAACTTGCCCAAATCCAGCGACATGAGAAGGGGCAGATCCAACGGGATGAAAAATAAGGTACTTCTCTATCCTTGATACAGAAACAAGAGACAACAGGGAGCCATCTCACTATTGTTAAGTTGTTAATGGAAGCATGCAGACTTAAAATTGGTAGGCTCATATTTCCTGACCAGTATCACATTCATCCACAACAGTATCATACAGGACCTTTTCACTTGATTCCATTATCAAAAAAGAACTCCCAAATCTATCCTAATGCAAGCAATTTTACATCTCTCTGAAGTTAACAACTTGAGGAAACAAGATTCAGAGGAACCACTGGCCGTTATTATTAGATTACCTCTCTTGAGATACTTTCACTGCCAGTCTTCCTTTGTTTTGCCCTGCACTTGACTCCTTAGCAACTAGGCTGCGAGTAGGCATAAATCCATGCACATGAGCAGAGAGGTGCTGAGCAAAACACTGCTCACATAACTCAGCCAGCTCATCTGGATCTAAAGGGGCAGGCAGTCTGCAGAAAGGCAAATGAGATGCAGGCAAACAGGAGACCCTAAACAGCAGAGTGTCTCGTATGTGTATCATTCATTCAATCAACAAACATGCAAGGCACTAAATGCAAATCTATGCACCTGTACTATATGCAAGGCATTTTGTTTAGTATTGTACTTAAACACAGACTCATTCTATAATGGCTTAAATTTTTATTAAGGTATAAGGCACAGACTACTAAAAAGGCAAATACAGCACTCATTCATTAACGTATTTATATTTCACTTTGATTCAGGAAATGCTTAAATATATATACTTACATAAATACACACTGGGTAAAATATAACATGATGAAAAGAAAGACAAGGAGAAAATGAGATTAGGAAGACGAGATTTAAAAGAGGAGGAGGTTAGTGTATAAAATGAGAACATTAGGCCCTTCAAGTCCTCCAGAATTCTTTAAAATCTGTGATTCCCCTAAGCTCGGTAGATCAGCAATGGCAAACAAATGACAAGACTAACTGCTATCTAGTCGATCCGGATGAACACTTGTTTTATATCAGCTTTAAGTTCAGCGTATTTGTGTGCTTATGAGATCAGGACGAGTATAATCCTGAGAGACACAGGAGGGGGCTGGATCAAAGAAGGCCTTTAACTGAAAAATATTCTTGATCTGAAGAAGCCATTCAGTAAAATGCTTCAGTGTTCTGCCTGCTAGCAATCTGACTTTAAATACAAATCATCTTTCCATACCTGGCTTTAATTTAAAGTCTTCCCCAAAGAATCCCAGCAACTGGCCATGCTAGGGGTACAAAATGAGGAAAATCAATCATCATTTTCATCATCCTCCTCACATCATATGCAGTTAACCCCGTTGCTAAGTTCACCACATAAACTCTTGGGGCAATTCACTGAAAGCTGAGCACCCCAACCATCTTTTTGTGTCTGTTTCGTAAAATAAAAGTATTCTTACTACAAAGTGGTGTTTATTGTAGAAAATTTAGAAAATACAGATCAAAGAAGGAGAAAACATTCTCCAAGGTTACCACTCATAGAATGCAACCACCGACACTTAGGTGACCAGTAGTACAACTTTGTCACCTGGCTCAAAGCTTTCCACCTCAACCTCAGCTCCACCACCATCACCAACCCTGCCAGGTGCACCTGGATTACCGACTCAACGTGTCAGCCTCAATGCCTTGAAGATGTCCGTAATTTTTTCCTGTGTAATGTATCTATCAATACAAAAATGAAACTCTGCTGCACATACGTACCTTTGGAATATGTTTTTTCCCACTTAGGAACACATATTGTTTATCTTTCAATGTCTCCAAATAGTTTTCCACAACATTATGAAAGTCTTTCAGAATTTAAAATTGATCTCTCGGGATGGGACTTTTACGGTTTGGGGAAAGGTTTTGTTTGTTTGTATTTGCTATTCTCAACAATGGTGCGGTTAATATTCTCATGGCTACACTCTTGTTTTGACCCGTGGTCATTTCTATCAGACAAACTCCTAAAACCAAAAGCGCTAAGTCAAACAATATATACTTTTAAAGCCATTGCTACATTCTTCATACACATCCCTAAAGCTGGACTTCCCTAGTCCCCCACCACAGAGCGGCACTGAGCATGGCCTTGTTTTAAATAAAACTTCACCATTTGGGCAAGTAAAACAGAATGACATCGTAACTGGCATTTCTTTGATTGTGGGTGATATACATATAAGGTATATCTTAAATTAGATATGCCTATTGGATAATTGTATGTCTTTTTCACTGTTGCTAAAAATTTCTATCAGCTCATTTTTAGCTCAAAAATCTCTTGCTCAACCTCTGAATTTTAGCAGGCTTATATAAAAGGGGAAAGTACAGCATAAAAGTCTTCTGATATTCCTTCCTCAAACCTGATGTTGGCAAGACAGCATCTCCATTACTTGTGCCCCAGTATAAAAGGTATTCACAGGAGAGCTGACACAGTACCTGGAATAATGAAATCTATCTGCAATTAGCTACACATTGTTGGAATTTATAAATCAGATCAATCCACTTGGGATTTGTTTGTTAGTTAACTACTTTCTTAGACAACCCTTTTAAAATCTTAAGGGCATTTCAATGCATAGTTCTGTCATGGAGCCAAGAAATAATAAAACAGGGACTATCAACTCTCTTTAATGCTGTCAGATTACTAAAACATCAATGACAAAGCATCATGTTACAGTGATCTATCTTATAAAAGTAATATCAGATCCCATTGAATTACAGCTGATTCATCTCTTGTTACCTTGCCCAAACAAATCTAAAAGACAGATTAGCTTTCGGGCTCAAGATTTTCTCTGACTTGTCCGACTCATTCAGACACTGCCAAGGCCAACTCCAAAGGGATTACCTGGTTTGTAATGAATGCATTTCTTAAAGACTATTAATGTACATACCGATGCCAGCATAGCTGGAGGGGAGAGAACTAGCCCAATGAGATCAGTAGTCATCGACACCAGATTATAGTAACATTCAAAAATGACAACAGGTTGCTTAGCAACAGTTTTCCAAATGCATTCATACGAAAAAAACTGACGGCGATCTTCTCCACAGAAAATCACAGACAGAACCTATTCATAAAACAGTACTCACTGATCCCTCGGCAAAAGAGCTCCGCTAAAATGGTTTACCCGCTTGGCAAGTTTTCCACATCTACAGGAACTAGAATACGGAATCGTTGTTCTCTCTCCCCAAAGTTCTCCCACCTTCCGATGGAGAGGGGAAACCTTCCGCTCCTGGAAGGTTCACGTCACTCGACCACACTACTCTCTGGGTCAAGGCTGTAACTCGTCCCCAGGCCATCTTTCACGGTCTGCAGGGCAATCTGGCACCTGGCTCAGTCATCTCCGTCCTAGGTACAACCATCCGTCTAGCCAACTTCCCGGGAACCGAGACCTTACTGCCAAGGACCTTTACCTCCTCTCCTGGATTCATCATAACCCATAGCTATTCCAGTCTTGAAATCCTGAACTACGATACCTGCAATAAACTCAACAGGTTTTTTCCGATTTCCAACAATCGTAACACTTGTCCTGCAAAATTATGAGAAACAACAAATAAGCAATTCAAAATAATGTAAGCCGCCACCCGCCCCCAAGCTCCGTTGCTCATTACTCTCATTGCCTTACAGCAACCACATCAGCCAACGCTCTGCAACCTCATTAGAACCTTCAATAGCTTGACCCCTTCTCCATCCCTTCCCTCCCAAGTGCTCTTTATCTCATCATGAACAAGTTTCTATGACAAGTAGTCTTTAATCACTAGTGCTACCTACTTACCTAACACTCCTCAATCTGACAATGCTGTCAGATTACTAAAACATCAATTACTAAAACCCTAGAACTAGCCTCGCACTCAACAACTCTACCGAAACTCCACTCACTAAGGTCACCATCTGACCCACTAATAGATCCTTCTCAGTCTCAATCTTAATGAATGATTTCCCAGCAACATTTTCCAGAACTGACCACTCCCTTCTTTAAACTCTTTCTCCTGCTTCCAGAACAACCTCCCCCACCTCTCTGGCATCTCTTTTATCATCTGCCCTATTCCTCCTCCTCCCTTCCCAATCCTCCCCACAGCAGCCAGAAGGATTTTTGTTAAAGGTCTAATTTGATCATGACACTCTCCAGCTTAAAACAGTTCATGTGCTTTTAGACAAAGTCTTTTATGTGGTTTATAAGGTAACTGTTTAATTCCCCTGGCCTCATTTCTCTCAACCCACTTCCTTGCTCTCCACAATCCCACCACTCTAAATGATTTGCAGTTCCCTAAACAAGCCAGGGTTTTTCTCTCACGTACTCCAGCCATCTTCAGATACTACTTCCTCAACCAAAACACTTGTCTTTCCAACACCCCAAACCCCACCCCTACATCTTGCACAACTTCACTTAGCTGACTCCAACTTACACTTGCCTAAAAAGGCTTTCCCGCCCCCAGTACTGTGTTAAGGTCTACGTGCTATCATACATGCCCTGGTATAGGACTTGACCATTGTAGTTGTTTGCTGTTTGTCAAATCTCCCACTAGACTTTAAGTTCCCTGAAGGCAGTACTGTATCTTGTTCACCCTGTTAACCCAATGTATAACTAATTCTATGTCTGACCCGAAACAGGAACTTAATACATTTCTCAAATGATGAACGAATAAAGGGCACACTTTTCTGCACCCTTAGAACAGTTCCCTAACTCATTACTTCTTCCTTGAATGATACAAGAGTCTCCTAATAACGTTTCTCCTAACAACAGTAAAATAGTCTGCCCCCTTCGAGCTACACTCCATATTGCCAGGTGAATTCCGAAAAGCAAACTTGATTCCACGTGTTCCCTTCTTAAAAGGTATCAGAAGTTTCCCCATTATCTACAGGAACAATTCCAAACTTCTGAGCATAAAAGACAAAGCTCCTTTGTTGTCAAGTGTCCAGAACTATCCTTTCTCACCTCCTGAAACTCCCCTGCACTGCCACCGTGCTTTGGCCTTACGAAACCACTTACACTTCCCTGAACTTACCTTGCTTTTTCACACCTGTCTTCATATCTATCCTCAATTCCCTTCCCCACTTTTTTAAAGGTTACAGTTTGAACATTATGGCAACATATAGAACACGTCCCGATTCTGCAGCAGGCTGACCTTAACTAGCCAAAGATTGGGATAGAGTATTAGTCTCCAAAGAAAAAAATAGAGCAGCCATGATCTTAGATCTTAGATCATTTTCCCAAATGGAAGCAGAATCTATTTACATCGGTTACTTTCACTGGGGTCCGTCTGGGCAGTAACTTCTTCACAACACACTTGCATCTTAGTCCATTACTGAGGGGGAAAAACACTGCATTCAGGAAGAAGAAGAGGAAAAAAGCACATTTCACGATATTGGCTTCCTAATAAATACACTTTAAGCTAAAACAGTATCAAGCAGAATTCTAATATAATAAAATGCTTGTCACTAGCGGTTCTTTCATGGAGAACATGTAGGAGGAAGGCTTGTCATCTGACAATATCTACCAGGTTAGCATTATGCAAGTATCAGAAAGAACAAGCAGAAAGGAACAGCTACTGCCACCAAAAAGTCTGTATCCCGAAGTGAACTCTATTGTGAAATGAGGTGGAAGTTGTGTTTTTCCTGCTCTAAACTCCAACTCGCTCACATTCCTCACAGGTAGCCAGTACTGGTAAAGTACGGATTTGCCAGCATGAAAAGCAGTCAGTGTTCTGCCTTAAGTACACACAGCTTGTCAAGTAAATGCTGCCTTTGTAGTAGTTGCTAGAGCAATAACCAACAACAACAACACTCCCCCCCCCAAAAAAAGTCAGCCTGCACACCACATTAACATCTCCTCTCCCATGATACTGATTTTTGCTACATTAAGTCTCTTGTTATGATGAGAAATTCACATTGACTCCACCAGGTCGACCCTATTCGGAATCTGACCAGATTTTATATAGAATTCACCAAGCGGCATGTGCCCAGCACTCATTTCTGTTCAATGAGTCTTCGGTGAAGGAGAACATAAAAGAAAGCTTTGAATCAGATCTGGTTTGGAATTCAAGCTCCACGACTTGCTACTACTCTTGCACTCTGTATAATTTCCTTAACATCTTCAAGCACAATTTCTTCTGATATAAACTAGAGATGACAAAAGTACCTAGCTCATGGGGTTGTTCTTGGGATTAAAAAATATGACAGATTCAACACAATGCCAGGTGTACAGCAAGCGCTCTATAAACAAAATCAATAATTACCGTTATTTTTACTTTGCGGCTGTAGCTCTTCTATTTGCTTTAGATAGGGTGGATATCGCAGAGGGTTACAAATTATACATACAAAAAAGAAACGATTCAAGCTGAGAATTTAAAGGTAGAGCAACCTACTTATTGACAGGCAAATAAAAGAGGAATCCAGATGGATTCCCATTTCAGATGCCAAGGATTGCTGAAAGCTACACTTTAGCAAGAAATGCTCAAAAGGATAAACTTCCATTATCTGTGTGCTGTTGCCTTCACCTGGGCATCTACAGAAATTGTGGAGAGGGAAAACCAAAAGAAGTAAAAAATCACACGAAGATATTTATTAAACAGCAAAATGCTACCATAGAAAATGCAAATACTAAAAATCCTTCCCAGGGGCGCCTGGGTGGCTCAGTTGGTTAAGCATCCGCCTTCGACTCAGGTCATGATCCCAGGGTCCTGGGATCGAGCCCCACATCGGGCTCCCTGCTCCTCGGGGAGCCTGCTTCTCCCTCTCCCTCTGCCTGCCACTCCTCCTGCTTGTACTTTGTCCCTCTCTCTGTCAAATAAATAAATAAAATCTTAAAAAAAAAAATCCTTTCCAAATAACATCCTACCATCCATTGATTAGAAACAAAATTGACAGAATGTAATTTAAATAACCTGAACTAAGCCTGGAGCCTGTCCTTAATTAAGCTTTGACAGGTAAGTCTGCTGAATCTATCTTTAAAAGGGGCATATGTTGATCAAAGTAACTAACAATATTATTTGGACTCTACAAACAAGAACCCTACAAACAGCTGGGTAAGTGCATTTGGCTAATCGATTCTGACAAAATAAATAATAAAGGTGGAGGGAGGCAATGACACAGTAACACTATTAATCAAGGCCCGACTCAGTCCTTTCCTTCTAATCTTAAAAGGGTTTAAACCACTACAGAGTCACAGGAGCACTTCCCACCTGGCAATAACCGTAGTCCAACCAGCTGCAGTGAGACTCTTAGCATTTCTCCTCATCCCACCTTCCACCAACTCGGGGCCAACTCGTACTGGACAATGAGAAGTGAAACAAGGTCCCAGGCTATGGGATAATAAAGAGGCCCCAAACCAAAGACCTCTAGTGAAACTTAATGTCATAAGACTTAAACATTGGAAGGCATGTTAGAGACATCTAGGAGAGCTACCACAATTTCACTGGAAGGAAACTCTTAAGAGTTGCCTAGTCTCACAGGAACAGAACCCAAAACTCTTATGTCCCAAGCCAGTGTCTTTCCTATATATGTCTGAGATCATGCTTTTAGAAGATTGTACAATGACTTCTCGTTTTTTACTAGATAATACCCAGAATATAAAAACAAAGGATAAACAAAGGACGAAGCACTGGGAACAAATAAAAAATACTAATAGCTAACATCTGTTGAGCGCTTCTGTGCTGAGTACTCTGTTAAGCACTTAGGTGCATTATCTCCTTTAATCCTCTTAACTACCCTAAAGGTGGGTGTAATTATTAGCATCCTTTTACACATGAGGAAACTGAAGTACACAGAGGTTAAATAAGTCACCCAAAGTCACACAGCTGATAATGATGGATCTAGAATTTGAGCTCAATCTAAACCAGAGCCTATGCATAAGTAGCAAATCAAAAAAGAAAAAGATGTCATCAGAAAAGCAGTTCATATAGTAAATATCCACAAAATTTCCTTCTTCCAAAGACATTATATTGGGGCCTCTATTTTGATCTTTACAGACCAAACCTCTTAAGAGAGATTTCTGTACAGGATTCAGTGCTTGCTATAATCCAGCCAAATCTAATAAAACCTCAATCTGGTCAATATCTAGCTTTGAGAGAGCTACCATGATCAACAAGTTAGCAAGAGTAGAGCACTGCTCTGCCGCCAGGCTCCTGGCCCAATTATAATTGCAAGGATGAAGCCCAAAAGAGGATTTTCCTTATTAAAACAAAAAAAAAAACAACACACTATTATATATGTCCATGTCTTTTCTCTCTTACTTTCCTCTGCTCTATTTGCCTTTCTTTCGTTGATGTGTTCTGTGGCTGACAAATACGACTGGTAGAACGCTGCAATAAATAAGATCATTTCAAAATCACAAGGCCCTCCCAAAACGGTGTCCAGTTCTTGAGTCTTCATTATACAGACTTTTCAGCTCAACTCAGGGAAACGCCTGTTCCACTCAGCAAGCTCTCCTTTAAAAGTGGAAATTTTCAGAATGGCGGCCATGGCCACAGCCCAACTATAAGGAATGCAGCCCTCCACATACTAACCACGAGCCAATGCTGGAGTCCCAGAGAACTGCAACTCTGGCCAAGCTATATAATGAAGTGGGTTTCAAATTAAAATGTCCTTTAAAATAAGACGCAAGTATCCAATGAAAAGGCTCCAGCTTACAAGAAAAAAAAAACACAATGAAAATGACTACCATCCTTGCCATACGGCCATTTGTTGTTACTTAAAACTGGCTTAAAGAGCCTATTTTCCAGTCCCGTTAAATCAGTGACTTTGAAACCTCATGAAGTTACCATTCCCTCAAGGAAATAAAACACATACAAGGTGAAATATCAATTTCACAGAAGCACAAGAACTATGCTCAATGAAGATGAAGTGAGATCTTTTCAAGACAACAGGAAGAATGAGAAATATTTGGAAGAAGTTAGGAATGAACAACCTTAAAATCAGTCTGAGATTAAACTAAGACTGTTTTTAAATTTTATCACTTTCCTAGCTATAAAACTGGTCTGTCATACAGGACTTGAACCAGAGTTAAAGGAATTGTGGAAGGTCATGTTGTCCTATTTTTTTTATTTTTAGGAACAATCACCTAGACCATTCCTGGACAAAGATGCCTCTGAACATATTTCAAAGAATACCCCCAACAACCTGTCTATATACTTCAGATTATAAATAAACTGAAAAGGCTGTGCTTCCTTTCACTAGTATTTTTTATAGAATCTCTTATTTATAGGGAATTTAATGTTTCAACAATAGTCTTATAATCATCTGTGGAACGTGTTTTCTACTTTTCAATTTTCTTACCAATTCCCAAGTACAGTGATCCTCAAAAACAGAAGAGACTCATTTTCAAACTATAAATGCCCACAACACCATGGGCCCTAGTTCTGTTATATTAAGAACTACTGCCAATATTATAACTTGTACATGGGAAAGCAAGGCCCCAAGTGGTTCAAAATTGAATCCTAAATGACACAAGACAATAAAGAATCCAGCAAAAGGCCAGAACCTGAATGTTAGAAACACAGTGGCTGGTTCACCCAGTGAGTATCCTACAACCTTGATTTTGAAGTCCAGCCCACCTGGGTTTGAACCCAGCCATGTCACTTACTAACCCTGGGACTTCAGGTTTAACCACTCTCTTACTTTATGGCTAACATGGGCATAATAACATCTACTTCACAAAATGAGAGTAATAAGCAAGAGGGTATATTTTATATGGCACTCTCCAAAAATATTATTTATGTTACTAATTTTTGCTGCTTTTGATAACATACAGTATCACAACCCTAAGAATATGATACTTATATCGCGGCATACAAAAATAATCCCAGTAAAGATGCTTCACCAGAAAGAGGTAGGATATCTGGCACGTTACCCAATCCCTTCAAGCAAAGGAAAATGCACCTACCGAAATCAATACCTCTGCAGTCACTGGTGAACTGATGACTCTCCACCGTGGAGCCAAGATGAGGCACTGGGGGAATGAAATGAATCCAAGCAAGAAAGAATCATGATGCTGCACTAAAGGAGAGGTAGGAGAAGGAAGGGGAGCAGAAAGCAGGCTGATTATGAATAAATACAGTGTTCCTTGAACTATGATCAAGCTGAAGTACTTAGCTCTACACTTTCATTTAGAGTTAACTAACAATTAAGAAAAAAAAAAGCAGAGGCTACATGAGTTAGAGCACAGAGCCCCCTCCAGGTCTTTGGCACAACTGGATCAGCATCTGTAAAAATACAATCTAAAAGGTAAACTCCCCAGGACAGGAAACTAACTGAACTTGATTAAGTGAAGTCTGTAAACAAGAAGGTTCAACAGAGGCTTCTTTCTAGCTGTGATCTTAGATGGGCAGATACCGTTTCTAGTCAAAAGCAGAATCCAGGTAAACTCAATGACCAAGTGTTGTGGTCAGCCTTAGGCCAGCATTTACTGTCTTTCCTAAGTACTCCCTTCAAAGTGTACTCAAGACAAAGGCTCTTTATATTAAACAACGAAGGAGGAAAGAGCCTGAAAGTGGGAAGTAGTAAGGGACACCAGCGTTAAAAGAACACTGATTGTGTAAAAGCTTTACCAAGCGAAAATGGTTCAATGTCAAGCAGTGGGGGTGAGGGTGGGGGTGCTACCGTTTTCGCAGATACAGGCATTTCTGTTCAGGCTATTCTGCCCCACACTTACCTAGGGGCTGGGTAAGAAAAATGCACAGTCAGCATTCTGTTCTACTTCCCGCCCCCCAGGATGAAAACAGCAACTTTCACAGAAAAGCCCTTGTCTCAGATTAATCTTGTTATGGAATGTTATACAATTACGATAAAGTCAAATGACCTAATTTGAAAGCGGTCCTAGTACAGCCACCAACAACAGAGCAGCCCAGTGAATTCACTCAAAGAAAAAACCTAGAACTAGAACTCAAGTACTTCAGCTCGAGCATAGTTCAAGGAACACTGTATTGATTCACTGGACTGGATTATCATCCACAGTTCACTAGTACCCCATTCAACCCATAGTGTTCCCTTCAGCACATGGTCTATCACAGCAATGGTTTCCTACTGAAAGCAAAAGGATGAAAATAATAATTTGATGAATTAAGTATCTGTGATATACCTTAGAATTTAATATAAGCCTGTTTGCTTTCTCTTCAAAACCCTTCTCCCATTCCTCATCAATTCAACACCTCTATATTGAATATTGGGGGGCACAGGGGAAATGTCCATAGGTGCACGTGCCAATGTACATTCAATCACAAGTGCTTGTGTGGTAGGGGATCCTAAGCAACGTTATATCTTTATAGCCCCCCACTGCCTCCGAGGCTCACAATTATGTTGTGGTATAGCACAATAATTTTTAGATTTAGATAACTTTTTTTAGAAATTTGACACTAGGCACTCTAAGACTTTAGAATATGAGTTCACTGCATTCTTAAGTTGTTCAATCTTCCTCAATTAAAAAATGCATGCCATCTTCCCTTCAACCATACTTCAAAAACTAATACATCACTTACGGAAAACGTGTTAGAAAGAAACAGAGTTGGCAGACAGAAAACCCAGTTTTAAAATTCGGGAGGAAGTGGTGTACCTGGGTGGTGCAGTCGGTTAAGCATCTGACTTTTACTTTTGGCACAGGTCATGATCTTGGGTCCTGAGGTTGAGCCCCACATCAGGCTCCAAGCTCAGCACAGTCTGCTTGGGATTTTCTCCCTCTCTCTCTTTTTGCACCCCCCCTCTAAAATAAATAAATCTTTTTAAAAATTTGGAGGAAGACATATAAAAAAGCCCGACTTTGAAGAAAAATATGGAAATATAACCATAAAATTTGGATTTATTGTAAAACAAGTAGAAAATTCGACCCTTAAGCCTAAATGACTGACAAAGGAAAACAGACTAACATTAATTACTAAGCACCCTTTTTTCTAGTTTAATCCCTATAAAAACCCCAAGAGATGAGTAATATTATCCCACTTTATAGCTGATGATTCTGAGGCTCAGAAAGATTAAGTAACTTGCCTGCCTATCATCAAGCTAGAATTTGAACCTAGTACTTTCTGACGCTAAACTCTTTACTTTCTCTATTATAACCTTGCAAACTCTAAATCTGTTACTATAGAAACAAAGGAGGAAAGGGAGAGAGGCAAAACTACAAAAAATCAACTCAAATTCCCTATGGAGATAAGTCAAAACCTTGAATTCAGTTAAACACACAGGCTGCTATATGTATATTTACATATATTTAAAAAAAAAAAACCCTTCCTGCAGAAAATGACATTGGTTTCTCTACTAAAAATATGTTAATCTCGAATTCCAGAATTATTCAAAATCTTGTTGGCAAGGGTTAAACAAAAAACCAAACCTGGCAAATAGTTATGACTTCTCAAACAGAAAACTAAATTGCAAATAGTCTTACATTTGGTAAAATTACTTTCTTGAAGCATGCTGTGAGTCTGCAACTCGACCAAGACCACAGAAAGCAGCCCAGAAATAAATTATTCCAAAATTTGACTAACTAAAGGTAGGAAGACAAAGATATCAGTAGGTATTTTTTTTTTAAAGATTTTATTTATTTGACAGAGACACAGCGAGAGAGAGGGAACACAAGCAAGGGGAGTGGGAGAGGGAGAAGCAGGCTTCCCACCGAGCAGGGAACCCGATGCGGGGCTCAATCCCAGGATGCCGGGATCATGATCTGAGCCGAAGGCAGATTCTTAACGACTGAGCCACCCAGGCGCCCCTTCAGTGGGTATTTTTAAGAAACTATGGTACACAAAGTCAAGATTTATTGTTTACAATGTACCATTTCATAAATACGATCATAGTCCCAGTTGCTTTATAGGCTGTCAACCTAAGTATACTTTTTAGCATGCTCTAACATCTATACCCAACCAACACACCTTACAATCTTTTAGAGATCTTCACTTGATTATTTACTCCTTATCATCCTGAAAATTTTATCTTTGGATCTAAATCTTCATCCAACTAGATGTGCAGTTACTCCTCAAGAATGTTTTCTTCAGCTCTTTTGCTTTATTACTGATGTGGTACCATTTTTGTTGACCACTCAACTTCGAGATCTGCATTGATCAATCCCACCAAACTTTACCTACAAAGCCCATATACTGAAGATGAATTTGGGGAAAATATATATAAAAGTATGAAAAATTTAAAAGAATACTAATGACACCACCTATTATCAGTTACTCCCAGTCTCCAAAAAACCTCTTCCAGACAAGCTTCTCCTCTTCCTCATTCACAACAGGTCCCCCTTTTTGAAAATGAGAGGGGGGAAGGAAATAAAGGACAGCAAATTAAGGCTCCACTGCACTGAGAATTTACTCTTCCCCCTACCCCTTTTCCCTTTCCAAATACCTACAGTCCTTGGCATCCACTGAAGGTTTCGGAGACTCTTCTCTGCAAAAGGATGAGCGAGATGGGAAGATAGGCCTAACTTTTCCAGTCCTGGGATTAAAGCTGTGACAGGTGTCCCCTCCATGGAGAGAGCTGATAAGCCAAAAAGGCCAGGCAGTTATGTTCTCATGGGTAATGAGGGTGATATGCGCCAGACCTACTGATAACACCCAAATCTGACTTTTCTCTTTTCTCCACCTAAATCCCCCTCTTCCCAGTCCTTGCCTATGATATCACCAGGTTTGTGTCAGTTTAGTGTGGGACTCCTCTCTCCTCTGTCAGCTTATTAAATCCTATGCCAACCATGTTCCCACTCACTGTCCCCAGGGCCACTGTACTCTTTAACTTTCCCCTTTAAGTGTTTAAATGCTATTTCTATGGAGGAAGCCCAAAGTAGATAACCTTACATCATTAAATTATATTAGATGAGTCAATCAAAAAATAGTTATTATGTTTTTTAAAAAATACATCACTAACATAGTTTAAATTAAGAAAATGTCAGAGACGAAATCTGAAATTTCCACACCTCTTTTTTTTTTCCAAATCAAACCTGCAAAAGTTTTGTACTAAGAATGTTGATGTGCTGCAAATACATTAGTCAGGCTAAACCACAATGGGATAAGAAAGAGTAATAAAAAGGAAGGCAGAATGGGACTGCCTAAGCATGTATACATGAGTATTTATGGGTGTATTATGATTACATTCTTAATTCCAAGAGATGGCTTGTGATGAGTCATTGTCTTGTACCATCCAGAGAAGAATTTTCTTTCCCTTGTTACACATAATAGAGAGTGGACTATTCATAAGTGGTTATTTTCTACAGAAATTAAACAGAGAAAATCCTTTTTATCCCAGAACCAGAAATTCTGTTGAGACTGGTGAGTTTCACAAAGAATTCAACACCACTTACAAGTCATTTTTCAGCACAGAGAGAAGCTTCTTGGGATTTACTGAGGATTCGTTCCATACATAAATTCAGAAAGGTACAGCTGGACAGCTACCGTAAAAAAAATAAGGTTTCCGGCTTTGTGTCTGGCTGTTAACATAATCCCAATCTAACTGGTTCTCCTCAAAGACTTAAAAAAATTATTTTACTGTTGTTAAAGGCCAGCGAGCATCATTATACTAAAGCATGGAGGACATCCTAAAGTCAATGGCGTGTCCACAAGCCTCCAGTCCTAGAAGAGCTAGAATTCTCACTATACAATCACACTGGTAAGGGTTAATTCTTCCAAAGCTGTCTGTGTTTAGCCCTATGTTTGTAGGCCTTTGTGCTCTAACCTCAAACTACCTTTTCATCACCTTCTAATGCTAAACTGATGCATTCGCTGTGCCTAAAAATGGCTTGTACCCTCCCTTCTTTCATTGCTGGAATTCCCTTTCTAAGCCTCTACCCACGTAGAAAAGAATCCTTCACACAGCTCAATCCTAGCCCATCCTGGTAGCCTTCCTCCTGATTATCCCAGTCAACCACAGGTTTTCCATCCCTCCTCACAAACTGTCATGGTTTGTGAGGTCCAGATCATTCATTTGGGTACTTCGTAATACAAAGAAGCAAATATTATCTTTTCATTGATTCATAGTATTTTAGAATTAGAAAAGCCCTTAGAAGTCATTAGACTAATAGGTACCCAACTTTTTCATCACTGAGGACACTTTTCATCATTTAACACCTCCCCCCTACCCCTGCCTCTCACTCTTTGGCCTCTTGGTTGATGTCTGATGGTCATGCTTTAAAAACTGTCTACTAAACTACAATTACCAAAAAATAGTCTATTTTTTTAAAAAAAGCTAAATTAAAGACTTTTGTTGTAGATCAGAGCTTCTTTCTGTTCAGTGCAGTTCTCAAACAGAAAGGACATACAACTCCAGTTAAGAACAAAGGTACCTGAAGAAGAAAAAACAACAACAACAAAAAACAAAGATACTTGGTATTTTGGTTAACTTGTGCAACCTAGTCATGGCTGAAAATGCATAATTTCTTCCAGCTTTAAAAAGAAAAAATAGCTTCCAGCTGTTATTTACCCAGACCCTTATCATCTGAAGAACCAAAATCAGGAACCACAGACTTAGGCCAACCCCTTATTTTACAAGTAAGTTAAAATGGAGACCTCAAGAGGGAAAAGAGTTTACCTAAAGTCACAAAGCCAGCCTTCTAGAATGGAATATAAATCTCTAGATTCTCAGTCCAGTGCTGTTACTTGATGACGATTGCTAAGGGCCTCATCTACACAAATAGAACGCAGATTATTTTAGGGCAGGAGCTGTCTTACAGCTCTTTATATCTTCCACTGATTCTTTTACACAGCTGGAGTTACAATAAGTACTTATTTACTAATTATATTTAATCAACTAATATTTAGTGACCTAATAATTTCTGCTCTCAAGAAATCTAAATGTAAAAAAAAAATCTAAATGTAAAATGTTTTAAAGGTAAAGCAGTAAAACTTTTAAAAGATAGTATTAGAGGTTATCTTTATGACTTTATGTCATAAACAAGACACAGAAAGCACTAATAATACCCAAAAAAATGCTATAAAATTTCATCATATTAAAATTAAGAACTTGTTTATTAAAAGACACCATTAAGGGGCGCCTAGGTGGCTCAGTCGATTAAGCGTCCGACTCTTGATTTCGGCTCAGGTCATGACCTCACGGTTGTGGGATCAAGCCCCACGTCAGGCTCCACACTCAGCAGAGTCTGCTGGAGATTTTCTCTCTCCCTCTGCCCCTCTCCCTGCTTGTGCATGCTCCCTCTCATTCTCTCTCAAATAAATAAAAATCTTTTTAAAAAATATAAAAATAAAAGATACCATTAAGAGTGAAAAGGCAAGCCACACACACACACAAATCTGTAACAAGCACAAAAAAAGAAGGGCTCATATCCAAAATATAAAAAGAACTACCACAAGTCAATAAGAAAAAAAAATGCAATAGAAAAATCTGCAAGAGACTTACACATCACAAATGGCTCATAAACTCATGAAGAGGTATTCCCGTTATTAACCAGGGAAACGCAAACTAAAACCACAATGAGATACCACCGCACTCCTACTACACTAGCTAAAATGTTTCAAGTTTGACAATAACAAATGTTAAAGAGAGGTGGAGCAATGGGAATGCTCCTATATTGCTGGTGAGAATATAAATTGGTTTTTTTTAAGATTTTATTTATTCATTTGAGAATATAAATTGTTACCATGACCTTAGAAAAAAGTTAGGCAGTATCTAGCAAAATTGAAAATAAAGAAATCCCACAACCTAGTAATAATTCCATTTCTGGTTATATCCCAAAAGAAACAATTGCTGGATATGTACCAGAATACATATATGGGCATGTTCCTACCAGAAAATTCCTAATAGCTACACACTGAAAACAACCTCAAATGTCCACTAATAGCAGAATGAATACACAGTGGTATATTATGCAATGGAATACTAGACAGCATGAAAAACAAACTATGGCTATGCATAACAATATGGACAAAACCTAAATCTGGGTGAAAGAAGCACATATTGTGTAATTCCAATTATATAAAGCCCCAAACTAGGCAAGCTATAGTGTTTAAAGATGCATATTTAGGAGACAAACCATAAAGACAAGAAAAGAAATATCAAAAAGTTAGCATGCTGACTGGACACGGTACACAAGAAGCGGGCTTCTGGGCATGTGAGAAGTGTTTAATTTCTTTTTTTTTTTTAAGATTTTATTTATTTATTTGAGAGAGAGAGAGAGCATGGGAGGGAGGGTCAGAGGGAGAAGCTGACTCCCCGCTGAGCAGGGAGCCTGATGCGGGACTTGATCCTGGGACTCCAGGATCATGACCTGAACCGACGGCAGTCGCTTAACCAACTGAGCCACCCAGGCGCCCTAGAAGTGTTTGATTTCTTGATCTGCCTGTTGTATACATGAGTATTTGTATCATACCAATTCATTAAGCTATACATTAATTTTATTATGCACTTTTATGTCTATTTTCTTTCCTCCAAAAAAAAAAGGTTTTTAAAAGTGCTAAACACAGACGTCGTATATAGTAAGCACTCAATACAACATAAGTTTTGTGTTTGCTCTTTTTTAAAGGCAAGAGACATTACTGAATTGATGTGACCTACCTTGGGACAATCAAAGTAACTGTGGGTATGAAGCAGCCATGAAACAAAAGTTGTTTGGCTCCTGACTGAATATGTCAGAATCCTAGTAGAAAATAAACTGGTTGTATAGCTCTTTTACAGCTAAAGGAGGTACTATCTATTAAATTCTGTCTATGAAAGCACATTGTTCTTGGAGGCAGGCAGTGTGGATTTCAATGTCAGTGACCTAGCCTTCAGCAAATTAAGTCAGACTTAATCTCTCTAAATCTGTTTTCTCAATCTGTCAAACTAAGAAAACACCTATCTATCTATATAGCCTATCATGAGATTCAAATAAAACAACGTGTGTAAAAGCACTTCAGGAGTGGTAAAGTACCCAATGTATGATATTACTAAACTCCTGCACAATACCACGTAAGACACAGGTAAAACAAGAACAGAGAAGACACCATGGAACACGAAAATACGACTACTACACACCCTAACGTTCATTTAGGGAATAGGAAGAAAGCATGCCCCTAAACTGGCATAATATCTGACAGGGCGAGATGAGAAAGGATGAGATTCAAGATAATATGAAAACTGAAGAGCACCTCAGGGGAAAACCTGCAGCTGACAGCTAAATACAACAGTATTCGCTAATTCTGACCAAATGACAGTTCCAAAGGACACCACCACTCATCAACTACCATTGACCTAGTCCTAAACTTGTATTACCTCTGATGGCAGGAGAGGATCAGAATCATCTCTGGAAGAAGCTTTACATGTCACATAAATGGAACAACAGGAAGGAAAGAGCCCCTGCCGGTCCACTCAGCTCCAATCCTTTCCAAGTAGACAAATGTTGCTGGGCAGGAGGCAAGAAGAAATGCTGTGGCCCTGTCACTCAAAGAACAATTCTGAATATGTAGAAGACTGAATTGTTACATTTTAAAGGAAATGGGTAGGTCTCAGAATTTCTGAAATGGAATCGATACTCTACATCATAATACAAGTCCTAATTTTACAAATGAAAAAACTGTGAAGTCTCAAGAGAATGAGAAGATAAGCTAAGCCACAGACTGGGCGAAAATATTTGCCAAGGCACATCTGATAAAAAAGACTGTTATCCAAACTATACAAAGAACCCTTAAAACTCAATAATAAGAAAAAAATCCAATTTAAAATGGGCCAAACACCATAATAGACCCCTCACCAAAGAAGATATACAGGTGGAAAATGAGCACAGGAAAAGATGCTCTACATGACATCAGGAAAATGCAAATTAAAACAACAATGAAATACCACTACAGGCCCATTAGGTGGCAAAAACTCGAACACTGACAGCACCAAATGCTGGCAAGGATGTGGAACAGCAGGAACTCTCATTCACTGCTGGTGGGAATGCAAAACCATACAACCACTTTGGCAGATAGTTTGGTGGTTTCTTACAAACCTAAATATACTCTTATATGATCCAGCAGTTGAGCTCCTTGGTACTTACCCAACTAAGCTGAAAACTTAGGTCCACACAAAAACCTGCACACGGATGTTTATAGCAGCTTTATTAATTAATAATTCATTAATTCATTAATAATTGCCAGAACTTGAAAGCAACCAAAATGTCTGTCAGTAGGTGAATGGACAAATAAACTGTGGTACAACCAGACAATGGAGTATTATTCAGCACTAAAAAGAAATCAGCTAGCAAGTCATGGAAAGACATGGAGGAACCTTAAGTTCACACTGCTAACTGAAAGGAGCCAATCCGAAAAGGCTATACAGTATATGATTCCACCTACATGACATTCTGGAAAGGGTAAAACGAGGAAAACAGTAAAATGGTCCACGGTTGCTAAGGCTTGGGGGGACAGAGCAATGAAGAGGCTGACCTCAGAGAATTTTTAGGTCAATGAAACTACTGTCTGATACTATGTTATCTATAAAGATGAATACATGCCATTATACATTTATCCAAACCCACTGAATGTACAACACCAACAATGATCTCTGAAGTAGACTATGGACTTTTTAATAATGATGTGTCAGTGTAGGTTCCACACTTATAAAAACCGCACCACTCTTGTGAGGGATGTTGATAAGGGGGGAGGGTATACATGAGTGGGGGTAGGAGGCATATGGCCAAACTTTGTAGTACCTACTGCTCAATTTTGCTGCGAACCTAAAATTGCTCTAAAAAATAAAGTCTATTAAAAAAGAGAGAAACAAAACAAATAAAACAAAAAACAGTGAAGGCCAAATTGTAGAACTGACCTACTAAAGGTCCCAGCGAGTAGGGGCAATTTTACTAGTAGACGATTGCAAAGTGAATTCAAAACTAAGTCCCCACAATAAACAGCTAGGACTCATTCACAATTAACAAAGCTCATTAAAAACTAAAATGCCCTCCTCTCTTCCTCCCCTCCCAATATTTAAACTTAGAAGTCAATCTTTTCTTAACAGATTGAAATATGTAGAATTTAGCCCCTGTGGGTCCAAATTATCGTTAATTCTGTTTTTGTTCACTACTAAGCAATAATGTTCGACTTGAGGGAAGTGAAGAGCAAATCCTGCAATTATAAAGCTTTCTAATGGATAATGACAGATACTGGAAGTGACATTTTCCAAATAAAGAATCTGACACTTCAGTCATTGAGGTTCAAAATGGAGATTATATCAGGAATCTTGATACTCTTGAAGTTGGCCAACAGGTGATCAAATGGAGGGAAGAAAAAAGTTAATTTAATGGGGAAACTATGGGTTAATTGTCTATCAACTTTTCTTTTAAGAAAGAGAAACTACTAAATTGACTGAAATGAGCTATAATTTACATTTTTGGTTTGGACAAATCCAAAAACTATAAGCAATTGTAAATAATAAGTATTAGGGATGACAAAGTAATGCTTAGGTCCCACATAAACACAATACTAGATAAGTAGAGTAGATTAAAATTAAAAAAACCAAAAACCTGAAATCACTCAAACAGCATTTTAAAGGATATTTTTGGTCTCTTAATAATCTTCTCAATGAATAAAGGGAAATTTGCTACTGTGAATCTAAGTGGCACAGAGTTTTCTAAGGGACACAGGTTGAACCAATTAAACGGAAGCCTCACAGGCCCCACACGATTTCAGGAACGGTGACACAGAAGATCAGTGGCCTCAGTGACATCAGTTCCATCCCCCTGAAATGAAGTGGGGTGTGGATGAGGAAGCCTGCAGGGATTTCACACCACACTTCCGTTCTTCAGTACTCCTCCAATGGTGTCATTTTGCTATGACCCTGCTCTCCAGAGACCTTATTACCAGTCAGTACCAGACACGTAGTCTTTGTTAACCTGAAACTACACTACTGATAGCACTTTGGGCTTAGCCGAATGGAGGGCTGATACTCCTTCCTTGCTATGAAATAAAAATAATTTTTCCAAAATGTACACAGGTAACTGGCGCTCTTGGTGGCTCAGTCAGTGGAGCGTGTGACTTCTGACCTCAGGGTGGTGAGTTTGAGCCCCACAGGGTATAGAAATTACTTTAAAAAAAATAAAAATAAAAATAAAATATACACAGGTAACACTGATAATATCAGAAAAAGACGTATTGCAAGAAATTATTGTTAACGGACATCAGGGCCACAAGACAAAATCATCTTCTGTCTCTGTTTTCCTTAATAAAAGACACGGATCTAAAATAAGTATTTACTGATACCACTGAGCCATAAGAGGCTATACTATTTCTACTGGAAAGGGAAGTTCAAAGTGCTACCTTCCCCCAAAAAGCTCCACCTCCACCACATCAATTACTACCACCTAAAAATGAAAACAAATACACAAAAAGAAACAAACACCTCCCAAACCAGAGGTCTGACTACATGAGCCAGATGAAACTATATATTTGTTTGTTCAGAAAAAGTAAGTGTAACAGCCAACTTGGCCAGTTCCCATAAGCACACACCCTTAAGAAGAGCTTGGGTCATCCACGGTCATTCGGGCAGTTTCCACACAACGGCAAGCACGCTGCATGTATAGTGAAAAACTACACATTAAACCACCAGAACTATTTGTGCAAAAGGAAAACGGAATCAGAAGTTGGGGTGGGAAGCTGTGGTGCTTATCAAAGGTCAGTCACTTAGTACAAATTTGCTCAATCTCTTTGGTAAGATAACATGGACAGAACCTCACTCTTTACACAGAATTTTCCAAACATTAACCAATGCCCAAAGCAGCCTCGTGAGGTAAACAATGTTTTACAAATAGGAGGATGTAGCTTGGGTATACAAAAAAAAAAATGAGGTCCTGGTCTCTGTGCCAAGGTCATCTCTGCCTTTTACTAGTTGAGGGAACTACTCAAAAATGACTGCTTGCCACTTCATTATGGAAAGCTGCTCTCAATTTCACACATAAAGGACTATGTTTTACGATAGAAAGTCTATACCAAAGGTAGCAGAGCTGCTTTGCTTACCACTGCCTTTGTCAATTATTGTCAAAAATTTCGTTAATTAGTTAAGGAAGCAGCTTTTGAGCACCTTCCGCCAATACATACAGGCCTCTCTTCAAGAAGAACATAAATTCATTTTAACTAAGTTTTACTGTGTATTATTTATACTACCCGTTGCTGCAGAAAGAAAGGTCTGATCATTTTGCACTTGGGCATGTCAGAATCTTTTTATTCTACAAGTGAATGTGTCTGGGGACTGACTGGAAGGAAACACAAGAGAACCAAGTAGATGAGAGGCATTTTCTCTATCTTGCTTCAGGGTGGCGGTTACAGGATTTATCCAATCTCATTGACCTGTATTTACTTAAGGTCTGTGCACTTCCCAGTAGGCAAATTTTACCTAAAAAAAAACAAACAAACAAGTGTCAAAGATAATTATTTAATAGCCAAACACTTGAGTAAGAAAGCACCAAGGGGAAGTCCCACATCAAATCACAATAAGACAAAAATCCCAACTGGAAAAAAAAAAACTTGCTCTTTTTCCTTCCTTCAGCCTGTATTTCCAACTCCTGTGCACTAATTAATTCTTTTTTTTTTAAGATATTATTTATTCATTCATGAGAGACAGAGGGGGAGAGAGAGAGACAGAGAGAGAAGCAGAGGGAGAAGCAGGCTCCCAAGGAGCAGGGAGCCTGATGCGGGACCCGATCCCAGGACCCTGGGATCATGACCTGAGCCAAAGGCAGACGCTTAACCATCTGAGCCACCCAGGCGCCCCGCACTAATGAATTCTTAAAGAATCAAATAGCCATGGGCTTTCACAGCCTCCTCTAAGTAGAAAAAAGAGGGTCTCAGGCCAGTGGGGACATCTGCATCTGCCTGTGAGTAAACACATCAACTAGAGTTGCCTCATACAACAGCTCAAGTAACAAAACCACCCTTGCGTCAAAGGCATCATCAACAAAGTCATGGATATTTCATAGATATCTCCTCTGAGGCAATTAAGAGAAGAAGAAATGAATTGAAATTTCATTAATAACCACATGGCCCCAATTAGTCTCTCATAATTGTCAATGCAACGCTTATCAGATTGTAGAGGGCAAGAAAGGAATGTAAAAGGGTACAAATGTAAATAATATTACAAATGGAAATTTCCACTTTCATCTCCAAGTAGATAAAAGAATATTTTAGCCAAAAAGCCAGAGAAATGAATACATAAGTGGAGATCTGTTTCAAGGGTTAATAAAAACACCTTTACTCCCAAAGCAAGTAAAGAAGAAAAAAGCAGCAGCTCCTTCTTGATAGAAACGCCAGGCTTAACCGTTCGCAGCCTCCAGAAAACACACGACACCCAAGATAAAGTACAACATTTACATCATTTTTTAAAACAACGCCAGTGCAGCTCCAAAGTCAGTGATCCTTACTAGCAGTCTCTCAGAAACTGCATTACCAAATTTGGCTACATCAACATCATTACCCATGTTCATTTCGGACATTTCGCCTCTTTTCCCTGAAGACCACTAAATATAGCAACTTGATCACGTAAGAATAGCCCATCTTGTCAGATAAACAGGGCTTCAGAGGTGCCCCATGACACTAAACTGACGGAAGGTCATGACGCCCATAAAGTCGCCACGGGCCCATCTGGTAACACTCCTTAAGTTAAGGTTGCAGTATCTGTCAGACTCCTAGGCTGGAACATGGCCTTCGAAATCATCTAACGTTATAGTCGTTCTCACACTTTTTGTTAAGAAGCTGTGGAATCCCTCCATCCTGTTTTTAAAACACAAAAGTCTCTATCAGACGCCTTTCCACCTTCTTTTTGCCCCCTCACAATGAAAGGACACAAACTCATCCATCAGGAATCCCAGGCCCTGACAAAGATGCGCAGGTCCTCTGGAAGTGGACAACGACCACTGTACCCGGTCTGCCCCTCCGGTGCCCAATCTAAACTGCTTTGCCCATGTTTCTATCCTTATTCACAAGCAAACTGGGAGGCTATCCCAGAGTCCTAGGGCTCTGGGTGAAGATGACTTGATAATCACTGATGTGCTCCAACCCCTCGTTTCACAATTAAAAGCAAAATGAGAGGAAGCATGCTGTAACTGAAAGGGACACAGTGGCATAAAAGTCAGTCCTGGTCCTAGCCCTAGTCAGGTATATGACCTTGGGCAAATCTCTTACTCTTTGAGCTGTAGTTTCTTCATCATAAAATGGTAATGATCATCTCTCTGCCCAGCATACTTTCTATAAAAGTGCTTTGTAGACAGCAGAGCACTGCATAAAGTATTATTTTTATTGTTCCGTTATTATTAGCCAAGATTACATGGTGAGTTCAGTGCACAGCCAGACGTGGAACTTGAGTCTCCTGACTGCCTCTGCAAGGCTTTTTCCACTACTTCACACAATACTTGTGTTCATTACTAAGCCATTCTTATCAACTCCTCAAACTTAGGTTTTATAATAACTTTTATCAAGGAAAACAAAAGGGTGCCAGGCAAAAACCAAAATCTTTGACATTACATGAACTAAAAGTAAATGCAAGGAATTTATAGTCTATGCAAGCCAAAGGAGGAAACTGTAGATAAAAGGATATACTGGCATTCTACAAGATGATATATTGTGAATGCTCATTAAGGCACTAATGAAACTATTCTGACCATTCTGAGCTGCAGCAAGCTGTTACGTACTGAAGTAAAAAGAAAAGCCCACCATGTGGCTGAATAATGACTTCAGGGTGTACACACTGATCAGAACCCAACTGTGACTTTTTACAATCAAAAAATTTCCCTGGGGCACCTGGGTGGCTCAGTCATTAAGCGTCTGCCTTCAGCTCAGGTCATGATCCCTGGGTCCTGGGATCGAGCCCCGCATCGGGCTCCCTGCTCCATGGGAAGCCTGCTTCTCCCTCTCCCACTGCCCCTGCTTGTGTTCCCTCTCTCGCTATGTCTCTCTCTGTCAAATAAATACATAAAATCTTAAAAAAAAAAAAAAAAAATCCCAAAGCAATACATGGTTGAACCTCCAGGTCAAATGTAAATACAATCTGACGATGCACTCTAACCTACAAATTACACATTAATAAAATCCCGAATGGGCACATCTCTGCCACAAGCCCCACATGGACGAGAGGACTGAGTGCTGGCCGTTTGGTGCTCCGGTGTCTACCAGCTCTCCGGCCACTGAGCTCCCCAACTCAGAATTCTAAAATGAGTCATTGCCATTTCACCTTCCTAAAGGATAAAGAGGAAACAGTGAAATTAAGAAAGTTGATGGAAAAAAGGATGGAGAAAAAAATGCCAGCGATGTCATTAAAATGTAACATGAGTGGGGAGGGGAAACACATACTTTTTTCAAAGAATTTCTGAGACTAATGAAACCTTCTCACAGAAAACTTGGAAAATACTACCAATTTTATTTCAAAATAAAATATTCTTTTAAAAGGTAGTGTTTATAAGCTCATGCATATTCATAAAGTGATTCATTTGTTAGGAACATACAGTCATCCAGAAGCAGTGAAAAAGCTACAGCTTTACATGCTCAATCTACCCATCTAGACTTAAAGGTTATAGTAGCTTTTCTTGAAAACATATTACTCATCACTGCTCTAACTATACATCTCTGCATAGAAAACATGGAAAACAGGATGGACTAGTAGTACATAAGTCTGTCACTGACAACAACTAGAAAAGTCAAACCACATTAGAAAATAGTGTGGAAATCTGTTAGCAGCTCTGTACTTCACCAACCTGGAAATTTTACATCAGACACCATAAGCATTATGGACTATTTTCAGGCAAGGCTGTTTTCTGAAACTGACTCACCCTGACCCATCTTCAGTGTTGAAGCATGTGATGAGCCAATGCAAGAAGAAAGCAATGGGTCAATAATGCAACCAAACTATAGCAAAGCAAGGTCAACTGATCTTGTGACTGATGGGTATGTCTACCCAAAGTTGTGAGTAATTCTTCACTTACTTCAATGAAGATGGTGTATTACCCATGTGTAACCTGAACATACAGGATGCTTTTTATTACTGTAACAATATTAACTAAAATTTACAGAGTATTTATTGTTTTAAAAGCATTTATATTATCATTATTATAACCACCTCCATTTTGCAAGTGAACTAAAGCTCAGAGAGAGGAAATGATTTGCCTAAAATTACACAGACACTCCAAAAATGATGGTAGGAATCAAAATCAATTCCTATGACTCCAAATTCTGTGATTTTCCTTAACCTTTTGTTCATCTGTCAGCATGAAACCCTTCACTCATGAAACCTTTCATTCATTCCTTTTCTAGTCAAAAAATACTTATTAAACATCTACTATATATATGTCACTCTTCTCTCACCTTGAGGAGGAAACAAAAAGAATACAATTCCTGCTTTAGGTAGTAGAGTGGGTATGTTACAATCCAGTGTAATGGTCAAGAACAGATTAACAACAACAACGCAGGTACACCAGTGTGGGAAGTGGCCAACAGAAATGGGTATGTGGCAGGACAGGAACACAGATGAGGAAGCCCTTAATCCTTCCTATGGAAGGCAAGAAAGCTTCCGATACAAAGTTATAATATTACCTGAATCTTGGAACATGAAAAAAAATCTAACAAGCGGGTAAGAGAGGAAGGAAACATGTGAGGAAGAAAAAACAAGAAAGGCAAAGGCATAAAGGCCAGGTATGTGTGTATGTATATAATATATATATAATATATACTGAGGAAACTAGCTCAGTGGGCAGGGAGCCATATTAGATATGGCGAGAGATAAAGCTGGAAAATCGGCAGGGGCCATGGCAATCAAGATCAGGCTCACTGATGCCAGGCCAAGGAAAATGGGCTTGGTTCTACAGAAGACAGAAGCCAATAAAGGTGGTACCATGCTGAAATTTAGGTTTAAAAAGACCAAACTGGTTTTAGTATGAAGGATGTAACTGGGGGATACAAGGCCCAAAATAAGCATATCAGTTAAGACTCTATTGCAGCAGTATAATAAATGAGGGCCTAAATTCAGGCAGTGAAAAAAAAGAATGAAGGGGAGGTAACAAATGAGAGAGCTATTTTGGAAGCAAAATCTTAAAACTTAGTGAATGACAAGAAGTGGTAGACAAGGTTCAAGGAGTTACCTAAGCTAACTCTCAGACCTCTGGCTTACACTACAGGGTGAAGGTGGAGAGGTTGTTTGGGTTAAATAAATAATGAGTTCAAAAAAAATAATGCATTCAGTTTTAGAAAACTGAGGTACATTTGTGATATACATGGTGGCATCAGGTAAAGATGTCCAATGTGCAGTTAGAAACTGAGCCCTGAAACTCAGAAGAGATATGGGACTTATGTCACTAGGGTGTAAGTGATAGTTGAAGACGTGGGCCTGGTTCTAGTTAGCCCTGGAAGAACAGAGAGAGAGGAGACTAAGAGCAGAACCTTAGGGAACCCAAATTTTTAAGGGGTGGAGAGAAACAATGTCAGAAGACTGGGAAGAGAACACAGTTGTTGGAGGGAAGCCAAGATAAAGGGCTTGGAAACCTAGAGAGAAGAGAAATTCAAGAAAGAGCAGGAGTTAACACAATTTAAAATAAAACAAACAGAAAAAAAAAAACTTAAAAAAAAAAAGACATAAACTGAAACAGTATTTCTGTGAACAATTTGGCATTTTGGAAATGTGCAGTTTCCAAAGGCCTCTCAGATGCCCACGCCCAATGACACAGTAATCCACATCTAAGAATCTATTCTCAGAAAGCAATCAGAAATCCTGACCATGGTTTAAATACAAAAATGTTCATCACAGGATGATTTACAACAGCAACAAGATGGGAATATTTTCAATGTATAAAATAGAAATGGTTGAATAAATTATAGTACATCCATACAATGAATATGACAAGCCATTTAATAATTTTACTCATGGATTTTTTTTTTTAAGATTTTATTTATCTGACAGAAAGAGACACAGCAAGAGAGGGACCACAAGCAGGGAGAGTAGGAGAGGAAGAAGCAGGCTTCCCGCTGAGCAGGGAACCCAATGTGGGGCTCGATCCCGGAACCCCGGGATCATCACCTGAGCCGAAAGCAGACGCTTAATGACTGAGCCACCCAGGCGCCCCACTCATGGATAGTTTTAAGTGATATGGAAAAATACTCATGGTAGTGTTTGTTGAAAAGGATACAACCACACATATTCAGTTAACTGTCTAAAAATGCATACAGTAAAAAAAGAAAAACGTATAAAATACAACAGAATCTTGGTGGAAGTTTATACAGGTAGTAAGATCACTTATGCTTTTTGTTTTCTTCTTTAGCCTTTTTTGCATTTACCAAATTTAATCATGTTCATGGTTTATTTTTTCTTGTTTAAATTATTTACTTATTTAATTTTAAGTAGGCTTCACGCCCAACGTGGGGCTTGAACTCACGACCCCGAGATCAAGAGTCAACCCCCGAGATCAAGAGTCAACCCTGAGATCGAGTTGCATCCCTACTGACTGAGCCAGCCAGGTGCCCTTTTTTTCCTTTTCCTTTCCTTTTTTTTTTTTTTAAGATTTTATTTATTTATTTGACAAAGAGAAAGAGAGAGAGAGAGAGAGCAAGCACAGGCAGGGGGAGCATCAGGAGGGAGAAGCAGGCTCTCTGCCGAGCAGGGAGCCCAATGCGGGGCTCAATCCCAGGGCCCTGGGATGATGACCTGAGCCAAAGGCAGACACTTAACGACTGAGCCACCCAGGTGCCCCTTCCTTTTCTTTTTAAATTAAACTTTCTTTTTTGAGATACCTCACTGTGGTTTTAATCTGCAATTCCGGATGGCTATTAATATGCCTACATGGCTCCTGTACATCCTCTTCAGTGAAATGTGTCTTCATGTCTTTTGCCATTGTCTAATTGTGTGATTTGGTTTATTACTACTGAGTTCTTTATATTTTCTAGATACTAGTATTTTGTTGAGTATCTTCTTCCAGTCTATAGTTTGTCTTTCATCCTTTTAACAATGGTCTTTAGCAGAGTAAAAGTTTTTAGTGTTTATGAAATCTAATTTATATTTTTTTCCTTTTTTACAGATGCTTTTGGTGTTAAATCTTAAAGTCCTTTACCTACCTCTAGATCCCAAAAATTTTCTCGTATGGTTTTTTTCTGAAAGTTTTAGTTTTATGTTTTGCATATAAGTCTGTGATCCATTTTGAGTTATTTTTTGTATAGTGTGTGAAGCTTAGGTCAAAGTTCTTTTTTCTTTTTTTTTTTTTTGCCTATAGACATCCAACTGTTCAAGCACCATTATTGAAAAGGCTATCTCTCCTCTACTGAATTGCTTTTACATCTCTTGCAATACACTGCAATTGAGCAATGGGCAACCTTCTGTTTTAGGTGATAGAAAATATTCTAGAATTAAGACAATGGTGAATGTTGTATGACTTTGTGAATACACTAAACACCACTGAACTTAAAAGCATAAATTTTATGGTGTATGAATTATAACTAAAAAAAAAAAAATCCACTGGGAGTATCTGCATAGGTCTGCTATTCTGGGTTCTCTATTCTGTTCCATTGATCTCTGTGTTTATCCCTCCACCAATATCATACAATCTTATTACTGTAGCTGTATAATAAGTCTTGAAATCGGGGAGAGTGAGTCCTCCCACTTTTTCTTATATTTAGCTATTCTAGGTACTTTGTATTTCCACATATATTTTATAATCAAAATCTTGCTGGAATTTTTATAGGATTTGTACTAAGTCATATGTCAATTTAAGAAGAACTGACATCTTTACCATGTTAAGTCTTCCAATCCATGAACCCAATATGTCTCTCCACTTATTTTAATCTTGAATTCTTTCATCAACATTTTGTAGTATTCATCATACAAGTTCTACACATGTTTTGTTAGATATACACTTAAACATTACTTTTTATTTCAGCAATTGTAAATGATAATGCATTTTTTCCATGTGTTCACTGCTAGTATACAGAAATGCACTTAATTTTTGTATGTTTATCCTATATTCTACAACCTTGCTAACATACATATTATTTCTAGGAGTTTATTTGTAGGTTGCTTTCTACATTAATAATTATCTGTAAATAGGAAATTTTATTTCTTCCTTTCCGATCTATATGCTTTTTATTTTTTTCTTGTCTTATTGCAACAACTAGAACTTCCAGCACCATGTTGAATAAGAGTAATGAGAAGAGACGTTCTCACCTTATTCCCAAACAGGAGAAAATCATTCAGTTTTTCACCATTAAATGTAATGTTAACTGTAGAGTATTTGAGATGCTCTTCACCAAGTTAAGGAAGTTATGCTCAAAAAGGCTGAGACCTTCTGAGATTATGTGTAAAAGGAGTCTGCCTCATAAATGGAAAAGCGATTACTTGTTTCCCTCCCTCTCACATGGCAAAACCTCACAAGGCGAAACATATACTGTCTCATTAAGCAGTTCACTCTCTGGTAAGCTCTCTACACATAATTCTTTAACAATGTTAATTCAGCCATGATATTTCCTATCAGGGAATTCCTATCAGAATAGCTTAGTCATACAGATAAGACAAAAACTTTCTGCTTTAAACTGGTAACCTAGATCACTTGGAAATCAGATTATTAAATACAGTAATGACAAAGACTATACCACACATTGTTTGGTATAGTACTGTGCCTTAAACGTAGCAGGCAATAAATAAAACTATTGATTTAAGTCACTATTTTAATGGAATCACTACCAGTTTTTAGAAAAAGAAAGGCTAGAAGTTTCAATCCCTTCAATACGAATTAGAATAAACAACATCAACATTTAAACATGATAAATATTTACAACCTATAGAGAAACAGTTTTTTCCCACTTTTCAAACACCTCATCCAAATAATAAAAATCGGCTTCGTTTTCACATTAGGTAGGAGAAGGCTGGAAGAAAGGGAGGAAAATGCCCCCTTTCAAATTTTAACACTTAAAGACTTACGATGGACCAAAAATAATAATAAAAATTACTTGTCTAGTTTTTGTAGATTCCTTCTGGAATCTTTCCATTGACTAAGATTCTATTAATAGTCTGAAACATTTAAAATAGTCTCTCTCCCATGGTTACCACAAAGTCCGGTGGGTAAGGCTCAAAATATAGATAGATACATAGATACATAGATACATAGATACATAGATACATAGATAATTAAAACCCTACTTTTGTATAGACAGGCTATAAAATGTGTACATATACAATATGTATCTAATCTAATATGTATGTATCTATCTAGATTGATACATACATATTAAAACCCTACTTTAAAATAGGCTATAAAATAAAGAAAATAAATGCACATAAAGTCAGATCTTTCTTACAAAACTCCTTATAGTCATTGTTTATTCTGGAGGTCAGGCTAAGCCCCAAATTAAAACATTTTTCAAAATTTTATTTTCTAGCTACTAACTTAGAAATGCTTCCTCATATAAAAGCACTTACCTTCTATGTCAATATAACCAAAAGCAATTAAAAAAAAAAAAATCAGTCACCTCATACACCTGAAACTAATATAACACTGTATGTGAATTCTGGAATTAAAAAACCGATCAATTGATCAATTAATAGATGAATTTTTAAAAACTGTCGCTTCAAATAGAATGAAAGTTGCAAGTTCCCAGCCCAATTTCAATTTTTGGTAAGCATTTACTTATAGTTTGATTTCTTTTAAGCTTAAAACCAATTGACCTACACTAATTTGCTTACAATGGGCCTACTGCTTAAGAACTAGTTGTTAGTCCTCACAAAAAAAAAAAAGCTCTTAACTCCTCTATTTCATCATCTAACTAAAATACAACCAAAATCCAGAAAGTAAATTAAAGAGGAAAGGGGGACAGGGCGACAGGCCTCATGGCTCTGAGCAGCCAAAATAAATAAGAAGGTTCATGCATCAAAGCCCACACATTATGCTGAAAAGAAGGCCCCTCGGGTCCTTAATACAGTCTTATTTTATATAAAAATCACTATTAAGTTTCATTTCCAGCCACAGCATATTAAAAAGGGAAAATATTAGAAAGGGGAACTAGGGGAGAAAAAATTCGTTAAGAGTAGCAGTAAGGGAAGATGCATAAGTATTACAAAATAATCAACCAAACATTTCGTTCACTCGGTTCATGGGAAAGAACCCTATACACTTCAGCACAAAAAATACTGTTCATAATAAAGACCCTAAACTATCTAATAAATTTAAATTATACTCCTATGTTTTATTTAAAAAGACAAGAAAACACTTAACACATTAAATATATAATAGACCCAGCAAAGTGTCACTATTAAGTTCACTAACTTGTAGTCAAACCTTTGGATTGAAAGATGTGGCCCCGTGTCCTTGAACATGTTATTTATATTCTCTAAGACTCAGTTTCCATATATGTACGTGGAACTAATAAAACCTACTTCATTGGTTTGCTGTCTGCTATATAAGAACTCAATAATTACTGGTCCATTCTGTTACTACTAGTACTATTATTATTCACTTTAGAAAGATTTCTATTCCAAATGGTTTTTATATGTATAATTACATGTAATAAAACATACATATTAGGGTATCATTTTTTTTAAGATGTTATTTATTTATTTGACAGAGAGAGAGAGAGACAGCGAGAGAGGGAACACAAGCAGAGGGAGTGGGAGAGGGAGAAGCAGACTCCCCACTGAGCCGAAAGCCTGATGCAGGGCTCAATCCCAGGACCCCGGCAGGCGAGAATTCTACCACTGAACCACCAATGCAATCCCAGGACCCCGGGATCATGACCAGAGCCAAAAGCAGACGTCCAACGACTGAGCCACCCAGGCGCCCCATATTAGGGTACCACTTAATGAATTTTGGCAAATGTGTGCATCCATGTAACTATCACTCCAGTCACGATATAGGATATTTCCACTAGAATGTTCCTACTCTGTTCTAGTTGATTCCATCCACCCACCCAGAAAACAAAACAAAACACTGTTCTTTTTTTTTTTTTTAAGATTTTATTTATTTATTTGACAGAGAGAGAGAGACAGCGAGAGAGGGAACACAATCAGGGGGAGTGGGAGAGGGAGAAGCAGGCTTCCTTCCCATGGAGCAGGGAGCCCGATGCAGGGCTCGATCCCAGGATCCTGGGATCATGACCTGAGCCGAAGGCAGATGCTTAACGACTGAGCCACCCAGGTACCCCAAAAAACACTGTTCTGATTTCCATCACCATCACTTAGTTTTACCTGTTCTACTATTCACATAAATGGAATCATAGCACATACCCTTCTGCATCTGGCTTCTTTTATTCAACATAATGTTTCTGAGATTCATTTCAAGTTCATCCTTTTTTATTTGAGTAGTATTTCATTGCATGACTATACCACCATTGACTTATCTGTTGGTTGTTTCCAGTTTGGGACTATAATCTAAAATTTTTTAAAACAATAGGTTATATCATTAAGATTCACTTATCAGTACTATTCCCAATATGGGATATTTCATCATTATATAAAATGTAGATATTTCAAAGCCTAATTAAGTCCTCTTAATGATTAAATATTCCATCTTCACATACCAATAAATATATAACTGAGATTTCATTTACTCATAGAGTAATCTTTTATTATAACTGAAGAATATATTTAATTTTGCAGAAGATAAAGTTCTCAATACTATAAATAAATTAAAATCCTGTACCTGAAGAGGAAGTTCCTGTACCAACATTACTCAGGTTGACCCATTTGATAGAGAACTTCAGCATAACAGTCTTATATTCAAGCTCCTGCTACAGATGCTCTATGATTTTCTACCTCAAAGAGGACAATTTTCATCCATGTCCAGTATTACTGAGTACAGCCATACATTTTGGTCAATGTCCTTTAGCACTGCTTTATAGAATAGAACATTACTTCTTAGGATGGGAAATAAGGCATAAGTTTAAAGAAATCATCTTTTTAGTCATTCTTAATTAACAAATGTGTGTAACCAAAATCCATGCTCTAGCTGATAATGGTAGCACAGCTTCTCTCAAGACAAATACTTTGTACGTCAAGCTATCTCAGGGCAGAGATTCTGCCTCATTAGTAAAGACTCTGTCCTCCCTGAATTTAGACAAAGACTAAGCTCAAGACAGTGGTTTTCAATGTCCAATAAACATCAGGGCATTTGCAAATATTTGCGTTACTTTTATTTTTTAAATAAACTTTATGTTTAAGACTTCAATAACGGGGCGCCTGGGTGGCTCAGCCATTAAGTGTCTGCCTTCAGGGGCGCCTGGGTGGCTCAGTTGGTTAAGCGACTGCCTTCGGCTCAGGTCATGATCCTGGAGTCCTGGGATCGAGTCCCGCGTCGGGCTCCCTGCTCAGCAGGGAGTCTGCTTCTCCCTCTGACCCTCCCCCTCTCATGCTCTCTCTATCTCATCCTCTCTCTCAAATAAATAAATAAAATCTTTAAAAAAAAAAAAAAAGTGTCTGCCTTCAGCTCGGGTCATGATTCCAGGTCCTGGGATCGAGCCCTGCATCGGGCTCCCTGCTCTGCGGGAAGCCTGCTTCTCCCTCTCCTACTCCCCCTGCATGTGTTCCCTCTCTTGCTGTGTCTCTGTCAGATAAATAAATAAATAAATATCTCTTAAAAAAAAAAAAGACTTCAATTAACAAAATGCACATAGATGTGTTATATGCCAATTTGCATAAAATGGAGACAAGTTCCTGGCAATTACACCTATTTGGTTAATTTACTTTTGTGCAGGACTCAAAATAAGCCTTCTCTAGTCTTTTCTGTCCATTCGCTGCCCATGAAATTCTTCAAAATGTGTCCTTGATTTGGAAGACTGTAGCTCTACACTAGTGTTCTTCTTCTTTTCTTCTTCTTTTCTTCTTTCTTCTTTCTTTCTTCTTTCTTTCTTCTTTCTTCTTTCTTCTTCTTCCCCTTCTCCCTTCTCCCTTCTCCCTTCTTCTTCCTTCTTCCTTCTCCTTCTCCCTTCTCCCTTCTTCTTCTTCTTCTTCTTTCTTCTTTTCTTCTTCTTCTTCTTCTTCTTCTTCTTTCTTCTTCTTCTTCTTCTTCTTCTTCTTCTTCTTCTTCTTCTTCCTTCTCCTCCTCCTCCTCCTCCTCCTCCTCCTCCTCCTCCTCCTCCTCCTCCTCCTCCTCCTCCTCCTCCTCCTCCTCCTCCTCCTCCTCCTCCTCCTCCTCCTCCTCCTCCTCCTCCTCCTCCTCCTCCTCCTCCTCCTCCTCCTCCTCCTCCTCCTCCTCCTCCTCCTCCTCCTCCTCCTCCTCCTCCTCCTCCTCCTCCTCCTCCTCCTCCTCCTCCTCCTCCTCCTCCTCCTCCTCCTCCTCCTCCTCCCCCTCCTCCTTAGGACCGTATGTATCCAACTCCAATAAAAGGGTAAATGGAGTGCACATATGCTGTACTCCATCAGGTGTCAGGCAACATGGGCTCAGCACATGCTACACAGCATGACCGCCCCAAAATAAGTGAACCCATGATATGAAGGTTTGGGTCCTTCTTGCCCTACTTTTATATTTATGATGGCATTATCCTAAGCTTTTAATAGTTCGTCAATACCTTATGTGTCTGTGGTAAGGTAAAATGACTACCCTCAATGAACCATAGCAAAATATGATTAAAATTCTAAGATTTAAGCAAAATATCTGATAATGGATATAACAAGATTGATCGGGCTCAAGGCAAAGGAACAATTAGTATCAGAAACCAACATCAACCAATTCCTCAACCAATATCAAACACACTGATAATGGTATGTGAAATGAAAGAATCACATATAAATAAAAAAAGTAATAACTTTTGTCACTGGAGGTCACCTTATATTTTAAGAAAAAATATATATCTCAACTCTCTGATATGTTTAATAAAGTTAAATCTTGCAAAATAAATTGACAATCTCTGTCAAGTTACAACATTAGTTTCTGGGAAAAAATAACAAACCAAGAAGCATAAGAAGAAAGTCAAAAAGAAGGTCAAAACTCAACCTAACAATAAAAATACCATAGCATTGTTCAAGGTAAATTATTACACAGAACATAAAGAACTAGTGCATACCCTGGAGGAAAGGCTTACATTATTAAATCCTATACTAGTACATTGTAAACATGTTTATTAAATGCATACACTACCGCTTAAGTAAAATTAGAACCATTATTTGAAAATAGAGACCAGAGAAATATATCTACAATACCTGAACAATTCAAAGGCTAAAATTATGTGAAATCTTTGTACTTCAACACGGCAAGGACATGAATGTTGGAAATCACAAAAAATTTGTAATGATATATTTACGCAAGTAAAGATAAGTAAAGTTTATTCGTAAAACACCAAGCACAATAGGATGGAAAAAATTAAGTAATATTTACATCACTTTTTAGTATGCCTTCGCCAAAACAGTGAGATCTGTACTGGCGGTGATAAAAAAAACACAGGAGAAACAATGCAAATAGTGGCTCTTATAAAACCTATTACCCACATGTAGTAGCTGTTAAGAAGATGTCAGTATGATCCAAATTATCTATTTGATTAAGGCATGGTCTTTAAATTTCAGACTTCACGGTTATTTGTAATTATATGATAAGTTCCAGAATCTGCTCTTTCATTTGTGAAATGTGTTGATTCTCTAAAGACAAGTTCTTTTATAAATAGTTCAAATAAAACAAACAAAAAAACTTGACTTTTTCTTCTTTTGGTTATCAAAAAATTCCTTTAGTATCTCTCAATTTTTTTAACATTTTACCTTATTATTATGTTAATCACCATACATTACATTAGTTTTTGATGTAGTATTCCATGACTGTTTGCGTATAACACCCAGTGCTCCATGCAGAACGTGCCCTCCTTAATACCCATCACCAGGCTAACCCATCCTCCCCACCCCCTCCCCTCTAGAACCATGTTTGTTTTTCAGAGTCCATCATCTCTCATGGTTCGTCTCCCCCTCTGACTTACTCCCCTTCATTCTTCCCCTCCTGCTATCTTCTTCTTCTTCTTTTTTGTTTTTTAACATATATTATTTGTTTCTGAGGTACAGGTCTGTGATTCAACAGTCTTACACAATTCACAGCACTCACCATAGCACGTACCCTCCCCAATGTCTATCACCCAGCCACCCCATCCCTCCCACCCCCCACCACTCGCAACCCTCAGTTTGTTTCCTGAGATTAAGAATTCCTCATATCAGTGAGGTCATATGATACATGTCTTTCTCTGATTGACTTATTTTGCTCAGCATAACACCCTGCAGTTCCATCCACGTCGTTGCAAATGGCAAGATTTCATTCCTTTTGATGGCTGCATAATATTCCATTGTGTGTGTGTGTGTGTGTGTGTGTGTGTGTGTGTGTGTGTGTGTGTGTGAGATATATATACACACAACATCTTCTTTATCCATTCATCTGTCGATGGACATCTTGGCTCTTTCCACAGTTCAGCTATTGTGGACATTGCTGCTATAAACATTAGGGTGCATGTACCCCTTTGGATCCCTACATTTGTATCTTTGGGGTAAATACCCAGTAGTGCAATTGCTGGATCATATGGTAGCTCTATTTTCAACTGTTTGAGGAACCTCCATACTGTTTTCCAGAGTGGCTGCACCTGCTTGCATTCCCACCAACAGTGTAGGAGGGTTCCCCTTTCTCCACATCCCCGCCAACATCTGTCGTTTCCTGACTTGTTAATTTTAGCCATTCTGAGTGGTGTAAGGTGATATCTCATTGAGGTTTTGATTTGGATTTCCCTGATGCCGAGCGATGCTGAGCACTTTTTCATGTGTCTGTTGGCCATTTGGATGTCTTCTTTGGAAAAATGTCTGTTCATGTCTTCTGCCCATTTCTTGACTGGATCATTTGTTCTTTGGGTGTTGAGTTTAGTAAGTTCTTTATAGATTTTGGATACTAGCCCTTTATCTGATATGTCATTTGCAAATATCTTCTCCCATTCTGTCGGTTGTCTTTTGGTTTTGTTGATTGTTTCTTTCGCTGTGCAAAAGCTTTTTATCTTGATGAAGTCCCAATAGTTCATTTTTGCCCTTGCTTCCCTTGCCTTTGGCGATGTTTCTAGGAAGAAGTTGCTGCGGCTGAGGTCGAAGAAGTTGCTGCCTGTGTTCTCCTTTAGGAATTTGATGGACTCCTGTCTCACATTTAGGTCTTCCAACCACTTTGAGTCTATTTTTGTGTGTGGTGTAAGGAAATGGTCCAGTTTCATTCTTCTGCATGTGGCTGTCCAATTTTCCCAACACCATTTGTTGAAGAGACTGTCTTTTTCCCATTGGACATTTTTTCCTACTTTGTCGAAGATTAGTTGACCACAGAGATGAGGGTCCATTTCTGGGCTCTCTATTCTGTTGCACTGATCTGTGTGTCTGTTTTTGTGCCAGTACCATACTGTCTTGATGATGACAGCTTTGTAATAGAGCTTGAAGTCCGGAATTGTGATGCCGCCAGCTTTGCTTTTCTTTTTCAACATTCCTCTGGCTATTGGGGGTCTTTTCTGGTTCTGTACAAATTTTAGGATTATTTGTTCCATTTCTTTGAAAAAAGTGGATGGTATTTTGATAGGGATTGCACTGAATGTGTAGATTGCTCTAGGTAGCATTGACATCTTCACAATATTTGTTCTTCCGATCCATGAGCATGGAACCTTTGTCCATTTCTTTGTGTCTTCCTCAATTTCTTTCGTGAGTATTTTACAGTTTTCTGAGTACAGATTAGTATCTCTCAATTATAACAGCTGCACCAGCTGGTGAATCCTGATAATATTTTAAATAATTTTGCAATGCAAGTTTGTAATGCTATCATGCTTTACAACAGCAAATGAAGTCACTCATAAAATTAAAACAAAATTCAAACTGAATATATAAAGTAATGTTTACCTGTTTTAAAATTTTGAGTAAATAAAAAAAAGAGGCAATGAGGATTTTTTTAAATGACACTGATAATATTTTCAAATACACAATGAATATTTAAATTAGCCAAGAAAGTTACTCAACAATCACTACAAACTGAACACGTGTGAATTAAGCAATATGTAGCGATTCTATTTGTAAAGTAGAATTTCCTGCTACTCCATTTTAAAACTTCTAGATCAGATTAAATGAAAGGTTCTCAGAGCAATACAAATACAGCACACAGTGGTTAACAGCACCAAATCTGAGCCTAGCTCTGCCACCTACTCTCTATAAATTATGTAAGTTATCTTAACTCACTGTGCCTCAGTTTTTTTCATTTGTGGAAAAGAGAAAAAAGTAACTAACCTACATTATTGGGTTGTTGTGTAAATAAAACATGTAAAAGCTCTTATCAAGAGTCTAGTCCTTAAGTGCTCAAAAACGCTAGACGCCTTTATTATTGCTGTTGTGAGGCAAAATGTTCCAAAAAATTGTTACAATTTACAAGGACTTTTCTATGTAAGCCAGGATTTTTTTTATATTATGGAACCAAAATACAATAATAACCTAGAGCTCCCCAGAGCTCATCAAACATGACTGACTTTCTTAAAAATGTAATAAACTTATAAATGCACACAAAAAAATCTACCATTATCAGTTTCACGCTTATTAGGGCTCCAGATAAAATTCCATTTGCAAAACTTCAAACTAGGTCAAAGAGTTTAAGACACAAACTTGGGCTATAAACTATTACTTCAGAAACCAACAACCCAATCAGAAGTAGTCTTACCCTCAATTTTCAAAATATCTATTTCAGATAACAGTGCTACTCCACCTAAGATCAAAACTAGATGCTCCCCAGGGAATGTGTTTTCAAGAATTAAAATGTCTCAAAAAATGTTTGGAGAAAAAAAAGATAATGAATTCTTTTCCTCTCTACAAATAACAAGATAATCCTAGTGAGGAAGGTATAGGAGGCTCAGAAACTAGAGAATTGTTTTCTGAGAGAGAACATTAAAAAAATGCAAAATTAAAAAGGAAAAATAAAAATTAAAACAATGTCATGTGTATTTTACCACAGTTAAATATTTTTAACTAAAGGAAAATAAATTATTTTCTATGACCCCATGCTTAGCATATGCCTTCCCTAAAATCCAAGATCCATTCTTTTTGGACAAGACAGAAATCGGCAATAAAATTTCTAAAATTAATAATGTGACTAATAAATTGTTTCTCATCATAATATAAAGTATATGTAAGCTGTGTTTTCCTGGAAGTGGAGATACTGTGGTATGGAGATCCACACTGCAAAAGGTTGTCAGAAAAAAAGTAATCCTAACCAAAGGAAATGTGGAAATATGGATGCTATGGGGGCAATCCATGGGCTCTTGGGTTCATTAAAAAGAAATAACAGACCCCACATGGAGTCACTTGTGCTAAGCCCAAGTCACCAAACCAAGACTTAATACCTAACCTAATTACAGTTTCAACCTTCCCCAGGAATGGAATATGAACTGATCAGTCTGGAATTTTCTGGTCAGCACCAATGAGGTAATCTGCCATACAGACCCTTTCCATACCCCAAAGGAAGATGAGGCAATCCACTCTGTCTTTATCCCTTCCCCCTTCTGCCTATAAAAGCCTTCCATTTTGTAGAACTCCTTGGAGCTTCTTTCTACTTGTTAGATGGGATGCTACTTGATTCATGAATCTCAATAGAACCAATTTGATCTTAAAAATTTACTTGGTTGAATTTTTGTTATTTAACAGACACATACAAATCTTTGGATGCCCAGTCTGATTCTACTTAAAGAAAGGTCAGCATTCTGACTGTTCGTGTAGAAGAAAGAAGTCTTAAAACCTAAGGTAGTAATCATCATGGGGAATATTTTAGGAAATAACCCAAAGGTCTGTATCTTTCCCCACAATGTGTTAGAGGGGAAAAAAAAAAGAGGGAGAGAGAGAGATCTAAATATATCCTCTCAATAGCTCAGAACAGCTCCTTCAAAGTAGAATTTTAGACTTTTTTTCCCCAAAATTATTATTGTCATTATTCCATTATAGGCAACTTGTATTAAGGTATCGCTTATGCCTCCAGAAGTATTCCTAAGGGCCCCAAGCCCCACCAGTGTGGAAAACATAGTAAATGACTCTTTTGCAAAATAATTAGGGTTTCCCACAGGGCAATGAAAAACATAAAATAACTCTAATGGAAGTTAGGATATTATATAAAAATATGCAAATTCTTTTTAAATTTGAAGCCTCTAATTCATTAATAAATAAATCCCTTGGGGCACCTGGGTGGCTCAGTTGTTAAGCGTCTGCCTTCAGCTCAGGTCATCATCCCAGGGTCCTGGGATCAAGCCCCACATCTGGCTCCCTGCTCCGCGGGAAGCCTGCTGCTCCCTCTCCCACTCCCCCTGCTTGTGTTCCCTCTCGCTATGTCTCAGATAAATAAATAAAATCTTTAAAAAAAAAAAAAAGAAATCCCTTAAAGGAAACTGAGAGCACCAGATCAATCACGTTCCTCATTTCTAACGTTACAGAGTGGGCACAGCAAAATTAGAATGTGTTTTATAAAATATTTACTAGTCATGCAAGATCTTAATTTTGCTTGTTTACTGCCCTCATAACTAAGTACTGTACATCATTTGTTTCCATCTTTAAAATACTTGGTAGTGAAAATGAAAAGGATACTGTTATTTTCTCTCCAAACCAGAAAACCACTCAAGGTTAAGTATTAATCTAGGAAGACTGTGGTGCCTGGTCTTTGCCCAGAATCTTGGTTGTGTCTGTTATGAAGGCCATAGGCAAACACAGCATGGCCCAGAAAGCCTAAGAGATGGTGAGTTTCTCTGAAATGTTCTAAAGGATTCTCTTGCCATTTGAGAAGCAAGAAAACTTCCCAAGGTAAATTGGGAGGGGGGGGTCAAGAGTCAATGTAAAATGTACAGGGAATGATAGCTTAACAAGAGCCTTCATCCTCAAGCAGCCTAACATTGACAATAAAAGTCAACTACAAGAGATACCACAAAGCAAAACAAGATTACCTGCCACGTGACTCAGAGACAATTAGGCTGAGTTCAAAGGAGGGCATGATCACCAGAGCCAGAATAAACTGAGAAAGCCTCCCTAAGGCTGAGCAGCCTTTGGGGACGCTATTAGGGCTGGGTAGTAGAGCACACAGTAAGGAAGGGCACTCAGGCCCCACACCTGTGCTCCTGTCTGCACCGTCCTGACTCTGTTGAAGGACGCGACCTTGGAAGGAGGATATGGATCTGACCCCTTTTATCAGCATTAAGCAACCAATATGAATAAGAAGTTTCCTGTCACTACCAAATAAGCAAGCAAGCAATTTGCAAGCTTCAAGACCTAAACTGGGTAAAACAAACCTCAGTGACTCAGCTTAGGACCAGCTGTAAATGCAAGTTCTGGTTAAACAAAACAACTGCTTGCTTTCAAATTGCCTCCTGTGTTGAGTAGGGTAACTGGCCCAGATAAAGAGACATCTTCCAAGGCAGAAACTGTAAAAGAGACGACAATCAAGCAGAAGGAAAAAAAACACACGCACGAAAAACAACACAACCACCACAGACCCAGAGATTCAAATGCTGCCTGGTCTCCTTGCCAAAAAATAAGTTACTTCCTATGCCAAACACCTTTCCTCTGTTCTCTCATGGTTTTTTGAATGCTGAATGCCTCCAGAAATCATACCACTTCAGAAGTTCTGGAAAGTTTTATGATTTCTCTTTTTTGTTGTGTGTTCTGAGGTAGAGGTCTATTTTGTTTTATTTCTGAATCAAAAGACAACAGAAACCTTAACCAGAAAAATTTGCACCAGATATATGCATTTACATATCAGACAATATTTTTAAAAGCAAAAACATCCTGTCTGGGGATGCTTCTTATAAGATTATTGACCTGTCTTGGCCTAAAGACAACTTTCTCCCCTTCCAAGCACACGCTTCCTGTTTTCTCAGCCTCATTTGAACCTGCGCAACCAAAGAAGCACTCAAAGAAAACTTCACAGAATACCAACTTTAGTAATTAATACCCAAATCAACACACCCATGGCTCTAGTCTGGAATAAAGTACTACAAAATTATTTGCAATGACTTTCCACTCCTTTTATCTTTGCTAATAATCTCTATAGGGAATTCATCTGTAGGGAAGAACCAAGGCTCAAATTCTTTGAAATATCCCACATTTACACAGGTCCTCCCAGATCAGAATCACTTCAGCTCTCTCCACGGAGACTACAGCAATTCTCAGCACAGGAAGGTAGCAATCTGCCTCACGAGGGCACAGTTAAAAAGCATAAGAAACTAAACCTTATTTGATAAATAAAAAGATACCCATGTCTTCGTATTACAACACCAAAAATGAAGCTCAACAATGAGAAAATATTCAGAACAAACTCCGTTTATGACAACCCTGGTATTAATGTACAATGTTGGTGGTGTCTAGATGGTGCGATATACACCAGAATTCTTACAGCTTATCATAAATAGAAATGTTTTCTCTTCTCCTAACAGTTTTATTCAGGTCACTTTTTCTTTAAAGATATTTTTATTTTTAAAAAAAGCAAGCAATTTTGTAATTATTTCAAAATATGACAAAAGGCAATAAGGCATGAGATTTTTTCTTTTATCAAAAGAGGCAGTGAAAGCACTAAAAATCTCTCATCAGTGACTACAGCCACAAGCTGGGAGTAACACAGCCAACATCACCTACAGAAAGTGAACTGACTGAATAAGGAGAATGTTGGAACCTAGTGCTTCGGGCTGCTGCTCTCGTGCTCGCGTACCTGCCATGAACTAGAGAAGAAACTGAATGTTGGATTATTAATCTTACATTAAGTAAAACCTGTTGTACTATAACTAACATTTGTTGAGTACTTACTATGTACTAGACACTAAGCTAAGTGCTTCCCGTGATTATCTAACTTAATCCTCAGAAAGACGCTACTGAAGTAGCTACAGTTGTTTATAGAGGGGAAAACAGAGGTGTAACAGTTAAGAAATTTGCCCAAACTGCTAAAAGGTGAGGAAGCTGGAACTCCTAGCCAGGTCTTCAGATTCCAAGGACTCTGACCAAGACCATGATTCCCTCAGCAAGGAAGTCCGTGGGCTCCAACGCAGCAATGTACCCCTGTGACTACACACAACGTCCTGCCATCTCCCTACATATTCCTCTCTACCACTCCCACGACCCACCTGAATCCCTGCTAACTGGTCTTAGTCAAAAAGAACTCATTACTTAGCTAGATAAAAGTAAACTAGTATTAATATTCCCCCCAAGTGAAATACACATATGGAAATGAGAGAGCAGAGAATCCCCCCAATTTGGGAGGGGGTGGGGAAGAAGGGTAAAGTAAGAAAAAAAAAAATAGCAAAGCAACTCAGAGTTGTACAAAGCCAGGCTTACAGGTAACTGAATTATATATACCAGCTTTTCTCAAACTGTATGGTGGTCAACTAAATTTGAAAACAACTACGTGCTCCAACCCCATTTATTATTTTTTCAGGCATCCACAAGGCACATTGGTATTTCAAGAGCTCAGATGTCCTACAGACATCTAAAGAAACTAATTTTGTTCACCATTTTGTTATTTTGTTTTGGAACCCTATCAGTTCCCAAACCTACTTGATGGTCCCTTTCCTCCTAGAACATATATTTAAACATGGAGGGACACTAGTGTTCTACAGAACTCATTCTGGGAAACTTTGATACTAAAATATCTGAAAAGATGGGGTGTGATCTCACACGAGAAGAGAAAGGAAGAGATACCTTATAGCCCCTATGATCATTTTTCAGAAGATTTTTCCAAGAACCCAGGCTACTCTGGAAGTCTCCCTTATTCTGTTTTATCCTAAGCGACAAAAAGAAAACAAAAACAAAACACCCAGTTGTCTCACCATGACTGAATATCATCCTTTGTTTCCTACCTTGAGAACAAACAACAAAAATTTTAAGACTGTACTCTGACAACAATACAATTGAATTAGCGTCTAATTTCCTTGCCCAAAATGGCCTAAGAATCTCAGATGTATATTCCTTCCCTAATCCAAAAAAGGAGACTAGTAGAGCTTGTTTATTCTTAACTTTTTTTCAAGTCTTTTCAATCTTTTTCTAACTTACCATTCTCTATTCTTCCATCCATATGTGCTTTTCCCATTACTGGCCCACTTTCATCCTATGTGCCTCTGTCCTCTTTATTTCTCCCAGCTCTGTGTTCAAATTATTATCTCATGCCTGTGGACTCTCACGATGGCCAGAGGGAACCCTCAACTGCTAATAAGTGACACCAGGGAGGACAGAAGGAGCACGTTCTGCAGCCCTCCATTCTGACCCACAGCCGGGACCGCCTGTCCACCAGAGCACTCCTTCCCACCAAACCTACAGCGCTCTCAACAGTTACTCCCAATCTCCCAAAAGTAAAACCTATTTACAGACAGGTTCTTTATGTTCTCATTTGCATTCTTGAGATTCTATTGGCTGAAATGTGAAATACACTAGCAAACACAACTTAGAAGTTAAAAAAGAAACACAGATGGTTTGTTAGGCTACAAGTTAAAAAAGAAACACAGAAGGCTGGAGGGGTGTCTTGTTGCGGGTGTCTGGTTTTTAAGTCAGAACCTGCATCTGAAGCACTTGAGACACAACACAGACCCTTGCCAAAATATCAGTCCCACAAACAGGAACCTTTGTACAGTTAACACATGTAAGGATGAATAAAAACAATGAGGAGAAACTTTAAAACAGCCTTGAAATATTTTACATTCTAGAAGGCCTTCCTCCATAGTGGCTACCTGAATGTTTTCAGTTAAGTATTTCATTGTGATTTCTTTCTGAGCTGGATTTCACCTAAATATGAATAACTATCCTAATTAAGGACAACCAGTTGGCTAAAATGCTGTAAGAGCAGCCCTCTTTTAAATTAATATCTTTCTCTGTTCCTCTAAAAATGTGGAGTGCAACAACATGAAGGAAAATAGAAGACTCCTTCAGTGATGGTATATAACTAAGCTAATTAAGATAAGTAAAAAAATTGTTTACTTAGTAGCCGCCAAATTCTATAAGGAAAATAACTGTTGGTGTAATTATGCAGTTTTGTATCTCATTAGCTACCACACTGGAAGATTATGTATTGTGCAACAATGATATCTGTTGAACCAATAAAATCTAAAGCTACTGTCATAAAGTTATGTTTATATATCCCCTTAGAACAGTACATTTTTTTCCTTTTAAAACCACAATATGCCCACAAGAGTCCCCAAAACAGCCTCTAAGTTCAAATTACAAATTATTTATTGCTTGATCAGTTTCCCTAACCTGTGAAATTGGAGAAACACAGTAGTTCTTGATTCAGCAAAAAGCATCACACCTTGCTTCTGCCCCCACAAGATGCTGTGAAAGAACTCTAGAAACCAAGGAAAGAGAAAATTTAATAACTGAAAGAAAAATAGAAGGGAAATAGAACAACTTTTAAACTGCAATTCACTTCTACTTTTTCCATCTCAACATTAAATTCATATTTATCATGTAAACCAAAACCATTACCACATAAAGTGAGACCTCAGTCCTCTGCTCCTCAGCGTGGGTACTTAGACTGTCTCCCCCTCCTCCCACCCCCTCCCCCCACACACAATGAGTTTTCAATAGAATTAAAAAATATTATTGAAATCCATGTGATATTCAATTCATATAACACTAAACAGCAAAAGTACTACCACTTACAAAACCAACTCCAGATGACATTTTTGTGGGAGTTCCTAAAAAAAAATGCCTGCACTCTTCATCATCCTGCTAAATCTATTAACCATGCCTTAACATAGCTTGAACATAACAAAGCGTAGCTTCTGCATCATGTCACTACTGGGATAAACATTAAACCGAGCTTCTCAGTCACAGGGCCCATGTCTAGTTATTCAACCATAACTTGGCCTCCAAATCTAATTTCTATTTTTTCCTGGTTTTGAACTTCTGTTGTATTTTGCAATATTATTATATTTACTTCCTGTCAGCCACCTCAATCCTTTGTGGAACAAAACACAGTAGAAATAATGTTTTATTCACATTTGCATTCTTAATGTTTAGTGTCTGGGACCCAAATTCTTAATTCACGTTTACTGACTTAAAGGCTATTGCCCCAGTGCGACTGTAGCTCAATGAAATACTTAGGTCAAATGTCCACAGCAAGCCTTAGCAACATTAATTACTGACATGGATCAGAAGCCACATGCCCTGAGTTGGCGCTCCTGACAATGTTTCTGTCCTTGAACAAAGGAATGCCAAAACTGATTTTAAAACTGTCTATTCCTTGAATCTTTTCAAGGAGAACAAAATAATCATTTCATTTTTACACAATACAAAGAACTTAAGGGGAGGAAAGGGTTTTCGGGATTCAACTCTAATAACCATTATTTTCACTTACTTTTCACTTTCACTTTCTACTTTTGGGGGGGAGAGTAGGCGATAAAGAAACCTATTAAAGTTCTTCCAAAGGAGTTCGGTATTTATAAAAACCTATCACAGGAAAAAAACAAAAACAAAAACAAAACCTATCACGGGGATCAGAGCCGATCTGTACCACCCTAGTTCTACAGACAGCAAGGCATAGTATCTCTGTACTAGAATTCCTGTTTAGACATGAGTCCAGGGACTAGAGTTTAATTATGACTCATTCAGACAAGCCAAGACATACTACTAAATAAAAAGTAAACTGCTGACTTTGAGATTCGATGATACAAACACAATAAACTCTACCAGGAAACACTGTTTCCCTCTTCAGCATCAAAAGGCACAAGCCTGGTCACTTTAAGAATGGATCTCTTCAGCCCCACATTTTGTACTGCCAAAAAAAGGGGGGGTTAAAAAATTTAGGGTCCAATCTAAGTCTCTACCTAAACAAGGCAAATCAGGCAAACTCTCCAATACTGAGGATCATAAATAAAGAACACTAACACCTGCAAATCAGCCATTAAGCACTGATTCAGTTATCTCTCTTGGCCGCAAACAATGGAGATCATATTCAAGAACAAACATAACAGATGAACACTGCAAATTCAACAGATAATATCGGTGTATATGTTCAACTAGCTAATTCTACACACTTCAAGATTCTTAGCCTCCAAAGGCACAAAACAGTCTTCTATTCTAAAAGTTGTTTAGAGACACCCTGTCAATCTATAACTGAATATCTGCTTACTGACGGGAAAAATCTCTGTTCACCAGCCAAGGGACTTTCGAGAATGAGAGCTGCATATGGCATCTCCCCTCCATGGCCTCCTAATTCCACATCAGTTTGTAGTTATTCTTGTACTACAAGAGTATCGGTTTCAGAATGTAAGCCTCATAAGCCCCCAGGAAAGCCATTCGGGTGGAACTGTTCCAGAGAGTCTCACTTTAGCTCCATAAAGAACCTAGGAGGCCCCGTCCATGACAAGGGTGAACAGTAATTGCTCTATTGGTTTACGCCTCTGACCTATAAAGAACAAGGCCTGGAGCTGTCTGTAATCCATAATCCAGTTTAATATTCTGCTAGAACATTACAAAAATGTGTCTTTCGCTTAAGGCACTGGCATGAAGCTAAAATTGGGATTCTCAGTTACTAATCCTGTGTAGCATTTGTTCTAATTCTCAGAAAAGCAGGAAAATTCTCCCTCTGTAAAATTTTAAATAATAAGGGCAGTGGTGAGACCCACTACACTTCTGACAGGCCATAGAACAGATTGTCCCAATCATTAACAGGCAGTAAACTAACTAAACATTACTTATAATGAGCAAGTAATCTGCTACATGATTTTGGCATCTCTTTCTTAAACTTTGCTACAGCTATCACTTCTAAAATACACTGTTGTAAAAATGTATAAAATAACCTGATGGATTCTAAATTTTGGAGCTATAAGGTCACCCAGTTAAAACTTTTTTTCTGTGAGGAAACTAAGTTCTAATATGATAAGTGATTTGGTCAAGGTCACATGGCCTATGGTAGAGTGAGGACAACAACTAGGGTCTCCTGATTCCCAGTCTCATGTCCTTCATGACCACAGGAACTCAACAACAACAGAAAGCCCTACTATTCATCCGTGGTAAGTGCAGCGGGCACTTTTCCTATCCTTCTGTCTTTTAAAAGAAACAATTCCTCTCTGTTCTACACAATAGCCTATGTGAAAACAGAGCACATATGAGCTAAATCACTATTCAAAAGTCATTTTAATAAGCATGATGCAACACCAAGACACAATGCCTGTGTCAAATAAGCAGCAAAATATGACCCAATAAAGGCTTTATTTAAGCCAAATTATGTATATATGTCCCCACTCCATCATTCAACTATGGTGCTACTTGAGGGCAGAAATTGTTTCCTCTGTATCTCTATATCCTGTAGAGTACTATTCTTCAAAAAGTTTTGCTCAAACACTCCCAAAACCCAAACCGGGGGTGGGGCAGGGTACTTCCTTGATTACATTTAAGTTGATATATAAAAAACTTTTTTAAAGATTTTACTTATTTATTTGAGAGAGTGAGAGAGAGCACGAGAGGGAGAAGCAGACTCCCGCTGAGCTGAGCTGGGAGCCCGACACAGGCCTCAATCCTGGGACTCCGGGATCATGACCGGAGCTGAAGACAGACGCTTAATGGACTGAGCCACCCAGGCACCCCTAAATTTTTTCATTAAAACTTTCAATCATTACAGAGGCTGTACTCTCCCTTATAGATTAATATATGCCAATTTGAAACTGACATCTAAATAATAAAACAATTATATCATTAATTTAAATGCATCCAATAAAATCTAAATACCTGAGCAATTTGATACCCACCATCCTCCATTTTAAAACTATAAGAATAGCATTTTCCTTTCTTATATAAAATGTTAGGGGCACCTGGGTGGCTCAGTTGGGTAAGGATCTGCCTTCAGCTCAGGTCATGATCCCGGGGTCCTGGGATCAAGCCTTGCATTGGACTCCCTGCTCAGCAGGGAGTCTGCTTCTCCCTCTCCCCACCCCCTGCTGCTCATGCTCTCTCACTATCAAATAAATAAATAAAATCTTTTAAAAATAAATAAATAAAAACAAAATAGGGGCGCCTGGGCGGCTCAGTCATGATCCCGCGTCATGATCCCAGGGTCCTGGGATTGGGCCCCACGTTGGGCTCTCTGCTCAGCGGGGAGCCTGCTTCTCCCTCTCCATCTGCTACTTGTGCACTCTCTCTCTCTCTGTCAAATGAATAAATAAAATCTTTTAAAAAAATAAAAAATAAAAATAAAGTAAAATGTTACTTCTTTTTTTCTTTGAATTGTATTTCTCTTTTTCCTCCCAGTACCTTATTTTAGCATAATTCCTTTCATCATACTTAGAAATAATCCTGTAACAAAAATATGCCTATAAATTATTTTTTATTTAATTAAAGTATTTCCTTTAGATTGAATTCCTGTTAGTAGTATCAGTAATATACAGTAGATGAAAACATTGCAAATATATTACAAATTTTTATAAGTAAACACAAAAAACATAAAAAGTAACTTCCTTTTTTGGAGTTGCAGGTCTTAATAAGATGTACGAAAGAGGGCATCCACCTTGATAAAAGGAAGCTTCACACTTGATGCCAGTGTTTTCACTATCCCTTTATTGGAACCCGGGAGAATTTTTTTTTTTTTTAAGGTTTATTTATTTGAGAGAGAGAGAGAGACAGCGAGAGAGGGAACACAAGCAGGGGGAGTGGGAGAGGGAGAAGCAGGCTTCCTGCCGAGCAGGGAGCCCGATGTGGGGCTCAATCCCAGGACCCTGGGATCATGACCCGAACCCAAAGCAGATGCTTAACGACTGAGCCACCCAGGCGCCCCAGAACCCTGGAGAATTTTATACCTCAAAGAAACAACGCTAAGACTCGGGATGAAAGAAAAGTATGGCTTTTTCTTCTGTCAACTGTAAGAAGGATCAGGACTACTGTAAGAAGGGAGGGCAGAAAAGAAGGAAGATCATGCGGGTGGTTGTCTTCAGACAAATCAATTTCAGGAAAGAGGATAAATGAATGTTGAGGACCAGGAAACTGATTCTCTTAAAACTACCCAGCCTAGATACCTACAGACATGTACTGCAGTTTGAAGACCGGTGCTGTGAAGTGCTGTAAGGTACACAGCTAGGTTCATTTATTGGAACTTAATAAATGTTTGTTGCATTAAAAAAGCTTAAGACAAACTGTCAGTCACTAAGAACATCTATGTCGTACTGATTTGCTTGCTTGCTTGCTTTTTTAAAATCAAATGATTTAAGTCTGCTATATGGATTAGGTGAGATGATGAATGTAAAAACCTGAAAACAGTAAGACAGTAAGACTCAGTGGATGTTACCTACCATTAGGCAAATCTTACTGATTTTTCCCCATCTGTGATACATTTACTTAAGTAAGATTAAAGTCTTATTCAGATATGACAGTATGATTTATATTTTAAAACATACATACAGCCCATGGGGCGCCTGGGCGGCTCAGTCGTTAATGTCTCCCTTCGGCTCAGGTCATGATCCCAGGGTCCTGGGATCGAGCCCCGCATCGGGCTCCCTGCTCCGCGGGAAGCCTGCTTCTCCCTCTCCCACTCCCCCTGCTTGCGTTCCCTCTCTCACTGTGTCTCTCTCTGTCAAATAAATAAAATCTTAAAAAAAAATAAAATAAAAAATAAAACATGCATATAGCTCAGTCTGCCAAAGAGTAATGGTTCAGGACAGCTACCATCTTGGTACCATTTCTATATATATTATGACTTTTACACCACAAACACACAGATTAATTTGAGAAAAACCAAAAGGCTTTTTATGCAAACACGGAAAAACGAAGTATGGCATTGGTGAAAATCTTATTTTTGACACTTAGATGAAAAACCAGATTGATTTACCTTTTAAAAATTAATACAAATGCATTTAATTCTACAGGTAAAAAGCCTATTCAAATTTTCTTTCTAATTCATTAATGAGACAAGACTTCGATCTCCCTATATCTACTAAAAAAAGATCTGTGAGGTTCACATTCAAGACAGAATGGCAGGAACTTTAGCCTATCAAATTAAACAGGTCAGAACCTGTTTTGTTTAAAATACTTCTTGATTTCTCTGTGTGCTAACAAATTTGAAGGGAATTGAAGAGACGTTAATTCCAACCTTATCTGATCTGCTTCTACCTCTACTCTGCCCACTAGGGCAGGTTATAGGGCAATGAGCAGTTACCAGGCTTAAGTAAGTTACTCCCTTTTCCCAAAAGTCTTTTGCCTCACTTAGAGCTCAAAATGTAGGAAAACTTACTGACCTGTTCTACGACACCATGCAAATAGGTACTGCTCCAAACCACAACAAAATTTGTACTGGCAATTGGAGAATAAATTTTTTTGAAATGTAATTCACATACTATAAAATTCACCCTTTTAAAAATGTACAATTCAATTGTTTTCAGTATATTCAGAAGACAGTGCAATCACCACCACTGTCTAATTCCAGAATATTTTCATCACCCCAAAAGAAATTCTATATCCATTAGCAGTCACTCTCCTCCCTCCCTCCTCTGTCAATCCCCCTCCTGTAGCTCCTAGCAACCACTCATCTACTTTCTGTCTCTATGGAGCTGCCTATTCTAGACATTTCATGTAAAAGGAATCATATAGTATGTGGCCCTTTGTGCCTGGCTTTTTTCACTGAGCCCGGTGTTTTCAAGGTTCAACCACACTGCTGCATCATCAGTGCTTCACCCTTTTTTATGGCTGAAATATATTCCACTGTGTGTGGAAAGACCACATTTTGTTTATCCGTTCAACAGTTGATGGGCATTCAGGCTGTTTCCACTTTTTGGTTATTATGAATAATGTTGCTATGAACATTTGTGTACCTGTTTTTGTGTTAACATATGCTTTTGATTTCTTGGATATATACCTAGGAGTAGACTAGAATGGGTCATATGGTAACTCTATGTTTAACTGTTTAAGGAACTGCCAAACTGTTTTTCCAAAGTGGCTATACCATTTTATATTCCCACCAGCAATGTATGAGGATTCTGGTTTGGAAAATAAGCTTTATTTCCCAAAATCTCTTCCTTTACAAACCTTCTGCCTTCCTTTAAAAAATGAGCATGAGGAAAATAAATGTTTTTATTTCACCATCCAACGTGTATTTCAACAACTAGCTTATTTTATAAAAACATAATCTCTAGGAAGAACATAAGCATTAAAAGAGAATGTAAATGGTATGGCTATAAAATATTGAAACTAGCTTAACCAACACACTAGAATATTTGCATCTCATAAATGAGTCCCATGCCCCCACTTAATTACATACGGAGGTTATGTACCCATTCCACCTTTGGAAATTTCTGTTTTGAAATTACTTTCAAGGCTAGTTCATAAAGGCAGATAAAATCGGTCTTCTGATATCATATGGCCATATTCTTTTCCTTTCAAGGACCAGACACCGTACTACCCTGCTTGACAACCCACCTAATTTGTTTCACAAACATGAGTCCAAATGATTCCTGACCACTTCCAAAACTCCAATCCAGCCTTAAAAAAAAGAACGAAGGAATAGGTTTTTTTCCCCTACCACTGAGAACAGTATTCAAAATGGAGTTTTAAAATGGATCTTATACTACAATTATACAAGTTATCATCACTGGGGTAAGCTGGGAGAAAGAACAGAGTACACCATGTACTATTCTGCAATTTCCTGCGAGTCTATAATTCTTTACAAATAAAAAGGTTTTCAAATACAGATCTTAAAAGAGAGGCAGAATTTCAAAAGGAAAATGGGAAAAGCATGGAAACTACTCTGAGTAGGTCAAAAAAGAAAAATGCAATCCACGTCACAGGAATTACAGCTAGCCCACATAATCCACAAAGTTCCTTCCCAGGTACAGTGGAAGAGAAGGCAGAAAACAAGTCAGACTACAAAGCATCCTGAATGTCAAGCTACAGTTTGGAACTCACCTTGTCCACAATGAGATACCCTTGGAAGATTTTTTGTAACGCATGAGAAAAATATAGCCGGGCTTTTGAGAGATTAATATGGCAGCAGTAGACAGGACAGACTGAGGGAAGAGCCTAAAGGCAGAAAGAACAGTTTACCATTACAGTAGCCCAGGCAAAGCAAGGTGTGAGGGGTTGGCCATAGAACCAGACCATATGGAGCTTAAAGACTTAATGCTCTGGACTCGTCTATAAAGATCCCATATCTGGCATCTGGCATTCATTCTAAGTTCTAGATCATGATTACAATAAAGAAATCTCTTCTTGGGGCGCCTGGGTGGCTCAGTCATTAGCATCTGCCTTGGGCTCAGGTCATGATCCCAGGGTCCTGGGATCCGAGCCCCGCATCGGACTCCCTGCTCCGCGGGAAGCCTGCTTCTCTCCCACTCCCCCTGCTTGTGTTCCTGCTCTCGCTGTCTCTCTCAACAAATAAACAAATAAAATTTTTATTAAAAAAAAAAAGAACTCTCTTCTCTGAATCACTAAAAGGGAAAAGTTTTAACATTTCCATCTTCATTGGGCTTATAAGAATAAAGTTAAAAAGGCAGAAACAGCTCATTTATATCAAAAAACAAAACAAAACAAAAAAGGTCTGATGGCAAGTAGACTTTCTAGCTTTGGACTGTGTCCCTTTAAGCAAACGACATTAGAGGCTCTCTTCCGCTTTGGGAGAAACTTCCTCCCAAAGACTGTACGCTATCAGCCACACTCTGACTACTTTAAGTAGGAAGCTTCATTTGTAATAGTTGAAGAGCCCACTGAGGTCCTCAACAAACAGTTCTGTTTCTCTAATGCCGTATTTTCAGAAAGCAGTCATTTCCAGGAGCTGTGAGATGCTGACTGTTGAAATGCAGGAGGATCCAGGACTTTATTAGAGGCTGAGCAAACAGTACAACTGATTGAATGTTTACTCAGGGCCCACTGGGTACTGGATACCGATGACACAGATGATTGCAACAGTCCCGCCTTCAGAGAAGCCACAGTCTACTGGGAAATATACACAAAAAAGTCAATGTAACACAAAGCACTTAATGCCATTACAGGGGTATGTAAGACATGCTTTGATGATAATGATGATGATGATGATGATGACAACAAGAGCCAATATTGATGAAGTACTTAGTCTACGCAGGTCCTATTCAGAGCATTTTTCCTATATTCATTCACGATCCTCACAAAAAGACTAATATTATCCACTTTTTATAGAGTGGGAAACTGAAGCACAGATTGGTTGAACACTTTTATCCCAGTTCTGCAGCCAAATGATTAACCATGCCAGACTGGCTCCTAACTCAGGGACTGAACTGCCCACCATAATGCCCCTTAATGAAGGACCAATTAATGTTGCCTGGAAGGGCAGTTCAGACCAAAGAGAGCAGAAGACAGTAGATGGCATCTTTGAGACCCACTACTGAAGGGCAACCAAGCATTCACCAGACAGACAAGCGTCTGAGGTGGAGGGTTGCTTATTTGCAGGGGGTGGGTCGGGGGACAGCACTCTAAGCAACAAGAATGAGGGAGGAGCAATACCAAGAGGGACCGAGCATCAGATTTAAGGGCAGTCAAAGAATAGTCAGAAGCATAATGTTCTCGTGGAGGACCCCTAGATTCCAGGGACAAGAGAGGAGGCCATCAAAGACTGAGGTGTTATAGGCCTTGCAGGCTTTATACTTCAGGTAAGAGGGGCTCGTCTGAGGCCTTTACTGCTGAGTGACGTGAACAGATCTGCCTTCAATAAAGATAAATCTGGATGAAAGGGGGAAGGTGGCCCAGAGGCCAGGAGACCAATTAGGAGGTTACACAATAACTCTGTCAAGAAATGATAAGGAGTAGATGAATGTGAGCAGATGCTTCTGAAGTAGAACCAACTGTACTTGGTGACTAATTGCCTGTGGAGGGTCAGGAAAAGAAGGCAGCCGGGAAAAGCTGAGGCTCCTGTTCTAAGCGGAATAGGGAAAAAGGAAGATCAAATTTTTAAGAGGAATAATAATAACACTGATAATAATAGTAGTGATGGCTCTCATATTTTTTTAGGTAAACTCTACCCTGCAACGTGAGGCTCGAACTCATGACCTGAGATCAAGAGTTGCAGGCTCTACCAACTGAGCCAGCCAGGTGTCCCTCTAATTTCTTAAGCGGTTACGCCATACCAGCACTATGCTAAATACTTTTACAAGAACAATCTCATTCGATGTTAAGAAGGTAAGTTCTATTACCGTTGCCCTTTCAAAAATGGAGAAACTAAGACTGGAAGAAAATAAGTCATTTATTTGAGGCCACAGTTACTAAACATTGAAGCCAGAGAAAGACTAAGACTCAGAGTTTAAAGCGTTTGGGGAAGTGTCCACGTGTGGGTCTCCAGCAGGCCACTGAACAGCTTTATGTGGACCTGAAGAAAGGTGGGAGCGCTGGAGGTACAGGATTACAGGAACAACACAACTGTACCATTACTACTATTCCTATTGCTATTATTCATGAGGCACTTGCTGTAAATGAGATATGGTTCGAATGTTTTACATACATGGTTTCATCTAATCGACACAATCCTGAGGTGGGTGCTACTATTCTCATCCTTACAGAGAAAGAAACTGAGAGACAAAGTAAACTGTTCAGACCGCTCAAACAGAAAAGGATGGAATCTCACCCAAATGCGGGGCTTCCTGATTCAGAGGAGGGAAGAGAAGAGGAAGTGGCGTGGAAGACAGGGAGGGAAGGAGGGAGGGCCAAGGACTGAATCAGAATCCCATCCCTGACAAAGCCGGCAGAGAAATGGAGTAGCAAAGGAGTTCATGAAGAAGTAAACACGAGGGAAGAAAAAGCAAACACGAAAGGTGCTCCCGGTTTGAAAACTAAAGGAAATGTGTAAAAGAATAGGGTAGTTAGTGTCAAATGATACACAGAACTCAGATAGAACCAGAGTTTAAATTGAGTAATAAGATTAGCAACAAGGCACTGAGAACCCTTCCCAGAGCAGCTCAGTGGGCGCGCCAGGGCGGTAGGTGCGGAGGAGAAAGAGGTGACGTAGAGCTGGATGGTAAAAGAGAGGCACTGATAATAACAGTAATAATGCCTCTAATATTTCTTAAGCTATTATTAAGTACCAGCGCCATGCTAAATACTTTTACAGGAACGATCTCATTTAATGTTAAGAAAAGTAAACTCTTCTGTAGGCTTTGTGGATCACACATGGTCCCATATTTTCCTTTTTTTTTTTTTTAACAACGCTTTAAAAATGTAAAAAGCATGTTAGCTGGGTTATAAAAACACAGGCCACAGGATGGATGTGAGCAACCGGCAATAGTCTCCCGACCCTCTCTGAGCGTGTGGTGGAGAAGAACACAGACTCTGCAGTCAGAACGACTGCATTATTACCCAGCTCCTCACTCTCTGGGTGACCTTGGGCAAGTCACTTAACTTTTCTATGTCTCAGTTTCCTTCCCTGTAAAATGGGGATTAACACAACAGGAGCTACCTCTTCAGGTTGTCGTAAGGAGAAATAAATACAGATCAAGCACTTAGTTACTAAAGAAAAGCCTCATCAATATGGAGGAGCTGATGGAGGATGCGCAGATGGGAGCAAGCCAACAGAGAAGGAGAGATATTAAATGGAAACGGATAATTAATTTTTTTCAAGTCCCGAAGAAGTGGGGAACAGGATCAGGACAGTACCGGCGAGTGCAAGAGAACGGCCTCTGTCCTACCTGCTGGTGAAAAGCAGAAACCAGTTTGGAGGGCAGCCGGCCAACTTCCATCAAAATTTCAAACGCATGGATCTTTTGATCCCCTCTCCTTCTCTAAAACTTGGCTGTGCACATATACCCGAGCCAGGATAAAGCCATGGATGCAAGGCTGTTCCCCCTACAGCGGTGCTGGTAAAAATGAAAAAATGCAATAGCTTACCAGTCCATCAGCGGGGGAAAGGTAAAATAAAATAATGCGCATCTATACCATGGGGTCTTCTATAGTCATTTAGAAGAAAGAGATAAATATGCAGACAGGGAAAGGTCTCTACCATTTAATTTCTTATTTCAACTTTTTATTTTGAGATCATTGGAGAGTCACATGCAAGTTTAAAAAGTATTACAGAGAGAGCCCATGTACCCTTTACCTAGCTCCCCGCAATGGTGACAGCTTGCAAAACTAGAGTCAATACTGGAAGTTAATTTTTAATACAAAAGCAAACTCAAACTAGTGTGCATATTACACACACTCCCTCTTGTGTATATAAGCAATCATACGCTCTGTACATTCTGTGCATGTTCAGAAGATACACACTTTGCTGGCTCGGAGCCAACACCTCTGGAAAGTGAGAACGGTAAGGGAGGGAGAGGATGAAGGACATTCACCTGATGGACATTTTCACTACTTCTTCTTAGCCACCAAGTGCAAATATGACTTCTACGAGAGAGAAGGTAAACAGGCAGAGGGATTAACTTTTGAAATAAACGCAAGCACCTATTCTTTCCATCCAGGGGGTTGAGTGTGTGGAAGCAGAAGGGACGAAAACTGAACACGCTCACAGAGGTTTCTATTTACTCAGTTAAGCGGAATGGTCGGTGGATTCATTCTGTCACAGCCCACTGGCTCCCGGGCTCTGTTCTAGGCACTGGAGGATCAAAAATTAACCACACAGGTGCAGTCTCTGAACTCCAGGAACTGAGAGCCTACCAAGAAAGGTGGACATTAACCAAAATTACACAATCATAATTAGCATTATATTACAGCACAGCAGTCTAGAACACGGGCTCCAAGGCCTGACCGCTGCATGCAGATCCCAGCTTTGCTGCCAACTGGTTATGTGACTTGGGACAAGTGACTTAACACTCGGCACTTCAGTTTCCTCGTCCTTAAAATGGGGACAATTATAGGTCCTATTTATTTCCCCATCTATCCAACCCAGAGGGTTGCTGTGAAGACTTTTTTTAAAAAGGCCATATTTAGAACAGTGCCCAGCACACAATAAACATCATATGTTTGCTATTATTGTTTCAGATATATAATATAATTATTTCAGAGGGAGTCTAATTTGTCTTCAGGCAAATGGAAGGTCAGAAAAAGCTCCTTTGAGCAAGTGACATACAAATTAAGTTCCAAAGATGAATATGAATTCAAAAGCGAAAGAGTAAAACTGTCTGGCAGAGGGCAGGATGGACACAAAGACCCTATGCTAAGAATGAGTGTGGCATGTTAAGAATCTGACAAAAGGCCAATGAAGCTGGGGCTCAGAGAGGAGAGAGAGGAGACTGGACAACTAGAAAGGGCATGTGAAACTTAGGAATTTTATCTTTATCTGAGTAACAGAAGGTATGATACAAGAAATAACAGATTTCTGGGTTTTACTTTCTTTTTTTTTTTTAAAGATTTTATTTACTTCTTTGACAGAGAGAGACACAGCGAGAGAGGGAACACAAGCAGGGGGAGTGGGAGAGGGAGAAACAGGCTTCCCATGGAGCAGGGAGCCCAATGAGGGGCTCGATCCCAGGACCCTGGGATCATGACCTGAGCTGAAGGCAGATGCTTAACAACTGAGCCACCCAGGCGCCCCATGGGTTTTTCTTTTTTTTTTTTTTAAGATTTTATTTGTTTATTTGACAGAGAGAGACACAGCAAGAGAGGGAACACAAGCAGGGGGAGTGGGAGAGGGAGAAGCAGGCTTCCCGCCGAGCAGGGAGCCCGATGCGGGGCTCGATCCCAGGACCCTGGGATCGTGACCTGAGCCGAAGGCAGATGCTTAATGACTGAGCCACCCACGCACCCCATAGATTTTCTTTTTTTTTTTAGGGTCACTTTACTGGACTATGGGGTCTTCTGTGATAGAGGGAGGTGAGCGTGAGCTCACCAAAAATGGGTAAAGATTTGGAAAGAACAGTCATTCTGGTGAAGGAGAAATGAAGCCAGCTATAGGCAAGTAAAGAGGGCTACTAACAAGAATAAGAAGCACAGATGTGGGCAGAACTCACGTGCTGGCAACTGAACAAATAAACACGATTCCATCATTTCTTCAGGCCCTAAATCGGGAACACAGAAAATGGGCAGTATTGTTAATCCACAGCTAGAGATGGGTCTGGCGTGGGGGACAGAGGAACAAAGGTGCAGGAGAACTGAGGATACATATGACTCATTGAAAGTGACCAACTATGTCCACGTGGACGAAAGTGATGCCAGGAAGAATGTCATACATTTGGAGACAAGCAAGATTTCAGGGGCTGGAGGCCTCCGTGAAATCGGAGAGTAAGTTCAGCAAATGGCAGAACTAAAAAGACAGGAAATTGTGTTCAGAGAGCAAATTTCCAAATTTATGATTTCAGAGGTGGCAGTCTGACCAGCCCCAGGAATAGATTGCTACAGACAAGTGGAGAGACAGACAGCTGAAGTAAAGATCAAGCCAGAATGAGATTAGGATGTTGGACAAGCAACCGACGTAAACATTAAAAAGACAAGAGATCAGGGAAGGAGTAAGAGTAAACTATTTATAAGGACCAGGAATTAAATTTTCAGTTACATTCTTAAATACAGCACCATAAGGAATGTGTTGTTAAGTATCCAGAATAAGAGAGGCATGCCTTGCTAATAACAAAGCTTCCTCTATTTATTTAGCCCAATAATTTTCAAAGATTCCCTGAATACCATTCCTGAAAAAAAGCTCTCAGAAAGACAAAAAAAAGGAAACTTTCTTAACTTGATGATTATCTGTCACAATTCGAGGGCAAGCATCACCATAACGGTAAAAACTAAAGACATAGACAAGCCAAAACCTGGGAGAAAATCTTTGCAAAACATATATCTGATAAAAAAAAAAAAAAAACCCACACATATATCTGATTTAAGGACAGGTATCCAAAATATTCTAAGAACTCTTAAGACGTAACACTAAAAAAACAACCAACCACCACAGAAAACAACTAAAAAATGGGCGAAAGATCTAAACTTCACCAAAGAAGATATGGTGAAGTTTTTCCCTTTGCCCACATGCAACTAAGCATGTGAAAAGATGCTCAACATCCTATGTTACTGTGGAATTGCAAATTAAAACCACAAGGAGATACGGCTACACCCCTATTAGAATGGCAAAAATCCAAAGCCCCAACAACACCAAATGCTAGTAAGGCCGTGGAGCAACAGGAACTCTCATTCACTGCTGGTGAGAATGCAAAACCAAGCAGCCACTTTGGAAGACAGTCTGGTGGTTTCTTACAAAACTAAACATACTCTTACCATATGATCCAACAATCACGCTCCTTTGTATTTACCCAAAGAGTTGAAACCCGCATGTGGATTTTACAGCGGCTTCATTCATAACTGCCAAAATGTGGAAGCAATCCAGATGTTCTTCAGTAGGTAAGTGGATAAACTAGGGTACATCCAGACAATAGAATACTATCCAGTGATAAAAAGAACGGAGCTATCAAGCCACAAAGAGACGGGAAGGAAGTTTAAATGCACATTGCTAAGTGAAAGTAGCCAATCTGAAGAGGCTACCTAATGTACCATTCCAACTATATCACATTCTGGAAAAGGAAAAATTATGGAGGCGGCAAAAAGATAAGTGGGGGGGGGGAGGAGATGACTAGGGGGAGCATGGGAAATGCTTAAGGCAGTGAAACTATTCTGTGTGATACTATAATGGTAGATACATGACATCATGCATTTGCCCAAACCCACAGAACTATACAAAATAAATGTGGACCCAAATGTAAACTACAGACTTTAATTAATAATAACATATCAATATCGGCTCATCAACTGTAACAAATGTACCCCACTAATACAAAATGTTAATATTAGGGGAAACGGGGGGGAGGGAGGGAGGTAAGGGGATATCAGGAATTCTCTGTACTTTCTGCTCAATTTTTATAAATCTGCTCAAAAAATAAAGTCTATTAATTTAAAACAAAAACTAGAGGTATTACTATTTGAGTCATACAAGAGAAAATAATGTCCGATATTGGTGAGGAAATCTATTCAAGAGATTTAGGGTGCCAACTCTGCCTGAGCTGGGTCCGGCTCTTCTACCTACTGGTAATGTCTTATGACTTGTGATCAAGTCATAAACTTCTCCAAATCTCAGTTTCTCTACTGGTAAACTAGGAGATCATCATCATCATGGAGTTAAGAAGATTAACTGAGTTCATACACATAAAACACTAAGGATAGTGACTGGAATTAAGTGTTTAACAAATATTAGCCCCCTGTTACGCAAAGGTCTATAAACCTATAAATCAACATCACATGGGGTCTTGTCAGAAATGCAGACTCTCAGGCTTACCCGAGACCTACTGAGTCTGCATTTTTCTTGACATGCCATCTTTTGTTTTTAAGTTTTATTTAAATTTCAGTTAGTTAACATACAGTGTAATATTAGTTTCAGGTGTACAATACAGTGATCCGACAATTACATACAAGACCCAGCGCTCATCACAAGTGCACTCCTTAATGCCCTTCACTTATTTCACCCATCCCCCCAACCAGCACTTTGTTCTCTATAGTTGAGTCTTTCTTAATTTCCTTCTCTCTTTTTTCCCTTTGCCCACTTGTTTTGTTTATTAAATTCCACATGAGTGAAACTGTATGGTTTGTCTTTCTCTGCCTTATTTCACTTAGCCTTATGCCCTCTAGCTCCATCTATGTCATTGCAAATGGCAAGATTTCATTCTTTTTTATGGCTGAGTAATATTCCAGTGTGTGTGTGTGTGTGTGTGTGTGTGTGTGTGAAAATATATATATATATATATATACACATACATACATACACACCACATCTTCTTTATCCATTCATCAGTCAATGGACACTTGGGCTGTTTCCATAATTTGGCTATTGTAGATAATGCTGCAGTAAACATCGGGGTGCATGTATCCCTTTGAATTAGTATTCCTTATTCTTTGGGTAAACATCTAGTAGCACACTTGCTTGAATCTGCATTTTAATAAGATCCCTCAGGTAATTTCTGCACACATAAAGTTGAGAAGCACTATATTAGATGGTATTATTATCACCATAACTATTCTTCAACATTGTCACTAAAAAAGGAGCATAAGCATTGGGAGAGTCCAAATTATTATTTGCTCATGATTATGATTAGTCTACTTTAAAAAGAGAGGGAGAATCAACTGTAGTAGTTAAGGAAATTTCAAAATATTCTCTAAAGTGACTGTAATTAAAACACGTAGTACAGGTACACAGATAAGCACCCTCTGTCAAAAGTATATGTTAAGGGGCACCTGGCTGGCTCAGCAGGTAGAGCATGCTACTCTTGATCTTGGGGTTGTAAGTTCAAGCCCTACAGCAGGTGCAGAGATTACTTAAAAATAAAATCTTTTTAAATAAATAAGTTTCTATGTTAATAAGACCATTTCAAATAAGTACGTAAGTGATAAACTAATTAGGACAACTGGCTACCAAAATTTTTTTTTAAATCCAGATCCTTATCTCACATTATACTGAAAATACTTTCCAAATGGATTTAAAACCTAAATATTAAAAATAAATTTACAAAGCACTAGAAGAAAACTTAGAGAATTTTTATTGTTCAGGTGGGTACCTGCACTCCTGAGAACACCATAAAACCCAGAAGTCCCAGCAGAACAATAGAGGATGAGCATGGCCCCTGCAGAAGGATGACACACAAATTTGTGAAATGTTCCATATTTTTTATAGACATGTAAAAAAAAAATAAGTAAAATAAAACCTTTTAAATAACGAAAGATATACCACAAAAGTTAAAAGTTAAGACAAATTATATGAGAGAAAATACTTACACCATACATAATGAAGCGTTAATAACCACATAGGACTTTTTATTTTTTTCTCTTTAAATTTTTTATTGTTATGTTAATCACCTCATAGAACTTTTTAAAGTCCTACACATGATTAAGAAAAACGAGCAGTAACGTTTCAAAAAACTAACCGAAAAATGGGGGGTGGGGGAAATTAAAGTAGATTTTATATATGTAAAGAGACTGAATTATAAAAGCTGCAATAGCACAAAATAAAATAAACCCCCCAAATCCACCTACAAATATTTGCATGTGCACTGAAAAAGATATGGAAGAACATATACCAAACTGTTAACAGTTATTTCTAGAGAGTAAAATCGGGAGTGGAGCAAGCACTTTTTCCTTCATAAATTTCTATACACTGAACTCTTTACAATGAACATGCTCTTTTTTTTAACTTACCTCTGTTCAATTATAAAAGAAAAAAGTACTGAGTGATAGTTTTAACTTTAAAGGTGAACATTTTCACAAGCTTCCTGGTTTTCTCAACAAGCACTTAACCCCAAAAGCTTATAACATGTGGAAAATATATTTTTGTTATCAAAATTTTCCTAAGAATCCTTTAAGTAAAAATATGCCAACTTCTCCTCCCCAAAGGGACCACAATGTTCAATTTCTAGTGGCCCTCTGTTCAAAGCTAGTTCCAACCTATTTTCCAAAAGCAGTGTCTAAACCAGACAAGAAATTTAGCAACGTAACACAGAATATCGAAATGGAAACCACATGTCCAAAATATGCCTAATAGTAACAGACAGCAACTGTGGAAGAGTAACTGCAAGTAACTCCATAGTCACTTCAGTTTCAATTCTGAATCATTTTTCAGTCACTAAACTGGAAAAAAAATTTTTTTCAGCCATTTGTCATCTCTGACTAAACACAGGCTTCAGCCCCCAAATTACTAAGTGTAGAGAAGTACATGCCCTCAAGAAGACTGCCAATGGAAGGGTTTTTCCAGAAAAAGTGGTTCACATACACGGCAGGAAAATCTTGTACTACAGGGAACTCGGTTACCACCTGAATTCCCTCAACTAATTTGGAAACTACTGGAAGTAAATGACTAAGAAGTAAAACATATGAGGAAAGATGAAAAAAATATTCCTACATATCGAAAGCCACATAAAGTGGTTCAAGTTGCTTTTTAGTTGCCTTTTGCTGAAGTTAGAATATTAAATTCTTCTGCTCTGTGTGAATCAGAAATTAGCTTCACTGGTTTCTTACAACACACACAATTTTCAGCTGCTATAATGAATTACATGACTACTTAAAGGTTTTTTTTTTACTACTTAAACTTAACAAAATGTACTACAGGTACATCTGCCCAATACTAACTATTCTTCATGTCATTAGACCTGAATTGATTAAAGTGATAAAAACTGCCAGTTCTTGGAACTAAACACCCTCCCCTTTCCCTAAAACTGTCACTCAAACACAATGAATCTAAAAATCAGTAGCCATGTCTCAGAAGATATGAACATAACTACAATGAAGCCATAAATTAGTGAGGTTGGCATTCTCCCCACAAAGGAAAGAAGAGATTCACTACCTTTCACCATATATGTAACAGGCAGAGTCTCTTGGTTTCTAGAGCATCCACTAAGCAGGGCAACATCTTCTGCTCAATGTAAATTCAGCTACCCGGATATTTGCAACCAAAACAAACTGCAGGATCTAGTTTCTTTTTTTTCAAAAGGTAAACAATCCCTCTGGCCAAATTTTTTGATTTGCCAAAAAAAGATGTGAGTGAAAAAGAAATGATCAGGAGGACAGCATACCCAGGTTTTAAATTCTTAGTTAAGGCTCTTAAGATTCCTTGTCTTTTAAGAGAGAGACAGACCTTGTCAGTAATGTTAGAAATTACACACTCTGTGTCTTGTATTCAGCCAAAAAAACCTCTTCAGGTACACTGATAATTTTATCACATGCCAGTAAGCATGGTATCAAGAAGGTCTAGGAAAAGTGTGCAATAAGAGTGCAGCATTGAGAATTCATAGAGAGACCGGTCAAGAGAAAGCAGGTTCAAAACTAAGGCCAAAGTCCTTCAGTATGTGTAATACTGAAATCACCTCTGTGCTGAGACTCAAGCTTCCTCTCAAGTATAATCTGTCAGTAACTACCAAGAAATTTTTTTAAACAACTGAGAGTGCTTGTTTTATCTAATTTATAACATACTTCATTATCATCTGAGACACCAAAGATTATACAACCTTATGCCTTTGTCATTATCTCTTAAAGTATTTGAAATGGAAACAGGATACTATTTACTGCTTCCAATCTTAACTCCTTTTTCTTCATTCTTGGAGATTACTGACTCTCAAAACTGGATAATAAAGGCTGGTTCACCACTCCTCCATTAAAAATAAAATAAAAAGATTTTAAGTAATCTCTGCACCTGCTGTAGGGCTTGAACTTACAACCCCAAGATCAAGAGTTGCATGCTCTACCTGCTGAGCCAGCCAGGTGCCCCTTAACATATACTTTTGACAGAGGGTGCTTATCTGTGTACCTGTACTACGTGTTTTAATTACAGTCACTTTAGAGAATAAATGCTACAAGGCATTTTACCCTCAGTAGTAGGTTAGGATTTAACAAGAGCTTACATTTCTTTTCTAGTGACAAGCAGTACCACCACAAATTAGGATTAACAATATGACTGAGCATGTTCTCTTAATGAACTTTATACTTTATGATTAATAGCTACTACACAGATCTTGATTTGTGGATTCTTATACCTACAACAGACCCTTTAGAAAAAGCACCTTAAAATAGAACTTATGTTCTTTCACAGAAAAGGATGGGTAATCAGTAATTAAACAGCTTACAAACTGAGTTCTCTGGAAACACTCAAAATATTATTAAGTAACATACCTGTGGGGCACGTGGGTGGCTCAGTCAGTTAAGCGTCTGCCTTCAGCTCAGGTCACGGTCCCAGGGTTCTGGGATCAAGCCCCGCATCAGGCTCCCTGCTGGGCAGGAAACCTGCTTCTCCCTCTCCCACTCCCCCTGCTTGTGTTCCCTCTCTTGCTGTCTCTCTCTGTCAAATAAATAAATAAAATCTTTAAAAAAAAAAAAAAGTAATATATCTGCACTGCATTTGACTTCTAATTGCTAGAAAACTTGTGCTTGAGAAAATTCAGGAATCGATCCCATAGAAAATAATTTGTCTCTAGTGATCTTACCCAACATAAAAATGAAATATGGTTTGACTTCCTGCCTTGGTCTGATAAATTCCAAACGAATTTATTACTTTAAAAAATGAAAAGACAGGATGAAGACTCAATGCCAAAAGCACAATTCGTAAAAGAGCAAATGGATAAACTGGAATTCAAAATAAAAATTCTTGCTCTTAAAAGACACTGTCGAGATGAATGGATAAAGAAGATGTGGTATATATACACAATGGAATATTATGCAGCCATCAAAAGGAATGAGATCTTGCCATTTGCAACGACGTGGATGGAACTGGAGGGTGTTATGCTGAGTGAAATAAGTCAATCAGAGAAAGACATGTATCATATGACCTCACTGATATGAGGAATTCTTAATCTCAGGAAACAAACTGAGGGTTGCTGGAGTGGTGGGGGGTGGGAGGGATGGGGTGGCTGGGTGATAGACACTGGGGAGGGTATGTGCTATGGTGAGCACTGTGAATTGTGCAAGACTGTTGAATCACAGATCTGTACCTCTGAAACAAATACTGCAACATATGTTAAGAAAAAAGAAAAAGAAGAAGATAGCAGGAGGGGAAGAATGAAGGGGAGTAAGTCGGAGGGGGAGACGAACCATGAGAGACGATGGACTCTGAAAAACAAACTGAGGGTTCTAGAGGGGAGGGGGGTGGGGGGATGGGTTAGCCTGGTGATGGGTATTGAAGAGGGCACATTCTGCGTGGAGCACTGGGTGTTATGCACAAACAATGAATCATGGAACACTACATCAAAAACTAATGATGTAATGTATGGTGATTAACATAACAATAAAAAAATTTTTAGAAAAAGACACTGTCGAGGGGATGAAAAGATAAGCTGCAGAATGGAAGAAAATCTTTGCAAAGCATTTATCTGATAAATGACTTGTGTCCAGAATATACAAAGAATTCTCAAAACTCAACATTAAAAAAATAAACCACCCAATTTTTAAAAACGGGCAAAAGTTTTGAACAAGTACTTCACCAAAGATACACAGCTGGCAAGTCAGTCCATGAGAAGATGTCAATATCATTAGTCATTAAAAAAATGTAAATTTAAAGCACAAGATAGCATATACAACTATCAGAATGGCAAAAATTTTCTCATCCTAGCATTGGTGAGGATATGGAGCAACTAGAACCCTCATACACTGCAAGACAGAATGTAAATTTATACAGCCACTTTGGAAGACAATTTGGCAGTTTCTTAAAAAGCTAAACACACACCTACCAGCCATATGACCCAGTCCTCCCACTCCAAGGTGTTTACCCAAGAGAAATGAAAACATAAGTCTACCCAAAGTTCCACATCAAGTCCCTAGTAGCTTTATTCACAACAGCCAAAAACTAGAAACAATTCACATGTTCATCAATAGAAAAATGGATAAACAAATCCTGTTATAGCCATATAATGAAACATTACTCAGATTCACCCCTCAGCAATAAAAAGTAACAAACTACTGATACAGACAACAACAGTGAATGAATCTTTTTTTTTAAGATTTTATTTATTTGAGAAAGAGAGAAAGCACATGCATGAGCAAAGGGAGGGGCAGAGAGAAAGGGAGAAGCAGACTCCTGCTGAGGACACGGGGATCCTGACCTGAGCTTAACTGAATGAGCCACCCAGGCGCTCCAACAGTGAACAGATACTGAAACCTCCTGGTTCAGGTCATTTACGTGAAATTCCAGAATAGGCAAAGATAACCCACAGTGACAGCAAATTAGGGGTTTTCTGGGGCTGAAGGCGGGAGTGGGAATGAATGCAAAGGGCACTAAAGGAACTTTTGGGGATAATAGCAAAGTTCTACATATTGATAGTGTGGTCATTACATGACTGTATATATTTGTCAAAATGCAAACTGTACACTTAAGATGGTTCAATTTTATTGAATGCAAATTATGTCTTAAGTTGATTAAAATGTTATTTTGCGGGGGAAATCTATAACATTATAGTGTTTCTTAAGATGTTTATAGTACCTTCCACTAGATTACTTTCAAATCTTTGACACTCTTACAAAGAAGCTCAGAAAAGGCTGGGATTATTATCCCATTTTATAAACTGCAGGGGCGGAAGGGAAGCAGGATACATAGCGGTAGCAATCAGAAGCACGAGTCCGGGGCACAACATTACAGTGGGCAGATTTATCAATGGCAATCAAACTACCACCCAACAAACTGGCACGACAGGGGAAAAAAAGTGCTGGGTCTTGAAATGCTTGGGAAAAACTGGCTAGAACCACAAAAAAAATACAGAACAAATATATATATATATATATATATATATATATATATTCCCAGGAAAAAGGTAGGTAAGAAAAGGCAATAAATGCCTAGGGTCAACATTACCTATATGTACCACACATCTCAAAAAAGAAAACCAGTCATGTGGAAAACCATTACTTTTAAATAAGTAAAGTGTGTAGAAGGAGCTCAGAACCCAATATATCAGATCTGAACCCAGATCTGCCAATGACTCACATTTTATTAAGGTCACTAACTCTGAGTACCTCGGTGTCCCTCCTTTTTTTTTTAAGATTTTATTTATTTATTTGACAGAGAGAGAGAGAGAGCACAAGCAGGGGGAGCAGCAGAGGGAGAGGGAGAAGCAGACTCCCCTGCGGAGCAGGGATCCCGATGTGGGACTGAATCCCAGGACCCTGGGATCATGACCTGAGCCGAAGGCAGATGCCTAACTGACTGAACCACCCAGGCACCTCCCTCCCTTTTTTTAAATAGAAATATTAATTCTGGTCCCTGAATAGTCCTTTGGGGCACTACAGAAATAAAAATTTATGTGAAAAAGAATTTTAAAATTATACAGTCAAGTTATATTCTCTGTGCAAAAGCATGCAACTAATAATATACTATATTATCATCAAATCAAATTAATAATTAGGTACCTTAAGAGTCAAAAATGGCTCCCTATAGCCTATAAGATCAAGTCCAAATGCCTCAGCTAAAAAATCATGTCTTTTATAAACCCAGCCCATCCAATTTATCTAAAATATACCAATCTAGGGGCGCCTGGCTGGCTCAGTCTGCAGAGCATGCAACTCTTGATCTTGGGGTTATGAGTTTGAGCCCCACAGTGAGTGTAGAGACTACTTAAAAATAAAATCTTTAGGGACGCCTGGGTGGCTCAGTCGGTTAAGAGTCTGCCTTCGGCTCAGGTCATGATCCCGGGGTCCTGAGATCAAGTCCTACATCAGGCTCCCTGTTCAGCGGAGAGCCTGATTCTTCCTCTGTCTGCCACTCCCCCTGCTTGTGCTCTCTCTCACTCTCGTGCACGTGCTCTTTCCCTCTCTCTCTCTGACAAATAAAATATTTTTTAAAAAATAAAAAATAAAATTAAATCTTTAAAATGATGATGATGATGATGATGATGATGATGATGATGATGATAAAATAAGGGGTTCCTGGCTGGCTCAGTCGAAAGAGCATGCTACTCTTAATCTCGGGGTCATGAGTTCAAACTCCACATCAGGAGTAGAGATTACTTAAATATTTTTAAAACAATTAATAAAATAAAATAAAATATATCAATCCAAATTCATCCACTCTCCCTCAAACATAATATCTTCCTTCCCTGGACATGCTTACCCCATACTACTATCAGCAATCCAACTCCTATATTTTGTTTAAAGGTGATCCCAGAGTCCACTGGCCTAATAAAAATTTTGCTTATCCTTAAAAAATACAAACAAAAAAAACCCTGCTTATCCTTAATCCAGTGTTCTTTCGGTGCTTAATCAGCACTATAAAATATGGCATTTAATTTTATGCCGTATTTTCCTATTCTCTAATTATATTTTGCTTTTTAAACCTTATTATCTTCACCTACATAAAATGACACATCTTACAGACAGAATGCCTTCTGCTGTAACTTACCACACTGTAGCTCTCTCAGTGAGGCTGCATTACAGACAGATACTTGAAGGGACAGAAAGCTGCACTGCATCCCATCCGGGCAACATCGGCAGCAATCTGGGGACTCACTTGTCCTATCTGGAGTCAAGCTGGAAGAAGGCAGAAGGGTAGGTTTGACACTTCTACCTCTAAGTTGCTGGGCGTTTGGGTTTTTTGTGCAGTTCTTTTTTGTTTTTATTATGGAAACTTTTAAACCTACATGAGTAGAGAGCAACAGTATAATGGTCCTCCTGGGCCCATGAGCCAGCCACAACAATTATAAATAAATGGCCACTGCACTCTAGACTCCTGACCACTTCTTCCTCTCCTCAGCAGACCCCAGATACCGTATTATGTTATCCCTCTGTACTTCAGCATATATTTCTAAAGGTGAGTACTCTTTCTTTTGAAAATAACCACACCTATCATTCCACCTAAAAAGATTGTAATTGCTTGACATCAAATATCAGTCAATGTTCAAATCTCCCTATTGTCATGTAATTCTTTTTAACAGTCAGTTTGTTCAAGTTAGGAACCAGGATTACCTCAAGAGGAAAAATGGTTTCCTTTTCTCCTGCTCCAGGGTCTTCAATTCAATACACTCATCGTCTCAATTTTTAAGTGTAGGCAGACAAGCATTTCCTTTTCCCAGTACCCTCTGCTCTCCTTCTCAATAAAGAAAATATTCCTTCTTATTCCCAACACTGAAGTGCCATTACCTCAGAGCTTTTAGCACATTCAGAAAAACAGTTAATTCAATGAACCAGCCTCCTTCCTTACAGTTAAGTTGCCATATTTCACTTATTACTCAGGAAGAGTTCTGAGTTCTAACATTATATAAATATAAATAATGTAGGCCCCATTAAGAGATTATTTCCCATTTCTATTACTCTTTTTGAGGAGCTCAATTTTAAATTTTAAGTTACTACATTGTCTGCTTCCCATTTTAAGTGAGTTAATAAATAGTTGGTGGACATCTAAGCCTAAAAGATTACAAGCACAGTGCTGAGAGATCAACATTAGGTTAGCTGCATTCCTTAGCCATGAACTTCATCCCTCATTAGTCACAAGGGGAACCAGATAAGAAGGTGTGCAATATCAGCTCAAATACAAACTCTCCACTAGAAAATAATACAAATGCGGATAGTGAATCAGTGGAATCATTTTCGTCCATCCTCAACACAGATTAAGAGAAACAGCAAATAGGCAAACAACTGGGAAGAATTAAAATTTTTTTAACAAAAGCATAGGAGTGCCTGGGTGGCTCAGTTGGCAACATCCAACTCCTGATTTCAGCTCAGGTCATGATCTCGGGTTGTGAGATGAAGCCCCATGTTGGGCTCTGCGCTCAGCTCTGCTTGAGATTCTTTTCTTCTCCCTCTGCCCCTCTCCCTGCTCACTTGCTCTCTCTAAAATAAATAAATAAATCTTTTTTAGAAATACAAATTAAAAATATAAAAGCATAATCTTCACAATGACTTCTAATGTAACTTGGACATTCAGCAGGGCAGGGTGAATCAAAACACTTTTATCACCCACTTACTTGGGCTCAGGGTTATGGAGGAAAAAAAGACAGGACTGTCTCTGCCTTTAAGGAACTTACACTCCAGGGGGTGCCTGGTGGCTCAGGCGTTAGCATCTGCCTTTGGCTCAGGTCATGATCCCAGGGTCCTGGGATCGAGCCCCGCATTGGGCTCCCTGCTTCGCGGGAGGCCTGCTTCTCTCTCTCCCACTCCCCCTGCTTGTGTTCCCTCTCTCGCTGTGTCTCTCTGTCAAATAAATAAAATCTTAAAAAAAAAAAAAAAAAAAGGAACTTACACTCTAGCTGGTAAGAGGAGACTAAGCCACTTCAACAATCAGCCCACAGTATGAGATGTCACTAAGCACTACATTGTGTGAATCAAATTTAAAAGTACTGTAGCTCACGGAAGAGATGGGTCAGCGAGGGCTAAAGAAGTCCAGGAGGATTATATAAAGGTCAGAAGAATAGCTAAACCTTGAAGGCAGGTCAGGTTAGGAACCAGTTAACACCAGGATAGACTGTAAGCTCCTGTGGGCAGAGACCGTGGCTTTCTCTTGTTCACCACCCCATCTCAATGCCTGCTACAGTGCCTGGAACTCAGGAGACACTCAAATATTGGTGGATGACAAGAAGGATAAATAGAAGAAAGGAAAGAAGGGAAGAAACAAAGAACAGGCATTCCAGAAAAAAAAATTTTTTTAATGAAAGATTAAACGTGGCAATTTTATGAGACAGTGAGGAAACACATAATGGTGAGAAATTAGGTAAAGCAGGTACACTGAACCCAAATCATCCATGGTTTTACAAGTTAGCCAAGAGAGATATAAAACTGATCCCATATTATTAAGTACGAAAATGAACATGTACAGAAAGCACATTCGGTTGCACTTCCACTTTTTAAGAACACTAACAGTGCAAATGGCCATTTTTCCTAAGATGGTCATTCATCCTTGTCATATTCTAGGACATAACCTGGAAAATGTACTAACATTTCTCTAGAGAACTAATACCACTAGCTAATGCAGATGAATTTCTTTCCCTGAATATTTTTACTATCTGGAAATGTGCCTGGGTTATCACTAAGGTCAGTTTCTTTGATATTGTGTAATCAAATGCCTGAGACTCACCACAATTAAGTTGAGAGATAGGGGAGTGTAACCTAGCAGAAAAGCCAGTGACTAATGCTGAATCACAGCTTCCAGGTGATTATTTCACCAAACTGTCAACCTCCCATATTAACACTCCATTACAATGGTCATTGAAGTAAATCAAAAGAATTATCCAGTAAGTATTCTCCAATATTTTGCAGGATAATGTTAAAGGATTGAGGGTAATAAAATCTAGTTGAGTCTGAAGTTTATAAGCCAAAATCTGTTAAGTCAAGAAGATTCTTACTCTCCCTCAAACTTCACAATAGGAGAATTCATAATTACAGTGAGTGGTCTTATTGTATATTGATTCCCCAGACATTCTACCACAAAAAAGTTGTAGGTCCTGGCTACCCCCAGCTACAGTCTTCTGGCAGCTATATAATCTCTATAGAGAAGACTTCAGAAAGAGCAATCTAATGGGGGAAGGGGACACTGGAGAATTTTACTTAAAGCTACACACGCATGGCAAGAGCACGACTTTAATTTAAATTATATGCTTATTCAGAGTGAGTCTGGTCAGTTCTTAGCATCTCCAAGGGTCGTTTTTTTCCCCTAGCATTCCTTCCACTCTTTCAGCCTAAAGCATCTGTAACAGGCAAGGTGTCTGGTTACATATTAACAGTTACAATGACAGTGACAGAATTCTGGTTATTTAGAATTCCATTGTTCAATTTTGGTGCCTAATGCCTAGTATCATGGAAAGAACAAAAAGCACTGGAGTCATGCTGACCTACTTATAACTCTACCACTAAAAAGATATGTGACCTTGGACAAGTTACATAATTAACCTCAACTTCCTCAATTAGGTGTAACAACAGATTCTTTGCAAAGTTGTTGAGAGGTTAGCCTGCATTATATTAAGTATCCAGAACACGGTGAGCACTTAGCATATGGTAATTATGATGGAGGACTAATAACCAGGCCTATACTCGAATTTCCAAATAGTATTAACCATATGACGAAAACATGAATCATGCTGATTTTGTCCTCCATGATGCTCACTCTAGTCCAGATGTTGGCTGACTTACCTACCCTCTTATATTTCCACCTAGTCTCTAGAAGAAGGCCCTCTCCCAGTACTCAGTCTTGAAGCCAAAAATGACCCAATATTACAGCCATCCCCTTGCCATTAGCATACTACCATCCCCTCCCTGACTCTGGGGTCTCTAGAAAATTCTTTTTTTTTTTATTGCCTGTTTCTGTTTTATGACCTATGCCAAATGCATTCCCCTAACAGATCTTAAATAATGTTTTTTCCCCAGCCTATCCTAGGAAACTCTGAAAGCCTCCAGTTTCTCTAAGAACCACTATGTTTTGGCTTACCTTACTACCATACTCCAAGAAGGCAGTCAACCCATGATGTTCTGCCAGTGCCTAAATGCCTTTATGTCTGTGTCACAAGCAGATACCCAGCCCCTCTCTGCCCTGGCAAACAAGATCCTGATTTTAGAATGACAGGTACATCCCTCTGTCTTAAGCTTGACTCATCCAGTTTTATTTCATATTATTCTCCCACCACCACTTCCCTACTTCCTGGCAGGAACAGCTGCATTTTGGGTAAAGTGAAAAGATATCCAATGGGAGTCAGAAGACCTTGGTTCTTCTACCTCTACCTCTGCCCCTCAAACTAGTCCTGAAGGGATATCTACTGCCTTCTGGGTCAAATGCTGAACTTAACTCACAGGATTGCAGTAAGACTCAAATACGACATTTATGAACATGTTATACAGAACTGAGATACTATTATACTGTAACAAGTTTCTACTATGACTTAAAACATTTACTTTTGAATATAAAACCCTAATATATTTCTTAAAATCCTCTAGTATTATTTATATTAGCAAGGTTCAATATAACTCAGTCATCCACAAGGGGACCAACGTAAAAAAAAAATGATAACATTCTTTCATGGGAATACTGTAAAGCATTTCTTTTTAATCAGAAAACTCCTTATACAGTTCCATGTAATAATCCTCAAGATATAATCGTGAAAAAAGACACAGACTAGTGTGTAGAATTTACTACAATTTGTTTTAAAAGAGGAGTACAGTAAATAGATATACACATTTACTTATATATACATAAAATATCTCAGGATATATAAGACACTGAATACTGACCGCCTATGGGAAAGAGATCTGGATGGTTATAGGGTATGAGGGGGCAGGAAACTTTTCTCTGTATTTCACTCTTTTGTAGCTCGTACATTTTTGAATCCCTAGATGGGGTTGGAAAATCATCTCTTCGTGCAACTATAAACCTAAGAAATAATAGGGACCATTAATAAGGATGACGGCACACCTGACAACTCATTTCCTGGGCCAGCCTCAACATCACAATTACCACCACCTAACACAAACTATGTTCCCTTCCATGATCTCATTTCATCAAGTGACTAGAGTTAATTTATTCCTCCTAGTCAAACTTCCTGGGGTGCCTGGGTGGCTCAGGCGTTAGCGTCTGCCTTTGGCTCAGGTCATGATCCCAGGGTCCTGGGATCGAGCCCCGCATCAGGCTCTCTGCTCTGCGGGAAGCCTGCTTCTCCCTCTCCCACTCCCCCTGCTTGTGTTCCCTCTCTCACTGTGTCTTTCTCTGTCAAATAAATAAATAAAATCTTTAAAAAAAAAAAAAACTTCCTGACTTGCTAATTTTACATCTGTGTGCTATGCATTTCCACAGTCAACATTATTTATAAACTCCTAAAACTTACTGTCTTTAGAGTTCTACTGTGTGCCCTAGAAGGGACCTCTGGATCATAACATTTCCAACTTTCAGGGCTGGTTCAGGGATCCATTCCAATGCTAACTTTTCCGAACCAAAGACTAAGTTCTGTCTCTTAATTACTGAAGACTGACCACAGGATCCATGCAAATCATTAATTTGCAACTCAACCACTAGAAGGCTATGATGCAGGCCAACCCCCTATTTAGATAAGAGTAAATTATGTTAATATCCTCCAATGTGGCAGAAAAGTACTCCTTCCAAACCTTGTAAAATAACTCTTCCATGGGGTAAGACTGACGGAGGCAACATTCTCCCAAACCTAAGTTTTAAGTGATATTGCCTTAAACTTGACTTTAATCATGCTGGGATGACATAACAGGACCTACAACACTGCTCCAAACAGCAGTAGGCGCTACCTCCGTGCTCGCTCTCCTATGGCAGGCAGGTTATTTTTGGACCCAGCCTATGAAGTAGCACTTTGTTGACCATGAGCTTCAACCTCTGAATATTCCTTTCACATCCAACCTTGGTTCTCACTTTCTGGCACAGAGCTCCAAAACCTCAATGGAATACCTAATGAAACTCTGGGTTACTTCTGTACAAGAAGGTCAAGCTTACAAAAGCTTTCTAATTGGGAAACCTCTTCAATGAAAGCATATAGAAATTTGCTGACTCCTTCTTTTCCCTTCTCCCTTTTTCCAACTGCTATTTGCTTTCCTTGGAGCAAATCTCCAGTCAAACACAAAAGCCAACCACCTACCACAGCTCAAATACAGACAGGTGTTTTGCAAGTACAGTAAATCTCAAGAGTACCTAATCAACATGAGATAACATCTACTAACAAGCTGTTCATTGGTGTGCTCGAACAGTTAACCACCTCAAAATCTCACAGTTAAGACTAGCATTGAGAAAAGTCAAGAACACAACTAAAAGAAAAGTAAGCCCATTTTCCATCAACAGAGACTTGTGAGAGGAAGAATCGTGTAAGTCCACTAGTCCTGCCACACAAAAACCCTTCATTCCGGGGTTATTTTCAGTGGTATTTAATTCCAGGGTGGAGACTAAGGGTCCCAAACAAACCTACTTGAGTATTTTTCTACTTTAATACTTCTAGAATCCATGGTTAGGCTTATTAAGAAAAAGTCTGAAAGAGCTTAACAAAACCGCTGCTATTTTTTTTTCAAAGAAAATGGGTAATCGTCTGAAAATACACTTGTAAATCAGCAGTTATTTACAATTAAGAGTTTTGTTGAAGCACTCTGGAATAATGTTCCAATAGAAAAGAAAGCAAGGATTCTTTAACAATTGGTACACTCTGTTCCATTAGCTCCGTTCCCCAGACATTAAACTTTTAAACTTCTCTAACACTCATAAGACCCTAATGTTGGTTCCTGCATAAGGACAGCCGGACAGAAAATCCCAAGAGAATATTCCATCTCAGACTACAAGAATTTCTAATGTCTAAGAGCAGAGGGTACACTAAAGAAACAGAAAGTGATTAGTTAGCAATGTTTCGTGAACTTCACCCAAGTCATAGCCAATGAATCAATCTAAAGCTGCATGCCAAAGGAAAGAAATGTGTCATGCATGAGGTGAAAAATCAAGGTCGCTGAAGTGAATTCTGTAAACCACTTTTGTTTTTTAGATTTTTTATTTATTTATTAACGAGAGAGAAAGAGGGGGAGAGCACATGAGGGGAGGGGAGAGCCAGAGAGAGAAGGAGAAGCAGACTCCCTCCTGAGCAGGGAGCCCAACACAGGGCTGAATCCCAGGACCCTGAGATCATGACCTGAACCAAAGGCAGATGCTTAACCAACTGAGCCACCTGGGTGCCCCTATATACCACTTTTAAGTAATAACTTCTCCACTATCTGCTTTGCAGTCAGCTGGGTGCCAACACAACTTCCTGATGCCTTTGCGGCCACCTACCCGCTCTGTGTATTCTGCATTAAAAGACTGTGAGAAAAATGTTATGTTTTTCTAGAGATGCCCAAGATTACAAAATCAGAGTTTTTAAAAAGACACTAGGGATTTCAAGGCCAGAACTAAGGATGTCATATTCTAGAAAAACTCCGGCAAGTAACACCCGCAAATCATTTCCACTTTGCAGGCTAACTCTCAGAATAGATTAAATGTTTAATCAGTAAGTTAAATGAACGTTTTCCAAGGGGTAGCAAGAAGTTTTACTAAAGGAGATCACAATGCTTCCCAAACCGGTATATTTAAGATTGTTTGAGGCTGGCCTTCCAAATACAATTTAAGTAGGAGAAAGCTATAATAATTAAAGCTACACAGTCTCAAAGCAAGTAAAGAAGTACAATCAATGGATTAAACGAGCCTGGAAATGTACTCAAGCATTGGGAGATTTTGTAATAAAGTTGCATTTTAAAATCAAAAAAGAAATAACTATTCAAGATACTCTGTTGACACAATAAGCTAGACATTTGGAGGAAAAGATTCATTCATTCAGTAAATGGAGGGCATCACATGAGGCAGGCACTGTGCTCAACACTGAAAATAGGAACAAGGGAAAAAAATTATACCATCCATTGCCCTCACAGAGCTTACAGTCCAGTGAGAGAAGAAAACTATTAATAACCACAAAAATAAATGTAAAGTTACAACTCCACAACTGACCCCTTCTCATTCACTTTAAACCAAAATGCATTCCACATGAAGCAAAGATCTAAATTTAAAAACAAAACCATAAAAGTACTTGACAAAAACATGGGTAAATATTTTTATAAGATTAGAATGAGGATGGAAACCACATGAGCAGCCATAAAGTAAAAAAAACAGAAAAACCTGACTACATAAAAATGTTTATATTTTATATTTTTTTAAAAATACACAAAGTCACAAGACAAACTCAGAAACATACCTGTAATATTTTCAGAGGTAACTAATTTCCCTAATATTAAAAAAACTATTGCACAATAATGAGAATGGGCCAAAAAGCCCAACAGAAAAGTAGACAAAGGATACAGACAATTCCAAGCATACAAATAACCAATCGACAAATTAAATGATAAATCACTAATAAATAACTATAAATTAAAATGACATTTTTTTACCTGTCAGATTGACTCTAAAAAGATGGCTGGTTGCCAGTGTTAAAGAGAACAGAGAGAGTACTGTGGTACACTCCTGAATTGAGTGAATTAGCTTGGCCTTTCTTGGAGGGCAATTTGGCAACATTTATAAAACTTGAAGCATTCATACTTCGATGCAGGCATTCCTCTCCTGGTGAATTATTCTATTAAATTACTGAGAAAATGAAGCATCTAGTTTTAAAAGAAGATCCTAATATTGTAAATATCCTAACAGAAAAGAATACATAACTTTTGGGAAGTTTACTCGAAGTAGGACCTAACAAAACTCTTATATTTGATTTTTTTTATTTTAAAAATTGTCTGAGTCTTCTGAATAATAAATAATGCAACAGCAAATAAATGGAATAGAAAAGAAACACTAGCACAAGTGTGCAAATATAAATGTGCAGAAACATTAACAGATGTAATTCATGATAAAAATCAATAAATAAAAGCTGAGAACAACCCTAAACCCATCAGTAGGGTACAACTTAAATAAATTATAGTATTCCCCTAAAATGGAATACTCTGCAGCCAGTAAAAAGATTGAGATAAGGGCAAAATGTACTAACATGGAAGAATATCAGAGATATACTATTTAAATTAAAAAAAAAAACAAGTAGCAAACTGGATGTGTGGTATGATCCCTTTTTAATGAAAAATATTAAATGTTAACACATGAATAGGAAAATACGGTTATAAAATGTTAACAATGTTTTCTCTGGAGATAGGAAAACAATCACTTCCTATGTTACATATTTGTAAAGCTTGATTATTTCATAAGACACATGTATCAGATAAAAATATACATAGATGTTTTTAGAGACTTTGAGGCTACAAAATGCCTTGGAAAAGGAAGAACTATTTGAAAGTGGGAGAAAGGAAGAGAATGAGTAAAAGTAGAAGAAAATATTCACAACAGAGCATATTATTTCAGAGTTAGAATAATCTGACAAATTAAGAAACTAGTGCATCAAAATTAAAAACTTTTGTGCTACAAACAAAACCATCAAGAAAGTGAAGAGACAACCCACAAAATGAGAGAAAATATGTGTAAATCATATATCTGATAACTTGTATCCAGAATATGTAAAGAATTCTTACAACTCAACAATAAAAAGACAAATAACCCAACTAAAACACAGGCAAAAATCTAAATAGACACTTCTCCAAAGATCTACAAATTGGCAATTAGCACAGGAAAAGATGCTCAACACTGTTAGTCACTAGGGAAATGCAAACCAAAACCACAATGAAATACCACTTCACATCCACTAGGATAGCTAGATCAAAAAGAAAGAACACAAGTTTTGGAGAGGATGAAGAAAAACTGCAACCCTCATACATTACTGGTGGGAATGGAAAATGGTGCCGCCATTTTGGAAAACAGTTTGGCAACTCCTCAACAAGTTAAATGTGGAGCTATATGATCCAGCAATGTCCCTCTTTGGTATATATATGTAAGAGAAATGAAAACATATGTCCACACAAAAACTTGTATGTGAATGTTCATAACAGCACTGTTCATAATAGGCAAAGGGCAGAAACAACGCAAATGTCCATCAATTCACAAATGGATAAACAAAATGCAGCCTAGCCAGACAATGGAATATTATTTGGCCATCAAAAGTAATGAAATTCTGACATATGCTACCATACGGATGAACCCTGAAGACACTATGCTAAGTGAAAGAAACCAGACACAAAAAGCCATACTTTGTATGATTCTATTTATATGAAATGTCCAGAATAGACAAATCTATAGAAATTGATTAGTGGTGGCTTAGGGCTGGGGGAAGGAGGCTAAGGAAGTGGGTAATGACTGCTAACAGGTATCTGCCATTTTTTATAAGGGAAATGGAAATGTTCTAAAATTGATTGTACTGATGGTTGCACAACTCTGAGTAAACTAAAAACACTGAACTGAGTGAATTGCATAATATGTGAGTTACATATTGAGACTCACATAATATGTGTCTCAATAAAGCTCTTAAAAATATATATATATATAAGCAAAAAAAGAAACTGGAAGCTCCATGAGGTTAAGTAATTTGGTCAAAGAAAACTGCCAGCTATCAACAATTAAATCTGCAAACGTGTGCCTCGACTCCCACACCAATGCTCAATTCATTGCTATGGACTGCCTCAGGCAATTTGGGTGGGTCCATGAGGTTCCCCCAAAGAGCTGGAAAAGCAGAAAACACAGGTACTAGCCTAAGAAAAAAAAGAAATTTAGGTAGTAAGACAACTGAAATGCAATTTTAAAATTTAACGTGACTGCAAAATGGAGTCTTGAACCAAAAAAAAAAAAAATCTAACCACCATTGATATAAGAGGTTGTGCTCAGTAGAACAGTACCCCTTTTACTAAGAGCTCAATGAGAGCAGGGCACTGGACGCAGCTGCTGACTGAAAAGGAAGAAGAAAAATGAGATCAGAAGAGGTAGCAGGCTGAAATCACTAGCCACTCTTCTGCATATGTCAGAGAGGCCAACGAGCAACATGCTTCAAACAAGTTATTTTATTTGCAAGGGGTGTAAAATCCTTTACAAGAGATCCGAAAGTATCACCCCCAAATTTAATTATGTCCCAGGACTACTGTACACATGTAAGATAGTTCGGTGTAATATTTGAATGTGGTGTCTCTGCAGCTGACTTAGACACAGAGATCATTGCTGGAATACAACTGTCCCATTTGACTAGAATAACAATGTCACTGTTGATGGAGAAATGAAAGTAAGCCAAGAACATGCGATCACTAAAAACATTATTTTGAGGGTTTGGAAAAACGAGCTACGAAAAAAACTCAGCTATTGTCCGAACACTGCTCTATGCAACACTATAATGAACGTTTTGACAGAAGGAAAGGACAACAGGAGTAAGAAACCCTGCAGGTGCCCAACTAATCCAAATAAGAAACACACAGCTCTGCTCCTGCCTTCCACAATAAAAACAATTCTGTTTCTTGTGGCATATGAACCAAGATATTTTTTTGCCAGGAACAGAAAACAACTTACTACATGAAAATGTCAACTTGTTCCATGGAACGCTACACTGGCAGTGAACAGATATAAACCTTTTAAATTAGAGAGACTGGCTGTTTCCTCACCAAATTTTTAACACCACTGGCCTGTTATCAAATTCAGTTCAGTTCATGCAAACTCTAACAGAAGTGGACAAAAATACCACCCTGAAGTATACACTAGAAATAAAAGATTCTAGAAAATATCTTGTCCCCAAATTTCTAACAACTTTCACTTATTTCTAATTTTATGTTCATGTAGAAGCTCTCTTAACCCACCTCCACCCAACCTACCTGCCTCAATCACCAATGCCGCCCCCCCTTGGCTCTGTGAAACAACTGATGTTCCAGCATGCAACCTGGCCCTGATGAACAGCCACTCTTACTCCACATTTCTGCTCCCACCCAATGACATGCACGCTTACCAAGAATTGTTTTTTCCCAAGCCTATTTCTACCAGGTGCTCTTGTTATTAGTTATGTGAAATCAGGGAGAAAAGAAAGGCCTGTTTCTATGAAAACTAAGTTGGATGCTTAAAGAGACCTGGTAAAGTCAAATTAGATGTAGATGAGACAGATGTAAAAGACTGGAGGGGAGGGAATCATAAAACTCAATCATAAAACTCAAGAGGGATTCTGTACTCGTACTGCTTCACAAATGCCTTTCAATTCATGCTCTACTTTAAAAAAGCAAAACAAACTGGAAATCACAGATGATAAACCAGGGGTATGTTTAATGCAAACAAGATGAAGGAACTCCAATCAAGATCAATACAAAAAAGAAAGGCCTTGGCCCTACATCAAAAGATTAGCCAATGTGTTTCTTAAATTGCAAAGAGAAAGAGAAGGAGGGGAAACCTATAGATTGAAACGAATTAAAAAAAAAACCTAAGGGATATCAATCAATTATAAAGTACAGACTTTATTTAGAACCTGATCCAAACACGTAAGTGGTTAATAAAAAGAAAAAAATATATATACATGACAGGGAAATTTTAACACTGATTTGATACTTATTGACAATAAGGAATTACTGTTGTTTTAGGTAGGATAATAGTCCTGGTGTCATGTTTTTTTGAAAAAGAATCCTCATTTAGAGATACATGCCAAAATATTTATGGATAAAATGATAGAATTCTGTGAGTTGCTTCAAAATAAACCAGAGAGAAAGAATCAGGAAGGGGTACAAATGGAAGATTGGCCATGAGGTGGTAAGAGCATGAGCTGGGTGATGAGTCCATGGGGGTTCATGATACTAGTCTCTCAACTATTTGTTTATGTTTGAAATTTTCCATAATAAACACTTTCAAAAAGATTAGTGAATGAATGCTTATGTATATTTTAAATTAAAATACTAAAAGTATATATGCATCATTTCTGATCTCCCTGCTTCATTTGTTTTTTTGCCCCAATTAACCAAGCAAGTCATAATCCAAACTTATTGCATAAGAGGTATTCTATTGCAGATAAAAAAGCGTATCACCGGATGCCCAAAATACAGCAGTAGTAACCCCAAAACATTCTAAGAACAACATCCCATATGACCCAATTACCCTTGAAAACCTCTTAACTAACACATAGAGTACATAAGCAAATCCAAACATTATAGCGCTGCTGCATCACCATATTTATTCAGAAAATTACTTCCCTTAACAATTCCCTTCACCATCTTTTTACCTGTAAAAAGGGAGGAGTAAATTACAACCTTTGTTAATCTCTGAAATTCTCGGGCGCCTGGGTGGCTCAGATGGTTAAGAGTCTGCCTTCGGCTCAGGTCATGATCCCAGGGTCCTGGGATCAAGTCCATCGGGCTCCCTGCTCAGCAGGGAGTCTGCTTCTCCCTCTCCCTCTGCCTCTCCCCCTGCTTGTGCTCTGTCTCTCTCGCAAATGAATAAATAAAATCTTAAAAAAAAAAAATCTCTGAAATTATCACTCGGGTTCACCAAAGAAGAGTTATTTTAAAAGCCAGAGTTCAGGTAAGGCTCTCCAATGTAGGTTTGCATCTGGTTGTGAAAGGTCAGGGGAGAATGATGATTCACCAGCGACTGAAAGGTAAGAGTCACACTCTGTTCATCCCTCGTCCAGGTTGGGCCCAGGGAAGGAAAGAATAGGCAACTGCTCTCTTTTGACCCGTCCTACAGCTGACACCCTAGGCTCAGAGGCACAGCAGGGTCTTGAAGGGCAGAGGGGATACAAGATAAAGAAAGGCCTCCTCAGACACGCCCAGGAGGCTAACCCTGGCATAACCTTTCTGGAAAGCAATGTGGCAACACAGGTATCAAGTTATCTTAAAAACATGTGTACCCTCTCACCCAGTAATTTCACTTCCAACAATCTATCCTGAGCAAAAAAATCAGAAATGCATCAAAGACCTCATGTATACAAAAGTGGGCATCACAGAGAACTTGAGAGTGAAAAACTGGGAAGAGCCTTCAATTACGAAAAAAGTTTCAAAAAATGACAGTAGGCAGACAATGGAAGTATATACAGCTACTAAAAGAGATTTTTACAAAGAGTTTCTAATGTTGGGAAAATGCTTATAATGATAAAAGAGAAAAGGAAGAAAACAGTATAACAATATAATCCCAATTATGTATTTTGTAATATTAATAACTGTTGCCTCTAGGTGACAGGATTAGGGTGATTTTTTTCCCCTTTGCTTCTTTAAAATTTCCTGAGTTTTCCCCAAATTTCTTCCATGAGCGAAAATTACTTTTATAATCAGGAAAACAAAAAACAAAAACAGGGCAAGGGGGTAGAAGAAAGTCTAGTAATAATAAGCTATGGGGCTGGAGTTAAGAATTTATGCTGGCTATAGCCAAACAGTGGAAAGAGCCAAGATGTCCATCGACAGATGAACAGATAAAGAAGAAGTGGTATATATACACAGTGGAATATTATGCAGCCCTCAAAAGGAATGAGATCTTGCCATTTGCAACGACGTGGTTGGAACTGGAGGGTGTTATGCTGAGTGAAATAAGTCAATCAGAAAAAGACATGTATCATATGACCTCACTGATATGAGGAATTCTTAATCTCAGGAAACAAACTGAGGGTTGCTGGAGTGGTGGGGGGTGGGAGGGATGGGGTGGCTGGGTGATAGACATTGGGGAGGGTATGTGCTATGGTGAGTGTTGTGAATTGTGCAAGACTGTTGAATCACAGATCTGTACCTCTGAAACAAATAATGCAATATATGTTAAGAAAAAGAAGATAGCAGGAGGGGAAGAATGAAGGAGTAAATCGGAGGGGGAGACGAACCATGAGAGACGATGGACTCTGAAAAACAAACTGAGGGTTCTAGAGAGGAGGCGGGTCGGGGGATGGGTTAGCCTGGTGATGGGTATTGAAGAGGGCACATTCTGCGTGGAGCACTGGGTGTTATGCACAAACAATGAATCATGGAACACTACATCAAAAACTAATGATATAATGTATGGTGATTAACACAACAATAAAAAATTTAAAAAAAAAGAATTTATGCTGGCTACCTCTTGTCTTCTTCCTCTATCAGGCTTAAGCTGTAAGCATTCAACTGCTCCTTTAACATCACCTATAGTCTATCCTGACGAGAATAAAATTTATCTTCTTGTCCTCTAGGACCAGTAGTTGCTACTTTTTCCATACAGATGACACAACAAATACTAGTTGAATTAATCCATTAAAGGTAAGGACCATTAAAAGTAACCCCTTTAAGTTAAGGGCCAGTGACCCAGAAGTCATTTTGTTTTGTTTTTAAATCATATCACTTAGTATAAAGAAAAGAACCAGAGGTAACAACACAGAGTTTAAAGTTATTTCAGGAAGTGCTAGCAGCCCAAGACAGACTGGTGAGTCTGCAAAGGAAGAGAGGCTCCAAGGCAGAAGAGACAAAGCGAGGCTTTCGCTGACCATGCTGAATATACCGCGGAACCTTCTCAAGGAAATAACCCACCGGGAGCCTGGATACCAAAGAACCTTCCCTTTAAAGTAAGGCACTAGAATTTCAATGGCAGGATTTACTTTAGATATACTGAACTTCCTAATAATGAAAGTTTGAGATATGCCAAAAATAAATTACTTGCCAGAAAAGCTTGTGAAATCTCCTTACCCAGAGATTTGTGAGAAAAAAATAGAAAATCTCTTTTCTTTAACATCTTAACTGGAGATAGAAAATTCAATTGTAAAATTCTAAGATCTACGAGGGGTATAAAAACAAATTCAGCTCCTTTTTTTTTTTAATCCTGATATCCATTCACTAAATGAGTATTTACAGACATTGTAGTAGGCACTGAGAATATAGCAGCAGACAACAGATTAAAATCCCTGCCCTCATGGAGCTTACATTAAATATCACATTGTGCCTCCTAACAAACATTAAAAGCTAGACTACTTTCTCTCTTTAAGTAAAATTATTTCTAGAAACTTCAAGCATGTCACAAACAGCATCGAGCATTTGGAGTGATCTAGAGGAGAGCTTAATAAATATTTCTGAAACAAGACTAAAAAAAAAAACTGTGTGGCTAAGTACTGGGATGGCAGGGAGACTTTTAACTTCATTATATATAAATCTGCACTTTTTGGAATTTTGTGCCAGATAGCATCCATTCCCGGCTTTTAATAAATAATGTTTCCAAAAGTTTACTGGATGGCTGGATGGAGAGGTGGATGAATGGATGGATGGAATGAATGAATGAACGAATGAATGAAAAATTTCTTTCACAAAAAAACTCGGTCTTAAGAAATGTGATTAGCTAACCTGAATCCTGGCATTCAGTTCTTCGGAAGGGAGCAATGGGAAGTAAAGCGCACTGCTGGTAAGCATGTACATACATACTAGTGCCGAAACTAGGCAGGAATTTGAAAATTCTCAGAACTTCCTAATCAAAACCTAAATATAGTCTAAGACAACTGGCCAAAAGTATACAACTGAGTGAGCACAGCCCACACAGACAAGCTTGAACAGGCCATGGGTGTATTTCTTCTTCCTTTTCAGTTTCTAGGAAATGAGGCTGAGTATTCAACAATCTGATTCCTACCTTTCTGACAAACTAAAACTCTGACATGACATAAGTAGCAGCCAGAGACTTCTTTTCAGTGGATCGCACACCTCCTAAACAAATATATTCCTAAACAGAACTTCACTATGGCTCATCCAACAGGCTTGTAGTAGCTGAAGGAATTTCATTCCAAACAGATCCAAAACAAGCCCTTTCAAGCTAATTCATCCAAGGCTGTTCTCAAAGACATTGCCTAGGCCAGTTATTTAACACTTAGTTATTACATTAGGACAAAAGTCCCTGAGAATGTATATAATTTTCATTCTCTGGATGTTATCAATCATCTATGAGAAAGTATAACTATACTATTATGCCAAAAGGGACCAAGCTACTCACTATTAGAAGGGGGTAGGGACTCACCTGATGAGTGAGTTCATTCACTGGGGGAACAGGCATAGTAGCTCTTAGTAATCTCTACACCCAACATGGGGCTTGAACTCACAACCCCAAGAACAAAAGTTGCATGTGCTACCAACTGAGCCAGCCAGGCACCCTTGGGTATAACTCTTAAACCAGAAAGTAGAACCACGTAAGAGGAGCCCTAGATAACTGGTCCTCTTGGTCCTCACCTGTGTCATCAAGGGTTTATATCTTGGTGACCAGTTCTCTTAATGAGTTACAAGACGGCACCATGCCCTAGAAATTTGTAGTGATCTGGTAAGTAAGGAGTTCATTTCAGAAAGGTCCTTTCAAAGGCAGACCAGACCAGACCAGTCCAACAGAGCAAAATTATAATTACTCATATTCCCTGGGAGTAAGCTAGATATAGTGGTGAAAGAAAGCTATATAAGGCAGACTGTGTTTATGGTCATTGCCTTTTCTATGTTCTTTGCTTTCCTTTTTTTACTTCCTTAGTATTTTGAAAGGCTTTTTTTTTTTTTACAGACTTATTTCTTTTTGAGAGAGCAAGCATGACCCGAAGGGCAGAGGGAAAAGGAGAGAGAATCTCAAGCAGACTCCTCATTGAGTGTGGAGCCAGACAAGGGCTCGATCTCACAACCCTGAGATTACAACCTGAGCCAAAACCAGGAGTCAGATGCTTAACCTACTAAGCCACCCAGGCACCCCATGAAAGGCTTTTTTGATGACTCAGTCAAGTCAAGGGGGCACAAAGGGGTAACAGAATTTAAAGATTTTATTTATTTATTTATTTGAGAGAGAGAGAGAGAGAGAGAGAGAGCATGAGAGGGGGGAGGGTCAGAGGGAGAAGCAGACTCCCCGCTGAGCAGGGAGCCCGCCCGATGCGGGACTCGATCCCGGGACTCCGGGATCATGACCTGAGCCGAAGGCAGTCGCTTAACCAACTGAGCCACCCAGGCGCCCGCGGGTAACAGAATTTAAAGGCAAAGTAATGGACCCATGGAGGACTGCTGGTAAGTGACAGAAGTGACAGAGTGAAATACAGTGCTGACATATTTACTCTCCCTCCTAACTTGGAAATTTTTCATCTCATTATGGCATCTCACTTTTGGAATTTGTTTTACTAGAAATGATAAATCTCTTAGACTTTAATTAGTAGGTACATCTTGTCCCTTTAATAAAAGATCACGACGGCAAGGACAATGTTTTCTATGATTGGAGGAATCAGGGTAGAGTTAACTAGGAATAGGGATGCCTGAATTCTAATTCCAACTCCCCCATTGACTAACTGTAGGATTCTGGGCAAATTGCTGGGGGCAAAGGGGGATGATACCAAAGAGACAAAAAATCTAATGGATAATTAGTCCAAACTACTTTAATTAGTCCCTAAAAGCCTAAGATTCTAAATTCCATTAAATCCATCTTTCTAGACTCTGGAAAAGAAAGAGGTGGAATAGAACACATCTAAGATCTTTTTTGTACCCCCCCAAATCAGCAAATATTGTTGGCCGATCATGTTTAATTTATGTAGAAGATGGATGTCATTCTCTTATAGACGTGAAAGAATGTAAGCTGTTAAAATTGAACACCTCCCCTATCTGAAGAAATGCATTAGAAAAAGCATTTTTACCCTTAACCATAAAATAACCAGCATGATTTTTAAAATCATAAATCAGAGGATACCAGAGCTCTGCTGTGATATCCTCTGATGCCAATCCCACTTCATACTCAATTCCATAAAATGGCCTCTAAGTCCTATATGATCTGGCCCCTAATTTTCTGACCTTACCCCTACCATCCTTCCCCTTGTTCACTAGTTCTAGGCACCATGACCTTAGGTCTAATCTTTGGATAAACCAAGCTCATTTCTATCCCAAAACCACTTCCATATCTTCCCAGCCTGGCTTATTTTCATCATTCAGGTGTCAGCTCAAATATCATTACCTGGTGGGGCGTCACGGTGGCGCAGTTGGTTAAGTATCTGCCTCTAGATTTCAGCTCAGGTCATGATCTCAGGGTTGTGAGACCAAGCCCTGCATCAGCGTGGAGCCTGCTTAAGATTCTCTCTCTCCCTCTCCCTCTGCCCTGCCCCCTCTAAAAAAATAATAAAATAAAATAGCCACCATCTTTTTTTTTTAAAGATTTTATTTATTTATTTAATTGACAGAGAGAGAGAGAGGGAGGGAGGGAGGGAGGGAACACAAGCAGGGAGAGTGGGAGAGGGAGAAGCAGGCTCCCCGCTGAGCAGGGAGCCTGATGCGGGGCTTGATCCCAGGACCCTGGGGTCATGACCTGAGCCGAAGGCAGATGCTTAACGACTGAGCCACCCAGGCGCCCCAAATAGCCACCATCTTATAAAATATCTATATACATATATCTCATCACCTTGGAAAGGCATTCCCTGACAACTGCGAAGCAGCACCCTTCCCCAGACACTCTCTAGCCCATTTATTTTCTTCATGGTATTCATCACTGTATGAAGTTACGTATTTACACGTTTCTTGTCTGTCTCCTTGAATTAGAAAGTAAGCTCCAAGAAGGCAAGAGCTTTTTGTCTGTCTTGTTATTGGTAAATTCAAGAGCCCAGGATAGATCCTGACCCAAAATGTGGATTCAACAAATACATGCTGAATGAATGGATGGATAAGGGAAAGGCTCCATCCCTGTGCAAAGGTATTTTTGATGTCTCTTAGAATTATAGAGGTTCTAGTGAGTAGAGAACATTTCTTTTTCTCTTCAAAGCATCCATTTTGTTCTCTTTTATGCCGTGAACTAGAAAACATTTGCCAGATTGATGCTTGGAAAATGAAAACAGCACTTCTGGCACAGAAATAACTAGTCTGGGCACCTCTGGCTTGAGCCAGATCTATGACTTTCTAGGGAGCTGGCACCAAAGTCAGAATGTTAAAATAAACAGCTTTGATGTTGAAAGTGGAATACTGGTATTTTGACTCTGGAGAAACTAGTCCAAATCAATCTTAGCTCTTCACAAAATCTCAACAAAGTTAGTAACCCCATCACAACTGTATCAAAATGAAGTCAGTCGTCTTTCAATAGCCATTTTTAGATTACCTAAAGATGGAACTATCTTCCTCAAATGTATCTAGTGTAATTTTCCTTTCATTTTCTTTTTGATACAATTCTCTTTGCTATTTACCAATGAATCTTGCTTTCAGCCTTCTCATAAGTATCATCTATTCTCTCCATTAAACTCTTACTTAGAAATGAAAATACTACCCCTTGCCCACTCTGAGTCGTTCCCTTCATGGAAAGGAGTTTGCACTAAACCACACAGCACACACATATGTCATGGATGGTCCACATTTGGAATGGGGTCACGGGGCAAAATGTTTTCTGTATATAATAAGTTAAAAATCCTGACCTTGGCCTTCAAAGTAGCACACTGTGCACCCAAACGCAAATGTATTCTTAAGTTTGTAGGAATATTTCTTCATATTCTCCACCAGATTTAAGTGAATCTCTGGTGGGGGGGGGGACCGCACGCAAATAAACTCTGTTCCATCACCAATGTAACAAAGAGCAGTTAAGTTACAAAAACACACTAAAAATGCAGGGCAGCCCAAAGCAAAAACTGGTGTTAGTCACAGTTTTCATTAGACAAGTCTCACATTTGCTTTAAAAAAAAAACTTTAGGGGCGCCTGGCTGGCTCAGTCAGTAGAGCACGCAACTCTTAATCTCGAGGTCATGAGTTCAAGCTCCATGTTGGGCACAGAGCTTACTTTAAAAAAAAGTTTTAACTAATGGAAAACTATGCTTTAGAATGTCAATTTCATGAAATTAGCCCATAGTCCATGGGAGTTCAACCCAAATACCTCAAAGTGGCATCTGAAATAATAGCCAACTCATATTTTTACACTGAAAGCATATCATGAAGATGACATCTACCCACACAAAACAAATGGCATACGCATTCATGGACTGTTCCAAACGGACGAAAAGCAAAAAGAGGGGAGCCCTGTCCTACACATCTTTCCTTCTACAGCAGCTGCTGCTGACATTTACTATATGCCTACTATGTGCCAGGCACTGTTCCAGTACCTTCCCATACATTATCTTATTTAATCTTCCTAACACCCAAACTTGTGAGGTAAGTACTACTGTCATCATTTTATTTATTTATTTTTTTTATTTACTTATTTGACAGAGAGAGACACAGCGAGAGAGGGAACACAAGCAGGGGGAGTGGCAGAGGGAGAAGCAGGCTTCCCGCAGAGCAGGGAGCCCGATGTGGAGCTCGATCCCAGGACCATGACCTGAGCCCAAGGCAGACGCTTAACGACTGAGCTACCCAGGCGCCCCCTGTCATCTCATTTTAAAGATGACCACATCTGAGCACAGAGAAGGTAAATAATTGACCCAAGATCACCCAGCTTTTAAGCAGAAGAGGATTCAAACCCAGGCAGCCTTACCCAAAGCTCAAGCTCTTACCACAACCCAGTAGCAAGCAAGTGATACATATGCACTGAAATACCACTTTATAAGTATTTGACCAATGGTTTGTATAGTCTACACATTTTAAAAATGCATACAACATATATCTACTTTTTGTTCCCATTCATCCAATCAGTAAAGGTATAATTAGGCACAGGCAACAGACTATAAGCAATCTGAAAGCAGAAAATCTTTTTTTCAATCTCTTTAATACTGTCTACTAGTAGACACTGTCCTACCAAAAGAATGGAGCCGGAGAACCTCAGATTAAGACTTCTCAAAAAAAAAAAAAAAAAAAAAAATGGAAATCAAAGAAGGTAGGACAAAGACAGCCAGGGTGAGCTGCTGACCAAAGTGGGTCACAGATGAACCTCCTCTCCTGGTTCCTGTTCCACAATGATGCTCTAAGCACCGCAGAACTGCCAATATCAAGTCTGAACCCACGAACGCCAGGCTGCAGAAGTCCCCGACAACCTAAGGAACAACAGAAACTCTTTCCTCTTCTCTACTGATTCTCTTCAGCCCAGGATCCTACTCCAGGAGGTTTGAGAGTTAACAGAATTTGGGAAAGAGCCAGCTTCACCACTTCTTTTGGACAGAGGGCAGTAGCTTAGTCAATAAATGAAGTTTACTTTAGCCTCCTAGTCCTTGGAATGGACAGTGTGTGTTAGAAAAGGTAATCGTAAATACTTCCCAGATTTTCAGAAAGCACCAACTACCTACGTTCCTTCGACTAATACAAGTATTTTCTGAATTACCTGAGTCTGATTGTTAGACACGGTTTTAAGAAAAGCCCAGACCATTCAGTGGCTTACAGGGGGAAGAGGAGAAAGAAAACAATCACAGACCTCTGAAAGATGAAACAAAAAATTACAGATTCTGGGAAGAGATGGGAAAAAAAAAAAAAAAACAACTCTCTTTGGTTCCAAGTGACCTGACTGCAGAAGTAAAATAAACGCTGCAGTGCATGGGGAGAAAAATCTATCTCCCTGAGCAACTGAAACAGCAGCTTCTGCATCTACTAGTACCTAGCTAGACACCTTCCTCGCCATTATATAACCACACCATGGCCTTAATAGGCCATCAACTGTATGTCAACAGCTGTTAGGCACATCTAAGCTGTCAGCATTTAAGAATCCCTTCCAAGGTGGATTCAGATAACCAGGGAGCAGGCCAAAATATGCTCATCGTTCACCCAGAGCACATGACAACTCCTTGTGAATTAAGCTTCACTCATGTCGTCAGAGTAATTTAAGCAGCAAAAGATAGGGCGCTTGTAACTGTAACTAGGAAATTGCACACTGCTACAGAAACACAAATGAGTGCTGGTGTGGTCCTTGCACACATGCAACTCATTGTCCAAGCCATTTCGTTCGGTCTCATTCAGGATTTCAAATATTTCCATACATACGAATTACATAACTGCACACCACAAATGATCAAAGATAAAAACCAACATAAACAGTGACACCCATCTATAAACAAGCTAATGTTTAAAATGCTGCAGTCCTAAAGGACACCAAGGCCTCAGAGAAAAACCAAGAAACACACACACACACACATACACACGAAAATTAGAAAGCAAGCAGATCAGCCATAATTAGCCACTGGCTTTGCTGACTGCTGAAGATAAAAATGTCTCTTTTATATATAAAGCCAAGAATCAACTGTTAGCAATTACATTTACAAAAACATACGACCCTGTCTGTCACAGATTTTTTTATCAATATTTTGGTGTATCCAAGGGCTGCAAGACACAAAATTATTTAAATCATAGATACCATAAACCAGGAAACCAATTAAGTTCATGGAGTCCATCCCCCAGAGGTCAGAGCAAAATAATCACAGGAGCTCAATGTGATTACTTAGAAGAGAGGGGGAGGTTAAAAAAAAAAAAAAAAGGAAATGCTGAAACAAGGAACAAAGCTCTCAAACAACTAGGGTTGTTTATAAACATAACTTTGGCTTAGGGAACAGTAAACAGAACTGTAAACACCTGGGGGTGGGGGGACAGGCAGAGAGGCACCAAAGTCTTGGCTCAGTCTAGTCCCCCTTCAGGGTCCAAGGCTGACATCAGAGAACCCTGGACTTTGGTATATCATTCAGCTCAGACCTGCAGACTTGAGGCCCTCTGATAAAAAACTGACAAAAAGGCTGAAGGGGGCCCCCCAGAGGAAGTGAAACTGACCAATCAATTTTCCACAGCCACCTACCCTGCCACCCTGGTAAATAAGGCCCCTTGTAAGCTTTGACAAAAAGGAGGGAAAAGGGAACTTCAGGTTGTGAGTGAGAAGGAGAGAAGGCCCAGATAAGTTACTGGCTTCTGAAAACAAGCAGTTGCCATAAAAGCAAAAACACGGTCGGCGATGATAAGGGCTAGGCTGAGGAGGTGAGGAATTGATGTGGCTTTGGTAGGAAGCGGCAACAGCTATGAGGCTTCTTCATCAGGCTGAAGGAAAACACAAACTGCAGTTTTAGATATAATGAATGACTACACTGAAAGTATTCATTCAAGGGAGCAAAGCAAGAAATCTGGAGTACAAATGGGCTTTGTGGGTCCTCTCAAAACCAAAAGATTCCTCCTGATGACTTTGATTCCAATACTTCCAATGTAGAAGGCTACCCACATTTCCTCAAAAATGAATTTTATATGTAAAACCGTATATGTGTACTTATATGGCTTCCTAATTGACCTTGGCCAATTTCACTACTACAGCCCCACAAATCCCTTGAGAACCAAAGGGCCCAATGAGTGTAAGGCTCCAGTGTCTGGGTTCCTCATCCACCTCCTCGGTCACCCACCAGGCTTTACCCCCACCGCTGAGAGCCCACCCTGCGCTCTATAAAGCCCGTGATTCCAGACCCTCCAACAACTAAAAATAACCAGCAACCCAGCTCTCCCAAATTATTTAACCCCTGACTACCTAGGGCCACCAGGAACATGGGGCGCCCTGGGCCTCTGCTCCCTGAGCCCCCTCCGGCGGAAAAGCAAAGTAATTTTCTTCCTTCTTATTTCCCCATTTTCTTCATCGCCTCCTCCGATAATCTCGTCCGTCCTCGGGCTCCCATTCCTACCACCCATCAGTCTTAGACGATCAAACACTGATTGGCATCTGTCATAAGGTAGCAGGTCCCCCGTATCTCCCCGTACCCTGCACCCACCACACACCCCTAGTACATGCCCCTGTCGTCCTTGTTCCCCTCCTAATGACCCCCCCGCTCCGGCTGACAGTTTACCCTTGTCTTCCCCATCCTGCTGTCCACATTTCCTATCCCCCTGCCCTCATTCCCTTAGAATTCCCTAATTGCTGGTTCCAGAGTCCTCTTAGCTTACAGTCTCCGGCTCCGTGAGAGTTCCAAATCTCTTCTTTCCAATCACCCCTTCCGCTACCCTCCGCAGAGCCCCGGCTGAGCACCCCCTCCCCATCCCTGGCTCCTCGGTCCCCCAGGTCTCTGCGCTCCAGGGCCCCCCACCTTGGCCCCCTCGGCCACGGAGTTTCCCTCTCCCGGCTCCTCGGCGTCCCCTACCTTCGGCTCGCCCCCTACTCACTCCCCTCCGACAGCCCCCCTCCCCGTCCGTGTCCCCGATCCCCAACACTATCCACTATCCCGAGCCCCGCTCGCCGCGCCGACCCCTCAGCCTCCCTGTCGCGGGTCTCTCCTGCCCCCGCCACACTCGGACAGACGGTCCCGGGCTGCGCAGTCCCGCAGCCGCCCGCTCCCGCCGCGCCACTACCTTGGCCTTGGTGACGAGGTGCGTGGCCCGCTTGACCACAGCGAAGTTGCCCTTGCCGATGGTGCGGTCGATCTCGTAGTAGCCGATGCGGGCAGGCACCGGCCCGCGGGAGGCCGGGGCTGGGGGACGCGGCGGGCCAGCCGCCGGGGGCACGGCAGCTGGGGCGGCCGGGGGCCCCGGGGCTGGCGGAGGCAGCAGGCGGCCGGCCGGCCCGGCTCCCCCCGCTCCGGCCCCGGCAGCCCCGCCAGCTCCGCTCGCCGCCGCCGCCGCCATCTTGTTGTGCAGTGAAACCTCCCGGGCCGCGGGGAGCCGGCGGGGGGGAGGGGGCAGGGGGGCGGGAAAAAGAGGGGGGGCCTGGCGGACGTCACCCCGGGAGGCGGGGCGCCCGCGCCGCCGGGGCCCGGCGCCATGGCAACCGCGCGTCACGTGCCGACGCGCGTCACTGCCCGCAGCCATGGCAACCGTGACCTCACTGGCGAGCTCGACCTTCCCGCGTGGGCCCTGCTCCTCTGGCGCTGGCTCCCGGGTGCCCCCCTCTGGGGATGGGACGGTGGGCACTGCAAGCGTGCCCGCCAGTTCCCAGCCGCTTCAGCGCTCCCGAGGCGGGGGTGCCGGACGCCGGGCTCCAGGCCGGGCCCCCAGTCGCCCCCGGGAATGGCTAATATGACCCCTGCTGTGACTTCCGTCCCAGTTCAGCGGTCACCCAGCCACCCTTAAAACAAAATATTTCCTCATCACCAAAAATACCGGCCTTGTCCCACTTTAGCGCTTGAGGCCACAAAGGCAGGAATAGCCACGAGAAACTGTAACCAAGCTGGTAGCGAGGCAGGGGAATTCTTCAGTAAAATTCCTTCTAACACAGCCCTGCTCACCCGGTACAACTAATCTGATTGTCACCGAATACAGGGGGCATAGGGAAACTGGGATTTGCGTGTTCAAGGGTGGAGAAACCAGCGCAAACATGCGTTCCAGGCATTGGGTGGGTGAGGGCCAGAGAGGCTACGTCATTTTCCTCCCACCCCGTCTCCGAACAATTCTATAGCTAGATGACTGTCACAGTGCCTGTGTCCTATTTCTGTCACTTGTAGAACCCTGATGGAGCAGTGGTGCACATGGTCCAGAGAGCCACGTCACGGTTAAGGACAAAACCGTCTGTTAGGCAAACTAAATAAAGGTAAACTAAAATAATATTAGGCAAACTAAAATAATAATTCCCTCCTTACAGGGACTCTCCGAAGACATTAAAGGTGATCAAATTTATAATCCCAACCACAAATCTCATATTATTTTTTCTTCCTTCGTCTGCTATCTGGCATTCCACATCCTCCGGGGCCCCTCACTCACTAGCTCCGGGGTTTCCCTTCTCCTGTGTCCCACTGCTTTTATTAACTAGATTAACTTAACTGCTTTAGGTGGTGATGGGAGAGGGATAGGCAACCGGGCTGTCAGTAGCATGACGGTCTGTGGCAGGCTGGGAGGAGCAGGGAGAGGGAAGACCGTGAACACTTCCAGGGTTAAAATGTATTCCTTCAGCCCAGTGCTGATCTATCCACTTGCATGTCTCTCTATGTGGCAGAACTGTGTTGTCAGGTCATTGCGTGTACAATATCCAAAACTGACACCCAGGGCACCATGAATGTGTGCGGAGAGCGCATATTTACTCACTCCGACCAAAATCTGTTTATGAGCCCTCTGGTTCCCCATCCGACCATGAGTAAAGGCAGGCATAGGATGGGCCAGAGAGGTCACCCCACAGTTGTCTTGCATCAGTTCCCTGGTAGCTGTTCCAAATTGCCAACACCATTAACAGTAATTGGCTCCTTGACTAGCACATAAGGATGAGCATGAAATGGTCCTCAGCTTCCGGCACTGATTAAGCCCTTTCCTTGGTTGTGCTCATTCAATCCCAGATAAATGATGGGGTGTTCCCAGCCTCGCTTACCACTTCATGACCCCACTCAACTGCCTCTGCGTTAACTTCAGAGCTGGGCCCCAGAGTCACTGTTTTTGTTTTTGTTTTTGTTTTTGTTTTTTAGATTTTCTGTATTTGAGCGAGAGAGAGAGAGAGAGAGAGCACACGAGAGGGGGGAGGGTCCAAGGGAGACGCAGACCCCCCGCCGAGCAGGGAGCCCGACGCGGGACTCGATCCCGGGGCTCTGGGATCATGACCCGAGCCGAAGGCAGTCGCTCAACCAACGGAGCCACCCAGGCGCCCCCAGAGTCACAGCTTTACCATCTCCCTGGGGAGGGAGTCTCAACAGAAACCTTAGCTAGCTGGGAAGGCAAGGGGAAAAGAATCTTTTACTCTGGAAGCTGCGGGAGTAGCACCAAATCCATTCTCACCAATGTCTTTACAGCCTCTCCGCTCATAGACGTCATTGGAGAATCAAGTACCCCGACTTCTGGCACTCTCTGGAGAGTGTCAAAAACGAGAAGCCTCTGAGGAGAAACAAGGAAATGGAGCATGGGTCTCACTTCCAAAGAGGAAAGGCAGATCATGCCTGTCTCCTAATAAAGACTGGGCTGTGTATGCTGTGTGTTAGATCATGTGTGCTCCCTGCCTATATGGATTGAGGCCAGTAGATGGTGTGTTCTATGGAGACTCGGACAAAGACTTGCTGGAGAGCTCCCTGAAGAGTGCTCTTTGGTGAGAAGAACATGGAAAATTCGGGAGGACACTGCGCAGTGAAAATCATCAGGGGACAAGGAAAACAGTTTAGATGTATGCATTTAACGAGGATTTCTTGAGAGCTAAGCCTGAGGTAGGTTTAGGGAGGAGCTCACAGTCAAAAATAACAATGTGTCAGACACTACACTAAGGACTTTACATAAATGAACTCAATCCACAACAACTCGATGAAACAGATTGTATTATTTTCCCCATTTTGCAGATAGGGAAAATGAGGCACTGCAGGATTAAGGGAATTGGCCATGGTCACAGAACTAGAATTCAAACCCAGGCGGCATGCCTCTTGAGCCTGAGATCTTCCCAGACTGGATTAGAAACCCCGTCAAGGGAGAAGCTGGTATGAAAAAATGGCTTCTCCAGAAGCCCAGGTTGACTGAGCTCAGTTTATACCCAGGAAAGAAGAGGACTTCAGGAATTCTGGAGAGCACGACAGAGCTGGAACCAAAGCACATCAACAAACAGCAGACTACAAAACAGGACTGAGGCACCTAGGGTGGCTTCACTTGTAAGTCGCGCCACCATGAGACTCACTGTTTAGTGTGTACTTCTCCTGCCTTTAGAAAACAGGTGGGTAGGTGTGTTCCCGCCCAGCGGCAAACTCCAAGGAGTGGCCCCAGGGCTGAGTTCTCAGAGCCGCTGCAGTCCAGTAGAGAGGCAGAGAGCTAGCCACCACCCAGTTCCCAATCAGTTCCACAGCCAAATCACTCTTTTCTAGAAAAGCAAAAGATTAAAAAAAAAAAAAAAAAGGCAAAAGATAGATTCAGAGATGAAAATGAGACATTTTCCTATGTAATGTCATTGTGCTTGTTTCTAGAATTTGAAAAGGGCAAACCAAGGCATTCCTGATGTATACCATAGGCCCTTAGACAGTTCTAGAAATGATACTAAACCTCTGAGGACCTAAGGCCTGCCCGGAAAAGAATATAAGCAGTAGGAGGTAATACATTAACTCTTTTATGATTTTAAAGGCACTCTAGCCTGTCTGCAGGGCAGCTTACCAGCAATCTGAAAGAAAACTGCAGCCTCACAACACAGCTCCATACATTCTCTGAGCCATCAGGGCCTTGAAGAAAGTCCAACCCTCACTTTACGTTGGCCCAACTCATTACTGCTCTGAAAAAAAGCTAACATTATAGGAGCATTCAGTTGATAAGAGGGGCATCATTCAGAAATTTGGTAGGTCAGAAAGCAATGCCATATTTACACGCCATATATTCCCAAACAAGGGAATTATTAGCCGGTTATAAATTCTGCCGTCACGTAGAAATCAGGGCACTGCTTGATCACATTGTCCAAATCCTCAGTGTGCCCCGGTTCTCCGGAGGAGCTGAATGTGCACCTGTTTTTGTGAGGGCTGTGTTCTGCATTACCACCTCAGCTGGGAGGGTGCCGCCTTCCCTCCTCCTATCCCAGATCAACCTAGTCAAGGCCAAATGCTCCCCCGGGTGTCAAGAAACAGCTCTAAGCAGCCATAGTCTCCTGCTATAAGATATCTTGGGGAAGGAGCTTACGAGAAGCTAAATAAGCTTTCAGTCAAGGATTTTCTGTTGGGCTTGCCCACAATTTTTCTTTTTAATGGAACCATTCGAGCTATTACACAAAACCTAAAAAAATTATCCTTATTACCTTCCATATGTTCTAGGATATGGTTGAAGCATTTTTAGATTATTATTAATTACCCTTTAGATCATCCACAAGATTTTTAAGTATGATTTTTTTTAAAGATTTTATTTATTTGAAAGAGAGAGAGAGAACAAGCAGTGGGGAGAGGCAAGGGGGGAGAGAGAGAGAGAGAGAGAGAGAGAAGCAGACTCCCCGCTGAGCAGGAAGCCTGACACGGGGCTCCATCCCAGGACCCAGAGATCATGACCTGAGCCAAAGGGAGATGCTTAACCGACTGAGCCCCTATGATTTTTTTTAAAGGTTTTCTGCACTCTTAGACGTGACTATATCATCTTTTAGGATCAGTGTTTTTCCTCAGGGAGATACGCCTTTGGTTTTATATGGGAAAATACATTAGGTACAGAAAAAAAATTCATTCAAGACAACTTTTTTCACAAAAGGATATGCTCCTTAACGAAACATGCACGTAGTTACTCTGTCGTCCACTCCTTAATATTTATAGCAATAAAATGTCTTTCTTATAATGTGCTTCTTTCTCACAGAGGGACAAAGAGTGGTACTCAACAAATACTAATTAAAATGTTGGCATATTTGGATCCCTTTCTTTCCCTTATATAGAAGTGTACCTAAAATCTCAGGAATTCACAACTTCTCACATGAGATGAGTGGAAATTCATTTCCCTGGCTTTGAAGGTACAGAACCGCCTCTTTCCTGTTTATTCCTTCATCTTCACATCTCTCCTGACTAAAGAGCCATCCTCCCTGCCACACCTGCCTTGGGAATTGCCTCTCAGTTTTAAGTGCTCCCCTTCAAACAGCCTTGCCTGTTTTGAAGACAGCACAGAGACTCTGCCTTCCCAGCGGCTTCCTTGCATTAAGAGGGGGGTTTGCTTAGGTTTTCTACCAGCCTCTACAGCTGTTGGCTAAGCAAAACATATGCAACTGGGATTGACTTCCATAGGTAGCCAATCTACCTTTGCTTCATTTCCACCACAATTTTCCTCGGTTAAACTAGAAAATCCATCTTGCACCTCTAAGGCGGGCTCTGCGGGAGAGGAGTCCTCTCCCTTGCCTGTAGAGACACCTGCTGGTCAAAGTTTAAACTACAGGCAGTTGAAAACCACAAACCCACGTCAGGAGCCAGAAAGCGGGAATCCAAATGGAAACCGGCTCCAGGAAGCTGGATGTCTGTATGGCCGAACAGAAAGCACAGTGGGCTAAAGTTACAACGGTGCCCGGGCGGACTGAGGTAACAGTCCCTGTGGTTTCGGGCCACCCACCGATGTCTCCAGTTAGCCCCAGGGTTCTCACGGCATTTTAAAAAGAATTTGTAGGGCGCCTGGGTGACTCAGTTGGTTAAGCGACTGCCTTCGGCTCAGGTCATGATCCTGGAGTCCTGGGATCGAGTCCCACATCGGGCTCCCTGCTCAGCGGAGAGTCCGCTTCTCCCTCTGACCCTCTTCCCTCTCGTGCTCTCTATCTCTCATTCTCTCTCTCTCAAATAAATAAATAAAATCTTTAAAATAAAAATAAAAATAAAAAGAATTTGTAAGGATGAAATTAATAGCCGCTTACTTTTATTTAAAAAAAATAATTTCCTCTGGCATGTTTAAAGAGCAGCCTGGCATCACAAGTAAAAAGGGTAAGGGTTTTATAGTTAGACCTAGATTTTGTAGTGGGCTTTTCCATTTACAAGGTCACCTTGAGCCTCAGTTTCTTCTGGAAATTCACTCCTACCTCATGGGCTTGTTGGGAGAATTAACTGTTATAAATACGTACAGGGACTTAGATTAAAGTCTGGCACATGGTAGACACTCGAGTATTAATTTCCTTCCTCTAAAAGCAAGTAAACAAGGACAGGCCTCTTTCCAAATCACCTGGAAAAGATGAGGAATGATGGAGAATAGGATTAGGGCTGTGAAAATAAATTAACTTCAGGGGCACCTGGGTGGCTCAGTCAGCAAAGTAGCAGACTCATGACTTTGGCTCAGGTCTTGATCTCAGGGTCATGGGATCGAGCCCCGCGGGCAGTCTGCTTGAGGCTTCTGCCCCTCCCTCTTGCTCAGTCTCTCTCTCAAATAAATAAATACATCTTTTTTAAAAATTAACTTCAGAGTTAAAGGGAGAAAGTGATAGTTTTAAGTGTTTTGGTTTGGTTTACTAAACACACATCATTCAGTCTTTGGAAGCTGAACAGATTTGTGTTCATGATACAACCATAGACGTCCAGTAAAAACCTTCCCAATCTCACAACTTCATAAAGTAGTTATTATCCCCACTTATAGATTGTTGGGTTACTTGAACCATCTGATGACTGACTCACACAGCCAGGAAGCGGTGAATCTGAGAAGCAAATCCAGGCTTTTAATCACCAAAGCTAGTTGTCTTTCTGAACTTTAGGGTACACCAGTGTCTGTGGTCTGTTTTAAAAAAAAAAAAAAATGCCAAGGATATTTTTTTCTTCTCAAATTTATTTAAAGTAGATGTGTAAGGGGCGCCTGCAGGCGCCCCTCATTTTTCAAAATACAATTAAAATGCCCCAATTTCTTTTTTTTCTTAATTAAGATTATTACATTGAGTTCAATGTTAAGGTAAAAATCGGGGCAGAACACGATGAGGTACATATTAGGGTCTGAGCTCTGAGAGTCCAATCCCCAACTCCAAGCTCCAAGTTGAGCCACATTCTGATAAAAGCTGGATTGTGGAAACCAAAGTAGGTATCAAATACTCGACCCTTACATTTCCCACCAACTTTAATAGCAGCTTTGATTTCTCTAGAGATTTTTTTCCAGTGACTTCCAAGCTACAAATATTTATGGATTCATTGTTTGGTAAAGTTCAAACTCTCAGAGCAGAGGACTCAAATGCATTTACAACCTGGCCCCAACCTCTTTGTCAGCATTTCAAATTTCAAGGATTTTCCCACTCCACCCTTCCCTACCCAGGACCACTGCAGGCTCCTTTATGATCAAAACACATTCTGCACTTTCTCCTTACCCTTTGCTCCTGAGTATCCGTGTGTTTGGAAAACCCTTAAAGCTCACCCAACTATTTGAAATTCTACTACTCCCTTAAGGTCCAGCTCAGCTCAGGATCCTCACAATCCTTGTAAAAAATCAGTCATAGTTTTCTTCTGGGTCTCCTGAGCATTTTGTCTATACAGAGCACAGTCTTCCGAGCCAGAGTAACTGGGTTCAAATGCTGACTTCACACACAACTTACTAGCTGTGCGGTCTTAAAAAAAATTAATGAGCGTCTCTGGGCCTCAGTTCTTCAGGTATAAAATAGGGATAATCATAACACCTATTTCATGGGAGTGTCGGGAAGATTGAATAAATGACTACGCATAAAGTACTAACGAAAGTGCCTGGCACATAATTGGGATCCTGTCTGTTCATGTCTTCTGCCCATTTCTTAACTGGATTATTTGTTTTTTGGATGTTGAGTTTGTTAAGTTCTTTATAGATTTTGGATACTAACCCTTTATTGGGTATGTCACTTGCAAATATCTTCTCCCATTCCGTGGCCTGCCTTTTAGTTTTGTTGTTTCCTTTCCTGTGCAGAAGCTTTTCATCTTGATGAAATCCCAATGGTTCATTTTTTGCTTTTGTTTCACTTGCCTCCAGAGACGTGTCTACTAAGAAGTTGCTACGGCTGAGGTCAAAGAGGTTGCTGCCTGTATTCTCCTCTAGGATTTTGATGGTTTCCTGTCTTACATTTAGGTCTTTCATCCATTTTGAATTTTTTTTGTATATGGTGTAAGAAGGTGGTCCAGTTTCATTCTTCTGCATGTTGCTGTCCAGTTTTCCCAGCACCATTTGTTGAAAAGACTGTCTTTTTTCCATCGGATATTCTTTCCTGTTTGGCCAAAGATTAGTTGACCACATAGTTGTGAGTCCATTTCTGAGTTTTCTCAGAATAGAAATCTATCAGGGCGCCTGGGTGGCTCAGTCGTTAAGCGTCTGCCTTCGGCTCAGGTCATGATCCCAGGGTCCTGGGATCGAGCCCCGCATCGGGCTCCCTGCTCTGTGGGAACCCTGCTTCTCCCTCTCCCACTCCCCCTGCTTGTGTTCCCTCTCTCGCTGTCTCTCTCTCTCTCTCTCTCTGTCAAATAAATAAATAAAATCTTAAAAAAAAAGAATAGAAATCTATCTATGATACACTTCATAGATCCATTGATCTATGTGTCTGTTTTGTGCCAGTACCATACTGTCTTGATGACTACAGCACTGTAATACAGCTTAAAATCAGGAATCATGGTACCTCCAGTTTTGTTTTTCTTTTTCAGGATTGCTTTGGCTATTTGGGGTCTTTTATGGTTCCATACAAATTTCAGGATTCTTTGTTCTAGCTCTGAAAAATGCTGGTGGTATTTTCATAGGGATGGCACTAAATGTGTAGATTGCTTTGGGCAGTATAGACATTTTATCGATATTCTTCCAGTCCATGAGCATGGAATGTCTTTCCATTTCTTTAGGTCCTCTTCAGTTTCTTTCATAGGTGCTCCACAGTTTTCAGAGTTTAGATCTTTCACCCCTTTAGTTAGGTTTATTCCTAGGTATCATATTGTTTTTGATGCAATTGCAAATGAGATTGATTCCTTAATTTCTCTTTCTGCTGCTTTGCTATTGGTGTAAAGAAATGCAACAGGGGCACCTGGGTGGCTCAGTCGTTAAGCGTCTGCTTTCCGCTCAGGTCATGGTCCCAGGGTCCTGGGATCGAACCCCGCATCAGGCTCCCTGCTCAGCAGGAAGCCTGCTTCTCCCTCTCCCACTCCCCCTGCTGGTGTTCCCTCTCTCCCTGTCTCTCTCTCTGTCAAGGAAATAAATAAAATCTTTCAAAAAAAAGAAATACAACAGATTTCTGCACATTGATTTTATATCCTGCAACTTTGCTGAATTCATGTATGAGTTCTAGCAATTTTTTGGTGGAGTCTTTTGGGTTTTCTACATAGAATATCATATCATCTGCAAATAGTGAAAGTTTGACTTCTTCCTTGCCAATTTCGATGTTTTTTATTTTTTGTTGTCTGATTGCTGAGGCTAAGACTTCTAGGACTAAGTTAAATAATAATGGTGAGAGTGGACATCCTTGTCTTGTTCCTGACCGTAGGGGAAAGGCTCTCTGTTTTTCCCCACTGAGGACAATATGAGCTGTGGGTCTTTCATATATGGCCTTTATGATGTTGAGGTATATTCCATCTATTCCTACTCTGTTGAGAGTTTTTATCAAGAATGGAAGCTGTATTTTGTCAAATGTTTTTCTGCATCTATTGGAAGAATCATATGGTTCTTAACCTTTCTTTTATTAATGTGGTGTATTAATTGATTTTTGACAAGGATACCAAGACAATTCAATGGGGGAAATAATAGTCTTTTCAACAAATGGTACTGGGACAACTGGATATCCACATGCTCAAGAACAGAGTTGGGCTCCTACCTCACACTATACACAAAAATTAAATCAAAATGGATGATAGACCTAAATGTAAAGGCTAATACTATAAAACTTTTTTTTTATAGTTTTAGAAAATGTAGGAGTGGGACGCCTGAGTGGCTCAGTCAGTTAAGCGTCTGCCTTCCACTCAAGTCACAATCCTGGGGTCCTGGGGTCCTGGGGTCCTGGGGTCCTGGGATTGAGTCCCACAACAGGCTCCTTGCTCAGCGGGGAGGCTGCTTCTCCCTCTGCCTGCCGCTCTCCCTGCTTGTGCTCTCTCTCTCTCTCTGACAAATAGATAAAATCTTTAAAAAAAAAATGTAGGAGCATATCTTCGTGACTTTGGGTTCGGCAATGGGTTCACAGATACACCAAAAGCACAACAGACAAAATTAATAATAGATAAATTGGACCACATCCAAATAAAAACAGAAATAACAAATAATTTTGTGCTGCAAATAGTACCATCAAGAAAGTGAAAAGCCAACTGACTGAATGAGAAAAAATATTTGCAAATCATATATCTGATAAAGACTTGTATCCAGAATATATAAAGAACTCTTACAACTTAGTAATAAATGGACAGTCCAGTTACAAATAGGCAAAGGATTTGAATAGGTATTTCATCAAAGAAGATATACAAATGGCCAATTAACACATGAAAATATACTCAACACCATTAGTCATTAGAGAAATGCAAATCAAAACCACAGTGAGATACTACTTCACACCCACTAGAATGGCTAAAATAAAAAAGATGGACAAAAACAAGAGAATGTGGAGGGGCACCTGGGTGGCTCAGTCAGTTGAGCGTCTGACTCTTGGTTTCAGCTCAGGTGTTCTCAGGGTTGTGAGATCGAGCCCTGTATGGGGCTCTGAGCTCAGTGGGGACTCTGCTTGGGATTCTCTCCCTCTCTCTCTGCCCCTCCCCCTACTCACTAACATGAGCTCTCTCTCTCTCACATAAATAAATAAGTCTTTTGAAAAAAGGATGTTGAGGAATTGGAAACTTCATACATTGCTGGTGGAAATGTAAAATGGTATAATCACTTGGGAAAGATGGTTTAGCAGCTTCTCAAAAAATCAGACATAAAGTTCCTATATAACCCAGCAATTCCACTCCTAGGTATATCTAAGAGAACTAAAAACATGTTCATACAAAAATTTGGACATTAGTGTTCACAGAAACCGTAATAGCCAAAAAGAAAAATAACCTAATTCTGATTCAACTGATAAATGGATAAATAAAATGTGGTATATCCATATAGTGGAATATTATACAGCAATAAAAACAAATGACATACTGATACATGCTACAACATGGATGAGCCTTCAAAACAGTATGCTAAGTGAAAGAAGCCAGACGCAAAAGTCACATATTGTATGATTCCATATATATGAAATGTCCAGAATAGGCAAATCCACAGAAGCAAAAAGGAGACTAGTGGCTGCTTAAGGCTGGCAGGGTTGGGCAATAGGAAAGAATGAGGTGTGATTACTAATGGATAAAGCATTTCCCTTTAGGATGATGAAAATATTCGAAACTTAGATCATAGTGATGATTGCACAAGTTTGGGAATATACTAAAATCATTGCATTGTACACTTTAAATGGGTTAATTTTTATGGTATGTGAATTATATCTCAATAAAGGTGTTAACATTTTTTTAATTAAAGAAAAACTCATCATGAAGAAATTCTCTACCACTGGAGACTCAGCTGAAGGGAGTTCAGTAAAGAGAGGCCAAAAAATATATACTATCAAGTGTTTCACCCAAGCACCAAAGATCTTTGCAAGAAAAGACACTTTCAGGGAAGACAGTGGGAAGGGTTAAAGTCTGCACTACTTTTGACTTGTAGAATCCAGAATCAGAATCAGTTTTCTCTCTATAAAGAATACATATTTCATGGGGCGCCTGGGTGACTCAGTTGGTTAAGCATCTGACTCTTGGTTTCAGCTCAGGTCATGATCTCATGGATGGTGGGATCAAGCCCCACATCTGGCTCCCTGCTCAGAGAGGAGTCTACCTGAAGATTCTCTCCTTCTGCCCCACCGCCCCCCTTGTGCAGGGAGCCTGATGCGGGACTCCATCCCAGGACCCTGGGATCATGACCTGAGCGGAAGGCAAGAGCTTAACTGAATGAACCACCCAGGTGCCCAATAAACAAATCTTAAAAAAAAAAAATACATACTTCAAGAAAGGGAGAATGTATGAGAAACACCTCTGGGAGGGAGTCTTTCACAGAAGGAAGAACTAAAATATTCCCCATTTACATTCATCAATTTTACTGAACAAGAGACAAACCCCACTCTGTAGGCAATGATTTAAATAGACCATACAGCTAATCCCACTGATTCCTGGGAAAACCAGCAACCTTGCCCTGGAGTCTCTGAAGATTCCCTCATGACTATAAAAAGCTCAGATGGTTCTGTGGCCATAGCAATGTCTGCTTATTTCCTGCTGTCTATCCCTTGTTGATAGACCTCAGGGGTTGTCAATTACAGTTTCCTTGTGGAGGCAGTTTCCTGGGCCGAATTATTTTCAGCTATTATGTGTTTCCTTAGTATCCTGTTTGTTGGAGGAGTTAATCAAAAGGACATGATCACCGGTGGACATTCAAGCTGGACCCTGGCAATCAGAGGCTCCTCATCCCTTTCCCTGTCCTTGGAAGGTATGCTCTGCCTACTGTTCCACTTATCCACAGTGGAGGTGATCCAAGGACATAGCCTTCAGAGAGTAAGGTTCTGTTGAGACTGTCTGGATGGTATATGTTACTGAACCCAGTTAAGGTCTCCACAGAAACTTCTAAGATTCTGAGAGGCAAATGTGGGTATCTGCTCATCTTGTGGCCTCCCAAGACAAGCCTCATAAAGAAGTCCCCCGGCTTACCAATCTGGAGTGGTCTGCCTCTTTCTTTAGACTCTCCTTGCCCTCCACATAACGGGGGCCTGTTTGTGGACCAACACCGCTGACTTGGAAGAGTTGAATGTATATAAGGCTAAAACTGCTGTCTTACAGTGTCTGAGAGGCAGCCATGAGGTCAGCTGTTCAGAACATCTAACGGATCGAAGGGGAGATGATGAATTACATCTCCTCCAAGAATGGGGTTTGAACAATGAGTTGGGGAAAGAACTAGAATGATATTCTCTGGCTTACTTCCTCACCCCTTGTGGAGCCAAGCTAGAAAGATAATGGAAAGAGGTTGGCATGGTTTCCCCGTAGAAGACCGTACAGCATAGCTGAGCACAGAGCACCAAAAGTAGTGGGATAAAGGAATGACCTAAAACAAAGCCAAACAAACTGGCCACCACATGACCATAAGTTATATAAACCAACAAGCCACAAACACCTCCCACATTGTGTGCATGAACTAGATTCACTGAAATACACTCCTTGTTTTTAAGAAGCTGGTCTTAGAAAATAAATAACTTATAAAGACAATGGTATGCTGTAGTTGATTCTGTAGCAAAAAAAAATCCCTTTCCCAGGGAAATAGCCTGGGTATATTTTAGGTTGCCTAGCATTACATCTGATAATATGAGATATGTGACCAGGACTTAGGAAGAGGGACAGCTGAACGTCTGAACGGGGGGGCTGGTAAAAAAAAAAAATGCTAGGTTGTCAAGGGACTGAAAGTTACAGAGAAGGAACCTAGGATGTTAATTCAAATCGACAAAATCAGAACATTTTATACCAGAAAGGGTCCTGGATCTTGTATTTCAATTTTCTTATGGTACAGACAAGAAAACTGCATCTCAGACTAATGAACCACCTATCCAAGCACTGGAGATATTAAAGGACTTGCCTGAGCTCACACAGGGAGTAGCAGGTTTGGAATCCGAAGCTACCTCTTCTGATTCTTTACTTATGAATCCAATACTCTTGCCTTCATGCTGTCTCCTCCCAAGAGCAAGTGAAGAAAAGCCAAGAAACCCAAAGATCCAAGTAGCAGCAAAGGATACTCTCTTTTCCATGATTATGACCAGCCAGAGATTTGGAAGTCAAAGACAGAGAAATAATAGACAACGAAGTCTGTATCAGTCAGCTCAGGCCGACCTAACAAGATACATACCCGGGGTGGCTTCAACAACAGGAATTGATGACTCTTGCAGTTCTGCAGGCTGAGAAGTGCAAGATCAAGGTGCCAGTGAATTTGATTCCAGACGAGGGACTCTTGCTGGCTTGCACACAGCTTCCAGCTTGCAGTGTCCTCACATCTCAGAAAGAGAGTACAAGAGCTCTAGTCAGTCTTTCTCTTTTTAAGGGCACTAATCCCATCATGAGGGCCCACCCTCTGGACCTCATCCAAACCTAATTACCTCCCAAAGGCCCCACCTCCAAATACCATCACACTGAGGGTTGGGACTTGGACATCTGAATTTTGGGGGGACATATTCAGTCCATAACAAGGTGTCAGCGGTCCAAGCAAGAAAAGACCCCAAATATAGGAGGGCAAGTTGAAAAAGGAAAGAAAAAGTACAAATGGTTTTTCCCCAGCCCTCTCTCATGCTTCCTGCTGAGGTTTGGGGGATGAGGAGGGTTCGAATGGAGGGAAGGTTGCAGCTAGATTGAGAGTAGAAGCACCGTAGCTGCTCCCCTCCCCACGACTTGTGCTCCAGTGGAGTAATAGAAAGAGACCGGTGCCCAGGCAGTTAATAGCAGCTCAAGGCTCCCCTCCACCACTGAGTATCTTGGTGACCTTGGGCAGCTTGGGATAGCTCATCTGCAAAATAAGGACAATAACAGCCTCACTACAGAGTTGCCGTTAAAACTAAGGGAGGTGATGTTTACAAAAGTACTTCGTAAATTATAAAGGGTTATGCAGGTTTGTTTTGCTTACTGTTAGTTGTCCTGGGGCTATGCTAGTGTGACCCTGCTCTCAAGTTCCTTGAGATCCTAGAAGTATAAATAAGGCTTGCAAACATGAAAAACCTTTAGGATAGCACATGGCTGCACAGGATCGGTCAGGGATCTCATTTTGCCCACTGCAGGTGGCTCAGGGAGGGCTGGGTGTGTCTGGCTAGCTGGTAGGGTGGATTTAATGTGTTTATTTGCAAGAAGCCTTTGGTGCCTCATTTGAGAGAACTCCTCCTAGAAGAATATGGAGCCAGGCCTGATAGGTTCCCCAAGAGCTAGTACCTGGTCTTATATAGACATTGAGAGAGCTATTTTCCCATCTCTATAACACATTGGAGCTCAAACAACTTGTTTTGGGATGTTTCCCACTGCCACCAAATGTATAAGATGGAAGAATGAGAGAACTTATTCCCTACTCTGTTACCGACCAGGAGGTGCTCCTCTGAGACCCGGTAGGAACCCAGTGGGAAAGGCCCAGGGCACCCAGGAGAAAGAGCAGAGTCATGGCTGTGCCAGCCTGCACAGTGTCGATTTCCAGCAAGGACCACAGCACGATTACTGAATGCAGCAGTGTGCATTGTTTCCAACAGAGCAGTGACAGTGCCCTAGCAGAAACTGCCACACCAGGCAGCCTAGTGGGAGGCAGTGTCCTGGAGCAGCTCGCTCTTCATAGAGGTGGATATTTTGGAAATGAAGGATTTAGATAGTCTCGGGAACTACCAGGAGCATTGAGGGAGGGGGATTTGCAGACAGCTGGAGCGCCTACGTCAGCTGGTAAGCCCTAAAGGCCAGCAAAGGTTCATGTAATACAGAATCATTTCAGATAACAAAAAAGTTAGTAAACTAGAATAACTAACATCCCAGAGGAAGTGTCCACTGAATCTTGAAGTTGCTCATGATGCATGTTTAAATATTGAAAGATGGGGCACCTGGCTGGCTCAGTTGGTAAGGCATGTGACTCTTGATCTTGGGGTTGTGAATTTGAGCCCCACACTGACTGTAGAGATTACTTTTAAAAAAAATTACATCTTTAAAAAAAATATATTGAAAGGTGCCTCTTAGAGAGCGAACACTCAACCATTAATTCTCCAACACCCCAAAGTGCCAATAGAGTTTGAAAGGAGACATTTTTAATGCCACAGTGCTAGACTAAGAGCTGGGAAGCAAGTCTCCCTAGGAGGTAATTCTTGCCATTCGCCTATACTCAGAGCAGCTGCGGCCTCTGCTTTTTCCAAGGAAAGCCTTCTCTGCCTTCTGCCTTGCCCCAGGGACCCAAAGGACACAGAGAAGCCTTAGCTCTTTCCCTGGGGAATAGGTTGTTCAGATGCCCTTATGCCTCCCAAGAAAAGTCAGAAACAGGTGAGAGCTTGGGATGCAATCGCTCTAGATTATCCAGGGTCCTTGCCCACCAAGACAGTTGCCAGGGTTCCTTAGGGAACTTGCAGCAATAAATCTCAAGTGGTCTGGTGGTTGCCATAGGCAACACTCTAGCTTCCCTGAAAACAAGAGACAGGTGCTCTCTTTGCAGCTTTCATACACTGGGGATGAAGTTATGGGGGGAAGGGAAGAAAATTGATTGTTCCTAATGCTGAATTCATTTTAAAGATGACTGCTCAATGAAACAGAAGCTGAATCTCCGATAGGGTTTCCTAAGGTGGAAAGGATTTCGGTCTTCTGTTTGGGGGGAGAGACAGTAACTAGCAATCTAGCTAAGTGACAAGTAAGTCAAATGAAATATAAGGAAGATAAAAGTTTCTAGGTCTTAAAGCTTCCTGCCTGAATGTAACCAAAGAAAAGGGTATAAATCAGTGGTTCTTAATCTTTAGTGTCTATAATAAGCACCTGCGGATTTGCCCCAGTAAATTCTAAATCATTAAGTGTGAGTTGTGGTATAGACAATAGCAGCTTTCTTTTCTTTCTACCACTGTCAAGAGTCTGCAAGCAACTTACTCAACTAAAACTTTGGAGCCTACGTGAGACTTGCTGAAATGATTCAGAGAAAGCTGGAAAATTCATAAAACAAAGAAGCCTGAAGACTTATCTCCTCCTTGGACTCTGATCCTTTTGCTGATAAACTCTTTCCCTATCCCAAGATGCCATCCCCATCCACCACTTCTGAGATTGGGGCCAAGTCTTGAATATATCTAAAACAAGAGTGATGAAGTACCTCTAGGCAGGATTTTACCAGTGTATTCTTCCTATTGTTATGGTATAGTTACACTCTGGGCTAGAGATGCTAGAAATGGTGGAAAGGAGAAAAATGGGGTCCCATCTAGGCTTCAGGTACCGATCCTCTTCTAAGCCTGTAAAGTGAATTTCATGCTTCTAGATACTCCCTCGATGGTCTTCAAATCACAAAGACTTTGATCCAATGATAGGGTCAATTCTGACTACATCCTCTACTTAGTTCTGGTTACTCATTGTTTTAGTTCAGGCTGCCATAACCAAACGCTATAGATTGGGTGACTTAAACAATAGCAATTTCTTTCTCATAATTCTTGAGGTTGTAAGTCCAAGATCAGGGTGCTAGCTTGGTCAGATTCTGATGAGAGCTCTCTTACTGGTTTGTAGACGTCTGCCCCCTGGCTGTGTCCTCAACGAGGTAGAGAGCAAATGCCAGTCTCTTCCACTTCTTATAAGGACACTAATCCAATCATGGGCCCTACCCTCATGACCTCATTTAAATCTAATTACCTCCCAAAGGCCGAGTCTCCAAATACTATCACATTTAGGGCTTAGCGCTTCAACAAATGAATATTGGGAAGATACAAACATTCAATCCATAATATGGGTTGATTGCTTTATCCATTAAAAAAAAAAAATCTCAGTTCATTCAGCCCAGGACATTTTCCGCATTCTATAGGTTTTTAAACATTTTATCATGAAAAATTTCAAACATGAAAATATGAAGAAAACATAGTACAATGATCCCCTATTTGCCTATCACCCAACTCGATTATCAACCCTCCGCCACTCTTTTTTCAAGGATTCCAACCTCCAACACAAGACAAGTAGTTTCTCTGAAGGCAGAAACTGTATTTGTTTAGTTTCCCTAGTATCAGGTAAAATGCCTGGCTCATGGGCACTTAATAAATTATGGGTGAATTAATCCACCATGAGGATGGCACTGTACTACCATGCTAGACGTTTCGGGAGACACCAAGATAAATGAGACCTAGCTCCTGCCCCCAGGGAGTTTAGAATCCAGAGGAGAGCTAACATAGCTCACCTCACGGTGGGCAAGAAACACCTGCCAAGTTAAGGGTATGCTGACTGCTCCTATACAGCAAGTATCTAGGTAACGGAGCACAACCAGACTCATCAAAGAGTCACTCTTCCTACCAAAGGAAAAAACTCTTATTCTCATCTCTATAAGGCAGCTGGCTTCGATAAGAAATAAGAACAGAAGGCTACAGGGTCAGACAAATGAAAGGAGAACCCATTCCCTGGAAAAGAAGTGTTTCATGAGAAATGTCAATGTGTGCAAAGCTCTTCTGATAGAAGGTGGCTAGCAACTGGGTTTTTATTTTTTTATTTATTTAAAGATTTTATTTATTTGACAGAGAGAGACACAGTGAGAGAGGGAACAGGGCAGGTGGGAGAGGGAGAAGCAGGCTTCCCGCCAAGCAGGGAGCCCGATGCGGGGCTGGATCCCAGGACCCTGGGATCATGACCTGAGCCGAAGGCAGACGCTTAACAACTGAGCCACCCGGGCGCCCCAGAACTTACTTTAAACTAGCTTTTAATATGTTGAAAACTATTTTAACTCTGTGGTAAATTGTATATCTTATTCCATGATGTCACTTCATTTTCAATAAATCCCTACTAAATATGCCTTTAAGGAGGGTAATTTTGGTCAAGGTGTATACCACAAAGCACTAAGACATATATACATATATACACAATATAAGATGCCCACAGAAGATATGGGTGAAGTATTATGGAAGCTCAAAGGAAGGAGACAGTTTTCTTTCAGCTTATGGCATCAGGGAAACTTTGTGGAAATAGGCATTTCAACTGGGTCTTGAAATATGGGCAGGACATGGACACATATGGGAGATCAGAACAGGGCATTTCTTAATGGCCATCCTTTTGTTTGTTTGTTTGTTTGGTACTGTGTTATTAATACAAACTCCATATCATTTACAAGTTTAGAAATTGGTAATAACTCTTAACAAGTATGGCTAAGGAACTAGTTTGGATACAGTGCCAGATCTTCTGTGTGCCCACTCTGGGCTTGTTTCCACTCTGTTTGGCTGGGATGTTTTCTTGGCGCAGGATCCTGAATGTTATGTTTATGCATTTGCTCAGCTTGTATCCACCCCCTCCTGTTCCCACCATCACCCCATCACCCTGGGTATGTTGTCTTTCTTAGCTTTCTAATAAAATGCCCACATGATCATACATAAACACATAGAAAGCCAGATATTAGGGAATTTGTTTCTAATAAACAGACTATATTTTTTGAGCAGCCAGGTTTACAGAAAAATTGAGCAGAAAGTACAGAGTTCCCACATGTCCCATACCACTCCCACCCACACATTTCCCCTATTATTAACATCTTGCATTACTGTACATTTGTTGCAATTGATGAGCCAATATTGATGCATTATTAACTAAATTCCATGTATGTATGGTCCATAACTTATATTAGGGTTCACTCTTGATGATGTAACTTCTACGGGCTTAGACAAATGTGGAATGACATGTACCCACTGTTAACAGTATCAGACAGAATAGTTCCGTTGCCCTAAAAATTTGCTGTGCTCTACCTATTCATCCTTCCCTCCACACTCCAACCACTGATCTTATTTCTTTTTAAGATTTCATTTAGGTATTAATTAATTAATTAATTAATTTGAGAGAGAGAGAGCGCCCGCGCAAGAGAGAACATGAGTAGGGAGAGAGGCAGAGGGAGAGGGAGAAGAAATCCCAGGCGGACTCCGTGCTGAGCATGGTGCCCCAATCAGGGCTCAGTCTCACAACCCTGAGATCGTGACCCAAGCCTAAATCAAGAGTCAGACACTCAACTGACTGAGCCACCCAGGCACCCCAGTTTTTTTATGGATTTTATTTATCCAACCACTGATCTTTTTACTGTTTCCATAGTTATGCCTTTTCCAAACGTCATGTGGTTGGAATCATACAGTACATAGTAGTTTTTTTTAGATTGTCTTTTTTCACTTAGCAATATGCATTTAAAGTTTTTTCATGTCTTTTCATGGCTTGATAGCTCATTTCTTTTCAGTGCTGAATAATATTCCATTGTTTGGATATATGACAGTTTATTTATCCACTCACCTACTGAAGGACATCTTGGTTGCTTCCAAGTTTTGGCAATTATGAGTAAAACTGCTATAAACATCCCATGCGCCGGTTTTCATGTGGATATGTTTTCAACTCTTTGGGCAAATACCAGGGAGCATGATTGCTGATTGCTGTAACATATGTTAAGAGTATATTTCATTTGAGTTTAAGAGTTTGTTTCATTTTGTAAGAATCCGCCACACTGTCTTCCAAAGTCGCTGTATAGTTTTGCATTTCTACCAGCAATGAATGAGAATTCCTATTGCTGTACATCCTTGTCAACATTTGGTGTTGTCTGTTTTCTGGATTTTGACCATTCTAATAGTTGTGTAGTGGTATCTCGTAACTTTATATATTTATTTAATTTTTATTATTTTTAAAAAGATTTTATCTATTTATTTGAGAGAGCAGGAGCGGGGGCGGGGGGAGGAGCAAGCGGAGAGGGAGAAGTAGGCTCAATTCCAGGATCATGACCTGAGCCGAAGGCAGACACTTAACTGACTGAGCCACCCAGGCGCTCCAGTATCTCATTGTTTTAATTTGCAATTTCCTAATGACATATGATGTGGAGCATGTTTTCATATGCATATTTGCCATCTGTATATTTTCTTTGGTGTGGTGTCTGCCCATTTTTTAATTGGGTCGTTTGTCTTCATATTGCTGAGGGGGTTTGTTTTTGTCTTTAAAAAAAATAGATTATATTATGTATGTTTCTTTCTACCTTGTTTTTCTCACTTACTATGTTGTGGAAATCCCTCCAAACCAACTGGTATAGATCTTATACGTTGCTTTTCATAGTAGTATATTTCATGGCATGAATGGTCCACAGTTTATTCAAACGTTTCCTGTGGATGGTTATTCCCCTCGCATCTGGCTTTTGCCGCTACCAAGACTGCTGCCACGCGTACCCTTGTGCTTATATCCTCACACCGTTGCTTTTATTTCTATTACGAAAGGAGGGCTCAGGAGGTGGGTAGGAGTACAAACCCTGGATTCAGACGGCCTAGATTTGAAACCCCATTCCTCACTTATTATCCGTGGTCTATAATCACCTGATCTCTCTGTGCCACGGGTTTCTCATTAGTCGCTATAAAAGAAGGATAATAATAGTCCTTACCTCATAGGGTCGTTGCAAGGATTAAATGAGATAATATGTTATTGTGATGGAACAGAGCCTGGCACAAAATATGTACTCAATAATTGTCACCCTTCATTATTTTTCTAAAAGATTTTATTTACTTATTTGAGAGAGAGAGAGAAAGCACAAGCAGGAGGAGCAGCGGAGGGAGAGGGAGAAGCAGGCTCCCTGCTGAGCAGGGCCCAACACTGGGCTCGATCCCAGGACCCTGAGATAATGACCCGAGCAGAAAGCTGCCACTTAACCAGGCGTCCCTGTCACCCTTTATTATTATGAGATAGATTCCCAACAGCGGGATTGCCTAGGTGAAGGGTACGTGCATTTTAAATTTTAACAGATGTTTCTAGATCGCTTTCCAAAAGGTCAACAAGATTCGTATTTCCATAAGATACGAATATCACGGTCAGGGGTAGGCATGGTTATTCTTTTTCATTCTTGCCCATTTGATAGGCATAAATGACAGCATTGTACTTGAATTCGCCTTTCTCCGACTGCTGAGAAGATGAGCATCTGTTCGTATGCTTTCTTGTCATTTGTGCTGGCTCTTCTGTGAATTGTCCATTCAAATCTTTTGTCCACTTTTCTCTGTGTCGTCTTTTTGTTACAAAATTTTAAAACCTCTTCACATGTTATGGTTCTTGGTTCTTGTATGTCCTTTGTATTGTGAAAATTTTCTCAACATATTAATAGTCTTTTGGCATTGTTTATGGAATCTTTTTACACAAAAGTATTTTTTAATACTGTTAACTCTGTTCTTGTATAATTCCTAAGTCTCCTGTCTTGATTTAAAGGTCGCCTAACATTGAGCTTATATATATAAGTGCCTCAATTTTCTTCTATAATTTGTATTGTTGTTTACATTGAAGTTTTTAATCACTTAAAATGAATTTTTTGCATACAATGTGAGGTAATAAACCTTTTCTCTCGAGATGGATAGTCAATTGCTCTAGCACCACATATTAAATGAACCACCTTTCTCCCATAAATTCAAATCGCATTTTCAATACATAAAATTATCATATATATTTGAATCTATTTCTGGATTCTCTTTTCTATTCTCATATATTTTTATTACAGAGGTTTTATAATATAATATCTGTTAAGCCTGGTTTATCATTATTGCTCTTGTTCATAACTTTCTTGCCTATTCTTGAATATTTTTTCTCCCACATAAACACTGAGATAATCTTATCAAAATTTAAAACCCTGTTATGAAATGTTGCAAAGTTTATAACTATCAGTAACAAAGGATATGTATATATTCATATATACATGTACAATCTTCTGAAGGCCTACACACTAACACATGCTTTTTCATTGTACTACATGCAGTGCACATCCTTGTGTGTGTATTTTAATACACAGGGAATCTCATTTTTTCTAAAAGGCAGAAGAGGATATAGAATATATTTAAGTTGATATGGAAATATGACAAAATATTAATAATTGGTGAATCTGGGGTGTTCATTTGTTTGAATGATTCTTGCAAGTCTTCTGTAAGTTTAAGTTCTTCAAAATAAACAATTTGGGAGAGATGAAAATAATAAGTCATCTGGGAGTGTAGATGGGGGATAAGGCAAACTAAAAATAGCTGTAAGTTGATAATTATTTAAGCTGAGTGATGGGAACAGAAGAGTCCACTATATTATTCTTTCTGTTTTGTGTATTATTAAAATATAGAAGAAGTTAAAATTTTTTTACAAATTGAAGGGGGATTTTAAGTGGAATTCCATTTAATTTTTGTCGTCAGTTGGTGACATCTTGTTTTGAGTCTTTTCATTCAAGAATATGGTAGATCTTTCCCTTTATTCCAATTTAGTTGTATGTCCTTTGGTGAGAATGCTCTTGGGCCTCAGGTTCAGTCATCCTTTGTTCCCACAAATATTTGCTGAGGCTCTTACTAGGGCAGGCACTGTTCTAGAGACTCGGGATACGTCAGTGAACAAAACAAAAATCCCTGCCTTTATGAAGCTTAATACTAGTGAGGGGACTCAAACAATAAACCATAAAAATGATTTTTAAAATTAGCTATAAAATATGTTAGAAGGGGACAAATATGATGGATAAAACGTAAGAGCACAACAGGATAAAGGATTCAGGGGTGCGGGGAGTGGGTGGTCAGCAGGCCTTTACCGAGGAGGTGGCATTGAGTAAAGACTTAAAAAGCGGAGGGAGTTAGCCCAACAGACACTGGAAGAAAAACATTGAGGAAGAAGGAAAATGTTTGTATGCTGAAGAGAATTATCTGATGACAAGCAAAAAATGATGCTTTTTGGAAAAAGAAGGGACAATTGCTGGAGTGGTGTCCTTCATTACATGACAGGGATGGGATCTAGGGCACAGTGGATGGGTTGGCTTAAAGCAGGAGCACAGAGAGTTTACCCCTGATCATAGGAAGTTGGGTAAATGTGGTTTTGGGAGCCTATGAAAGTCTTCGTCTGTTCACTTCGACTTTCTCAGGAAAGTAGGAGCCCCAGTCATGATCTGGGTGGACGCTAAGATGTTTCGAGGAGAAAGAAGCTATGCAATTCTCATCCAGAAGAATGGATGAGTGAACCAACTGTATCATGTACCATATATATATACTGTACCATGATTGCTGGGCCGCATAAGGGAACACTTGAAATTCATGGTCTGGATTGTAAAGTGGGATCAGCCAGCATGGCTTTGTGTTTGCTCCAATCGCCCTCAGCTGTTCAGAACAGGTGAGAGTGTTTATGTATCCAGGGTTGTGGTCATACCGGAAAAATATGATGAATCAAGAAAAGGGTAAGAGAGTTAGAGTACATACAGAGGAAGTGATATGATGATTAATCATGGAATTTACACTAGGTAAAGGAGGGAAGAGAAGACATCAAGGGAGGGGGTATGGTGAAAAGGTATGAGGAGGGGCGCCTGGGTGGCTCAGATGGTTAAGCATCTGCCTTCGGCTCAGGTCATGATCCCAGGGTCTTGGGATCGAGTCCCGCATCGGGCTCCCTGCTCAGCGGGGAACCTGCTTCTCCCTCTGCTTCTCTCTCTCTCTCTCTCTCTGTCTCTCATGAATAAATAAATAAAATCTTTTTAAAAAAAGGTATGAGGAGGACAGGAGGGTTGAAGAATTGTGGGTGTCAGGGTACTGACAAGAATATGGTGGTCAGAAAAGAGTGACAGGTGGTTGGAGAGTGAAACGCGTGGTCCTGGTGAAAGGTTGTGGATATTGATAAAATAAGATGGGAAACAGGGCGGAGAACAATAGGAACGGAGGAGAGGAGGTCAAGGGACTGAGAGTCAGGGTGTTAGAAAAACCATGTACATGTCTATTGAGATTACCAAGAATTAAGATATGACTAACTCTGGAGAGTAAGCCAGGAGCTAAGTTAGTAAATAAATGAGGGAGTGTACTAGGGTGGGGAGAATGTTAGTAGATGACCTGAGCTATGAGGGTAATGGGTGTTATCTGATAGCATGAGATTTTGATCTTGGGGCTATCAAGGAGGAAAGACTGGGGATGATCAGAAAGTGGCAGGACACCCGCCCCATGTCCAGACCCAGAGGTATGACAGTCATGGGAGTAAATACAGCCACCACTTGAAATGGCTTTTAGGGCAAGAAGATGGAGGGACTGTTCAAGAAATATTTGAGAATATAGGTGATTTTGCTGATAATGGATCACGAATTTTAGAGTTAAGAGTGGTAGGGTTTTAGGAATCCCGAAGAGTGAGAGAAGGGACACGGTAGGGGATGTGCCAACCTTTATGGGGATTAGGATGCGGGATATGAGGTGTCAGGGAAGAACCTCAGCCTCTTAGAGGAAGGCAGGAAGTAACAAAACTCCAAAGATGGTAACTAGGCAAGGAAGGGGGTGGTTTGCACAGTTCCTTGGTGGCTAAAAGCTGACAGGGAAACTTAATGGATCAGAGCAAGACAGTTTCTTACTTACAGCACAGCAAACAGCAGGAGTATTAGCCTAATGGTGCCGATTCCCTTTGTCCGTAGGTCCCCCAGGATGACATAACAGGCCCAGATGGAGGCTATAGGTGCAGGTGCTTATGCCATGACTGAGAATTGCAGGGCCAAGGATTCAGCATATTTGTATGCTGAGCCAGTCCCCCTCCCTTGGGGGCTGGGAGGGTACAGTCGAACAAACAGACAGTAGTCATACCCCCTTTACCTTGACCTACTTAGTTGCTCAAGTGACTCCTGAAACTGCCCAGCAGGGCGCCCAGTTGGCTCAGTCCTTAAGCGTCTGCCTTCGGCTCAGGTCATGATCCCAGGGTCCTGGGATCGAGCCCCGCATCGGGCTCCCTGCTCGGCAGGAAGCCTGCTTCTCCCTCTCCCACACCCCCTGCTTGTGTTCCTTCTCTCGCTGTGTGTCTCTCTCTGACAAATAAATAAATAAAATCTTAAAAAAAAAAAAAGAAAAAAGAAAAAAGAAAAGAAACTGCCCAGCATCAGGGGATAATAAGTCTTGCAGTTTGGTTCCCTCTGCAGGGACATTCAGGGCCCATAGTAGACTGCCTCTTCCAACAGGAGGGATTACATGGGCTTTTTGAGACATAAACAGAGGTAAAGGACATCATGAGATCGGTTCTAATGGATTCAAGACAGACATTCAAGTCAACTGAATGTCACCGGGGACTAGGGAGTGGTGGATATCTGGGTATCACTTTTTCACCCTTGTTAATGGAGGCAAGGGAGTCTATGGATATTGAGTTCTCAGTCCCACTTCATGTCTCTTCTTGTCTTCTGATGATGTAGGCAGAAGGCCTGAGGGAGAGGAAAGGTCATGGTCAGGTTCTCAAGTATTCAGGTTCACTCTTGACCCTGTTAGGGGAGGGGCAAATTTATGCCAGATGCAGATTCCACTTTGACACCTGTTGAAGAAGTTGAGCTGTCTCAGGAAACCAGGGGTTAGTCTGGGGATAGGGACTCCCTCTTTGACACCTGATGGGATAGAAGACCAGGGAGATGTGTGGTCTTAGTTGGGTTCATGGGCCAGTGCAGGGGCCTCTCTACACTCTTGATGATGGGGTAAAAGAACTCAAGGAGACATTGTCTTAATTCCTATACACAGTTCACTCTGATTCCTGTTAGGGAAGGGCAAACCCATTTCTTCTGTCTTTCCTTTTTCTTTTTCACTGTGATAAAGTATATATAACATAAAATGTACAGTTTTAACCATTTTTAAGTGAATGGTTCTGTGGCATTAAGTACATTTCACATTGTTGTACAACCATCGCCACCATCCATCTCCAGAACTTTCTCATCTCCCTCAGCTGAAATTCTGTACCCACTGGACACAAACTCCTCATTCCACCCCATACCCAGTGGCTGGCAACCACTGTTCTAATTTCTGTCTCTGTGAATTTGACTACTCCAGGTACCTCATGTTAGTGGGATCATACAATATTTGTCCTTTTGTGACTAGCTTATTTCACTTAGCATGTTGTCCTCAAGGTTTATCTATGCTATAGCCTGTGACAGAATCTCCTTCCTTTTAAGGCTGAATAATATTCCATTGTATGTATATGCCACATTTTATTTATCCACTCATCCGTCAAGGAACGCATGGGTAGTTTTTGACCTTTTCAGTTAAAAATTCTGTGGACGCCAGATGGCCCCTCTTCCCCCTTGATGGGGGGGAGATAGAAAGTCCATACAATTTGATCATAATCATAACTCATAATCCTTGGTACATATGTACCTACTAACTTTGGTCCATGTATGGTCTTATCTATTATTTATTTGTTTATTTGTTATTTACATAATGACCTTACTGCCTAACTTAAAAAGTGGAACTTTGCCAGTAATTTACACCTATTTGCTTCTTCCTTGTCCTCTTCTCTTGCTCACTTTCATTTTACTTTTTCTCACACTGTACATGCATGAAAAAATATATCCATCATGACACTATCTATTTGTCAAAAGCAATAGGACTTTATAACACAAACAGTGCATCTTAATGTATGCAAACTTAAAAAAATCAACTAGAAGGACACAAGATCCTAGAATGGAATATAGGTTGTGACAAAAGAATCTAACTGTATTATAGATGACATAATTTCACAGAAGGGAATGGGGAAAGAGAGGTGTTGACTTAAGAAACTTTGAGGACTCTACACCATAAGACGAAAGACGAAAGAAACTATATGTATGCTTTGCCCTCTAATTGGTAAAGTTGTTTACCTTAGAGTGATGGGTTAACAATTCTTTTTTTTTTTTAAGATTTTATTTATTTATTTGAGAGAGAGAGAGAGAATGAGAGAGAGAGAAAGCACATGAGATGGAGGGAGGGTCAGAGGGAGAAACAGACTCCCTGCCGAGCAGGGAGCCAGATGCCGGACTCGATCCAGGGACTCCAGGATCATGACCTGAGCCGAAGGCAGTCGCTTAACCAACTGAGCCACCCAGGCGCCCAGGTGTTGACTTAAGAAACTTTGAGGACTCTACACCATAAGACGAAAGACAAAAGGAACTATATGTATGCTTTGCCCTCTAGTTGGTAAAGTTGTTTACCTTAGAGTGATGGGTTAACAATTCTAAAACTACCATACAAGTATACTGGGAATGAACAAAGAAGTATGTGGATGGCAGATGGTGGGAGCCAGGTTTCTCACTGTTGGAGTGAGAGGTTATGGAGAAGAAAGGGGAACAAACTAGAATGTACCATATGGCACTGGGTTATAGTGGGAGATATCAGAGTGAACTCATGTTTAGCTCAATAGATACCAATAGCTACATGGAGAAATAATGATCCTCCTTGGGTATACACATTAGTACAGGCATGTTTATGTCCTAGCTCTGTCCTTTGAGAGGCCTACAGGAAGGGACACTCAGTAGCAGCAATGAGGACACACAGCGTACTTGATTGTCTTATATAGTCTCTTCCCTTCGTGATATTATGTTTCAGGTATCATAAAATTCACATTTTTCCATGAAAAAAATGTTCTCTTGTTTTGTTCTCGGTCTTCGGTATTAGAGGCTTTTCTCAGATATCTGATAATTTTGGCTGTCCACTCTGCTCTTGGTAAAGAGTGGGGGGCTAAAGAGCTGTTGAAATTTCTGAGCACATATGTGGGGCCTGTTGACCTTGAGCTTCACAGAAAGGGTGATCTGCGTTGGTCACTTGCCGGGATTCCCCAGAGAAATCTCTTTCAGTTGCCTGCCTTGACAGTAAAGGGAGCCAAGTGGGAGAAAGGGTTAGAAGGTCTGTGCATTTAGCATTCAGTATATGAATAGTCACTCAATCCTCCTGTTTCACTGTGCCTGTCATCCTCTATGAGATACCACTTCACATCTATTAGAATAATTATCAAAAGAAAGAAAGAAAGAAAGAAGAGAGGGAGGGAAGATAGAAGGAAGAAAGAAGGAAGGGATGAAGGAAGGAAAGAAAGAAGGAGGGAAGGGAGGAAAGGAGGGAGGGAGGATCAGAGCTGAAATTCAAATCCAGGTCTCCTCACTCTCAATGATATAGTCTGTCTATTATAATTGATAAGTTAAACTTTATCAGCTAAATAACACCTTAGATAAAATATTTTAGCAAGCAGCTATCCAACGTGACACCTTTCTGAGAATCAGGTCCTTACCTACATAACATAATAGCCTTTCCATAAAGAAAGAGATCCCCAGCAGGGATCACTGCTAGCAAAGCAGAGCGGGGGGGGGGGGGGGGGGGGGGGGGGGGCTGTTACCCGTTTTCATTCATTCTAGCTGGGGAAGCAGGGAAAGCTTTACAGAGGAAGGGCTATTAGAACCGAGCAAAGCTTTAAGGAGAAATAAGATTTCTTTGGCTAAAGGATGGGGGGAAAGGACAGTCAAGGTAGAAGACAGCCAGAGCAAAGGCATGGGAAAATGAGCGGTGGGGTCTACCTGAGACATGGCTGGTCTATGAAGTGGCTGGAACAGATGGAGTGTGAACTGGGGGGGTTTGGGGGGTGGGAGACGATGGTGGAGAGGCAGTTTGAGACCTAAAAAGGAGCAGAGAACAAAAGCCACAATAAGGAAACTGAACTTTAAGAGGAAAAGAGAGCAAGTCACTGCAGTGTAGACTTAGAGCTCAGGAGCCCCAAGAGTTTACAGTAGAGGGAAAGGACAATGATCATGGGCTGAATACCTGGCACCAGGGCATTTATTTAGGGGCTTAGGGAAGGGAAGAGAGAAAGATGGGAAGGAAGGAGAAAGATCTTTCCTGGCTTATACTTAACCAGAGACATTATAAGGAGGGGCCAGAGGCAGGTGTTGAATAATTATAGAGTTCAGTGAACTGTAAGAAGTGTAGCTCGGATGTGGAATCAAGAGACCTTAGTGAAAAAAAAACTGGTGTTGGGGGGTATTATAGAGGCTGGGGGGCAGTGTTAGGGAAGCCCACTCTTCAACAATAAAAGCCAAGACAAAAGTCTTTGAGGTCCCCAAAACCATCACAGAGGCAGTCAAACTCATCACCAAGCACTGCTTCCATACAAACTATGAAATTTACCTTTGTCACTTTCTCATCCATGTTAGTTTCCTTATCTCTTGTCAGCTCTGTTTTGGTGGTTTTGCTGTAAAATCTGCACATTGGAAAGGTCTTGGGGCTTGTCTTGGGAAGCGACTGGGAAGGGAAGTTGGGCTGACTATGTCCACCTTCAGAGTCAGGGGAGAGGAATAAACCCGAGGAGAGAGTGACCAGTGGTGGGTCAAGTTCCACATGCAAAAGCACATTTTTAAAAAGATTTATTTATTTATTTTAGAGAGAAAGAGAGTGAGAGCGGCAGGCAGAGGCAGAGGAAAAGAGAGACTCTCAAGCAGACTCCCTGCTGAGTGTGGAGCCTGACACAGGGCTCAATCCAACCACCTTGAGATCCTGACCTGAGCCGTAATCAAGAGTTGGTCTTTTAACCAACTGAGCCACCCAGGTGCCCACTAAAACACATTTTAGAAAGCATTTGCTTCGGGTTGATGCAGGGAGGTGTAGATTTCAACAAAACACGAACAACCTCAAATCGCCACCAGCCTGGTCTGAGCCATCATCATCTCTTACCTGGGCCACTGCAGTAAGTCCCTGACTGGTCTCTCTCTGCTCCCACTCTGGCTCTCCCTGTGCTGTCAACTCTCAGCCCAGAAGTCTGAGGAATCCTTTTAAAATTAAAGTAGGTTCGGGGCGCCTGGGTGGCTCAGTTGGTTAAGCGACTGCCTTCGGCTCAGGTCATGATCCTGGAGTCCCGGGATCGAGTCCCGCATCGGGCTCCCTGCTCAGCGGGGAGTCTGCTTCTCCCTCTGACCCTCTCCCCTCTCATGCTCTCTCTCTATCTCATTCTCTCTCTCAAATAAATAAATAAAATCTTTAAAAAAAAATAAAAAATAAAAAAAAATTAAATTAAAGTAGGTTCGTACGTCTCAAAACCCTACAATGATTCCCCATGGTCCTCAGGATGTCACTCAAGGTCCTGCCCCTGGTCTACAAGGGCCTTCACATTCTAGCTCCGTCACTCTCCTCCTTGTTTCCAGCCATGCCTCCCATACTCACTCCACCCTAGCCACTCTGGCCTCCTCGCTGCTCCTCAGGTATGCAGGCCTGCACCCTCCTCAGGCCCTTGTCCGTTGATATTCCCTCTGCCTGGAATGTTCTTCCACCAGAGATCTACACAGATAACCCACTCCCTTCAAGTCTTTCCTTAGTGTTGTCTTCTCAAATGACATTTTCCCTGAGCAGATGGAGTTCATACTACCTCCACCAGCCCACCACTCCCAGCCCTGCCTACTACCACTTTACAGGTCTCTTGTATTTCTGTAGTACGCATCTCTGAACACACTATGTCCTTGACTTCGTTTTGATTGTGATGATGTTTAACATTTATTACCTCTCCCCACTAGAATGTAAGCTTCGAAAGAGCGGGGATCCTTGTAGCCCAAGGCCCTAGAGAGTGACTGGCACATGGAAGCATTCACTAAGCCTTTGTGAAAGAATGGAGTGGATGAAAAGGTATGGATTCTTGGCTTTGTGCTCACCTAGCAGATCTGAGGAGTGGCAGACAAAGCTCTGACCTTGGTCCCTGAGCTGTTTTGTTCTTTCGGTTGAAAAAGTACAAAGGATACTTACTAAAGAGCTATCGGCTGGGACACCTGGGTGGCTCAGTCGGTTAAGTGTCTGCCTTCGGCTCATTTCATGATCCCAGGGTCCTGGGATCAAGCCCCACATGGGGCTCCTTGCTCAGTGGGGAGCCTACTTCTCCCTCTGCCACTGCCCACCCCCCCGCTCGTGCGCACTCTCTCTCTGACAAATAAAATCTTAAAAAAAAAAAAAAAGAGCTATTGGTGACCAGAGCTAGCCAATAATGTAATGTACTGCCTGAGAAGAAGTAAGTTCCCTGTCAAGTGGTCACTTAAATCAGAATTTGAGTAAATTCTGTATGTAAGCAGTGCTATAAATAGGTTTCTATGTGACTTCTAACCAAAGATTCTCTCCAACTCTAAAGTTCCCTGATTAACAAGTCAGGAAACGACAGATGTTGGTGAGGATGTGGAGAAAGGGGAACCCTCCTACACTGTTGGTGGGAATGCAAGCTGGTGCAGCCACTCTGGAAAACAGTACGGAGTTTCCTCAAAAAGTTGAAAATAGAGCTACCCTATGATCCAGCAATTACACTACTGGGTATTTACCCCAAAGATACAAATGTAGGGATCTGAAGGGTGACGTGCACCCCGATATTTATAGCAGCAATGTCCACAATAGCCAAACTGTGGAAAGAGCCTAGATGTCCATCAACAGATGAATGGATAAAGAAGTGGTATACACACACACACACACACACACACACACTGGAATATTATATAGCCATCAAAAATGAAATCTTGCCATTTGTAACAACGTGGATGGAACTAGAGGGTATTACGCTAAGCGAAGTAAGTTAATCAGAGGAAGACAATTATCATATGATCTCACTGATATGTGGAATTTGAGAAACAAGGCAGATCATAGGGGAAGGGAGGGAAAAATGGAACAAGATGAAACCAGAGAGGGAGACAAACCATAAGAGACTCTTAATCTCAGGAAACAAACTGAGGGTTGCTAGAGTAGGAGAAGGGAGGGATGGGGTGGCTGGTGATGGACACTGGGGAGGGTATGTGCTATGGTGAGCGCTGTGAATTGTGCAAGACTGATGAATCACAGAACTGTACCCCTGAAACAAATAATACATTACATGCTAATAATAATAAAAAATAAAGTTCCCAGATACTGGCTGTGTTACTGCTTCTACTTAAGCACCACCAGAGCCTTCCCATTGCCTACCTAAGTAACCCACTTTCCTTGTTTCAAGCCTCTGCTGAGGTTAATCCCACTTTTTTTTTCAGTACTTTTTTTTTTTTTTGAGAGAGAGACGCAGCGAGAGAGGGAACACAAGCAGGGGGAGCGGGAGAGGGAGAAGCAGGCTTCCCGCGGAGCAGGGAGCCCGATGCGGGGCTTGATCTCAGGATCCTGGGATCATGACCTGAGCCAAAGGCAGATGCTTAACGCTTGAGCCACCCAGGCGCCCCTTTTTTCAGTATTTTTGAAAAGCTCTTTCTCATCCCACACAGAGGCTGTGCCTATTCTGCTTCCGTAGTTTGAAGTTTAAATAACCCATGTTTGGAACTCAGAACTGGCTCTGGATTCCAGGCCCACCACTTGTGGTGTGGCTTTTGGCGACTGACCTGACTTCTTTGAGCTTTAGTGTTTATCAACCAATGAAGAAAATGGTGATGAGGCCATGTGTTTCGAGGACTAACATAATGTGGAAGAGCCCAGGACTGTGTCTACTCCTCAATCCTGTCGCCGTTCTTCTGTATGGCTCTTTCCCTTCTCTCAGGGCTATACTAGGGAGCGCCTGCGTGCTTTTGAATTGTTTTACCTGTTTCATTTTGTCTTCGCTGCTAGATTGTTAGACAGTTGTGGGCTCTGCAGGCAGGGGCTAAAAGTTCAAAGTCTCTCACCTGTAGGGCTTGCCTGTCAAATAAAAGAGCTGGACCAAATAATCCTTTTAGTTACAAATACTATTGTTTCAATATGCCTTTTGTATCCCTGGGGCAGCTAACACAGTCTGACTGCATTTTGGTGTTTAACAACTATTTGTTAACTGAATACCTAAAAGTTTTTCATTAGTATTTTATAAAGATCAGCTATGATCATGTATATGAAAGTATTTTTAGGGGCGCCTAAGGCTCAGTCGGTAGACGGTGCGACTCTTGATCTCAGGGTTGTGGGTTCGAACCCCATGTTGGGAGTGGAGATTACTTAAAAATAAAATCTTTTTTAAAAAAACCTATTTTTAAAATTTGAAGTTGTCATTACATCTCTCTCTATATATCCATACATATATATGCATATATAATATATACTACTACAGTATTTATGTTATTGTGCTAGAAATAGCAGGACTGGTACAAGGAGTAGTAGTAATAAGACCACCGATGATTTGAGGCAATTCTAATTTATTCAGTAGTGCAAGGGTGAGACTGGTCTCATGTGACCTCGGGCCCAACTTATGCTTGTCCAAGGTGATCCCTCTGATATCAGAGAGGTCTCCTGTCTTTGCGAAATTATTACTTATTCGTTTTACAAGGCTTGTGTACAGAACTCATGCTCTAGGTTAGACAATGTGAATAAGGTAAAGCTGATTTGGCCATGATCCCCATCTGGCCAGGGCGTCAGCTAATATGAGGTCATTGCCAAAATATTTTAGTCTTGAGAGATCTTAAGAAAGGGAGATTTTGCTCCTGCTGCTTCTTCTGCTTCAGGCCTTTAATTGTAGTGCACCCTCTACTTCTTCCCTTTATGCTTTCTGCTTCACACCTGGCAAGTCCTATTCATTCTTTAAGATTCAGTTCAGGTGTGGAATGCCCCTCCCCTCCCAACACCTTACCATCACATAACTGAAGGTCTATTTGTACTAGTCCTTTTGCACAGAACATCATGTTCAGCCATCAAGAAAATACAAGGGCACACTGAAAGGCAAAAAAAAACACAGTTTGAAGAGATAGAGCAAGCATCAGTCCAGACATTGCATGGTGGAGTTATCAGACCGGGAATTTATAACAACTATTCTTAATATGCTAAGGGCTCAAATGGATAAAATAAACAGTGTGCAAGAATAGATAGGTAAGGGCTCCTGGGTGGCTCAGTCGTTAAGCGTCTGCCTTCAGCTCAGGTCATGATCCCAGGGTCCTGGGATCGAGTCCCGCATCGGGCTCCCTGCTTGGCGGGAAGCCTGCTTCTCCCTCTCCCACTCCCCCTGCTTGTGTTCCCTCTCTCGCTGTCTCTCTCTCTCTCTGTTGAAAAATAAATAAAATCTTTAAAAAAAAAAAGAATAGATAGGTAATTTAAGCGGAGAGATGGAAATCCTAAGAAAGAATCAAAAAGAAATACTAAAGTTCAAAAACACTTTAACAAAACTGGAGACCGCTTTTGATGGGCTTTTTAGTAGACTGGACACAGCCCAGGAAAGAATCTCTGAGCTTGGGGCAGTTAAGCATCTGCCTTTGGCTCAGATAATGATCTCAGGGTCCTGGGATCGAGCTCCACATCCGGCTCCCTGCTCAGCGGGGAGCTCGTTCTCCCAGTCCCTCTGCCTGCCACTCCCCCTGCTTGTGCTCTCTCTCTGTCAAATAAATAAATAAAATCTAAAAAAAAAAAAAAAGAAAAGAACTTAGATCTTTAAATAAATAAAAATAAAAACTTAAAAAAAATAGTCTTTTAAAAAAAAGAATCAGTTCAGGGATCATTTCCCCCTGAAGCCTTTTCTGACCACCACACCTCCAGGGCGGGCTTTTCATATCTCAGAATATTCAATGCTCTCCTCTACCATTGCATACTATACGAGAATCATTTGTCTTTATGTCTGTATCTATGACTACACTGTGTTCCTTAAGGGGAAGACGTTACGGGGCGCCTGGGTGGCTTAGTTGTTAAGTGTCTGCCTTCGGCTCAGGTCATGATCTGGGGGTCCTGGGATCAAGCCCCGCATCGGGCTCCCTGCTCAGCGGGAAGCCTGCTTCTCCCTCTTCCCCACTTGTGTTCCCTCTCTCGCTGTGTCTCCCTCTGTCAAATAAATAAATAAAATCTTTTAAAAAAAAAGTGGAGGAGGATGTTACCCTGCTCATCCTTTCTCCCCATGGATAAGCAGTGTGCCTGGCACAGAGTAAGGATTCAGTAAGTATCTACTGAAGTGAAGAGAAACGTAATGTCTATGACTTGGACATTGCCTTTAAGAAAATGCAGCTTTTACAGCATATGAGAAGGTGCAGGAAACTGTCTGCCAGAATGAAGATGAACTCTGCCCGTTTAACTCCTGAGTTTCAGTTTCCCACTGCATTGCCAGACTTTTAGCATTCCTGTTGCTGAGTCCTATTCCCGACTTTAATTCCAGCCTCTGCCCACTCAGCTTTTATGGTCTTCTTTCCTGAGGCCTGAAAATCGACCTTGACTTTATACATCCACCAGTTACCAAAAAATATTCATTATGTCAGGCACTTCCTGGCACTGGGGTTACGAGAGAGAAATGAGACAGGGCTCCTGCCTAGAACGCATATTGAATTAGGGAAGGAGGCTTGTAAACAAAGGGTTCAAAGAGGGAGATGCACACTACAGTAGAAACATCCATGTTCTCTTGGCTTCAGAATTCAGGGTTTTATCTTGAGAGCCTGAAAACCCATAATATAAGGATTTGTAATTTTAATACGGTGGAAATTTGAATGAAAGTCTCTTCAAGGTTGGTGGGCAATGAAAATAAAGCATTTAGCCAGAAAGCAAGGCCCAGATGCCTAGATAGGGTGTGAATTTCAGCCTGGCATTTGGGTTCTTTACTCCTCCTCAAGCATATTGTTACAGTCACAACAGAGATCAAGTGATTGCTTTAAAATTTCAAGAAAATTTCATCAGAAAATTATATGCTATTATACGGTTCTCAAAAATAAGAGTTCTCAAAGACCAAAATTTTCTCATAAATGTCAAGGATATATTATATATACTTAACGATAAATTTATCAAATATGTAAACCTACAAAATATTGCTGAGAGAAATTTAAGAAGATCTAAAATAATGGCACAGTAAACAGTAATCATCAATCAGGGGCACCTGGCTGGCTCAGTCAGTTAAGCATCCGACTCTTGGTTTTGGCTCATGATCTCAGGGTCATGGGATCGAACCCCATGTCAAGCCCTGAGTTTGAGCCCCCAGTCGGGCTCCAGGCTCAGTAGGGAGTCTGCTTCAGAGTCTCTCTCTCCCCTCTGCCTCTCCCCCACCACCCCTGTGCACACACTCTCTCTCAAATAAATAAGTCTTTAAAAATAAAATAAAATCTTTTTAAATTACTTTAAAAGATTTTATTTATTTGAGAGAGAGAGAGAGAGAACAAGCAGGGGGAGGGGCAGAGAGAGCGGGAGAAGCAGGCTCCCCACTGTGCAGGGAGCCCGACGCGGGGACTCAAGCCCAGGACCATGGGATCATGACCTGAGCCGAAGGCAGACGCTTAACCGACTGAGCCACCCAGACGCCCCTAAAATAAAATCTTTAAAAAAAACTTCATCAGTCAGAAGACTCAACGTTGTCAAGGAGTCAATTCTCCCCAAACTGGTGTATAGATTCAATACATCTCCATCAGAATTTCAAAAGGCCTCTAGAATTTGATGAGCTCATTCTAAAATTTATATGGATATGCAGAAGCCCTTGAACACTCAAAACAATTTTGAAAAAGAAGACAGCTGGAGGACTTAACACTATCTGATCTCAAAAGTCACTACATAGTTACAGTAATTTTAACAGTTTAGCTTTGGTGTAAAGGTAGATATAGAGATGGATGGAAAAGAATGTACAGTCTGAAACTGACCCACACTTATATAGTCAATTGTCTTTCAACAAAGGGGCCAAGATAATTCAGTGGAGAAAGGAAAATTTTTCAAAAAACAGGGCCAGAACAATCCCACATCCATATGCAAAACAGTTTTGTCCTTCACACCACACACAAAAATCACCTTTAAAAGGATTACTATCTGAAATGTAAAAGCTAAAGTTATAAAAACTTTTAGAACAGAAAAAATTCATTGTAACAATAGGCAAAGATTTCTTAAATAGGACACAAAAGCACAAACCATAAATTTAAAAAAATGATAAATTATATTTTGTCAAAGTTAAAAATTTTGTTCTTTGAAAGATACCGTTAAGAAAATGAAAACTCGGGGCGCCTGGGTGGCTCAGTCGTTAAGTACCTGCCTTCGGCTCAGGTCATGATCCCAGGCTCCTGGGATCGAGCCCCGCATCAGGCTCCCTGCTCGGCGGGAAGCCTGCTTCTCCCTCTCCTACTCCCCCTGCTTGTGTTCCTGCTCTTGCTATCTCTCTCTCTCTCTGTCAAATAAATAAAATCTTAAAAAAAAAAAAGACAACCCAATTTTTTTAATGAGCAAAAGAGTTGAACAAGCACTTGGCAAAAGAAAATATGTAAATGGCTAAAAAGAATATGAAAAGATGTTTAATATTAATAATCAGGGAAATGCAAATTAAAATCAGTGAGATATCACTACCTACACATTAGAATGGTTAACATTAAAAAGATTGACAATATCATGTGTTGTCAAGGATCCAGAGCAACTGGAACTCTCACATACTGCTTTGGGGAGTATAAAATGATAAACCACTTTGAAAAGCAGTTGGGCAGTTAGAAATACAGTAAAAAATATACAGTATTGGGACCCCTGGGTGGCTCAGTTTATTATAATGGAAAACATGCACTTGCAATATAAGTAGCAATTCTGTGCCTAGATGTTTATCAGAAAAAAGTGAAAACAAATACCTTCACGAAGACTTCTATACGAACTTTCATCTTAGTCTTATTCATAATTGGCAAAACTAGAAACAAACCAAATATTCCTAACAGTTGACTGGATAAGCAAATTGTAGAATAGCCATACAACAGAATACTATTCAGCAATAAAAAGGAATACATACAACATGGATGAATCTCAAAAATATGTTAAACAGAAGAAGCCAGAAACAAAAGAGTACCTACTGTATGATACCATTTCTATGAAACTATAGAAAAGGCAAAAAACTAAAATGGCAGAAAACAAATCAATGTTTGGTCATGTCAAAATGACTCAGGCAACTTGAATAGGGTCCCGTCCCACCTCCTAAACATAGGACAATATGGTTATCAATAAGCTTAATAATTGCAATGGAATAACACACATCAAATGTGTTTCAATTTCAATTCATGAGTTTGTAGTGATACGAAAACATAAACACACACGTTGTTTACAAAAATAAGACTATGACAAATTAACAGTTGTCAATGGTGGAAACAAAAATGCTGTTATAAAACTGTTTTTCTAATATTTTTAAAATATTTTAAAAGTTTTTAAAAAATATTTTATTTTTTAAATATTTTAAATATTTTTTAAATATTTTATTTATTTGTCAGAGAGAAAGAGAGCACACAAACAGGGGGGGCAGTAGGCAGAAGGAGAAGCCGACTCCCCACTAAGCAGGGAGCCCCACAGGACATGGTACTCAATCCCAGGACCCCGGGATCATGACCTGAGCTGAAGTCAGACATTTAACCAACTGAGCCACCTAGGGGTCCCAATACTGTATATTTTTTACTGTATTTCTAACATTTGGCCTGACCCCAGAGATTTTAAAATTAAGAAATATTTATTCAATGTATGGTTATTGAGGCAAATGAAAATGTGTTTATTCGTGAGGATGTAAGCGAACTTGTTTTCTTCGGTCAAAACATTTTTTAATGTTGTTTTAACAATATGCAACACTTTGAAACTCTTTTCATAAACCATCTGATCTTGGGTTCTACCCACAGAAATTCCCTGAATTCACACCACGTGTCCATTCGCAGGCCACATAACTTTCCCTCCTTCTTTTCACATCTGAAATGCCAGGTCCTCTGAAACCTCCCAGTTTCATTACTGTAAGTAATGAAATGCCAAGCAGTCTCCTAAATTCCAGGCCACTTGGGTAGTATTTTGACACTTCTCATTCTCAAAGCCCTAGGTTGACATTAGATCCCTTTTACTCTTGCCCATTTGAGGACCCCAATCAGCCCACAGACATTTTGTCAGGATTTATATATTTTCTCCCTTTAGGGTGGCGTTTAATCAATAGGGAAACCAGACTATAAAGAATCTGGATGGATTCATAAAACCCATCATCGTTAATGGAAAAACAACTTGAAGCACAAGCTCTCTGGATAGTTTTCCATCAATTTGTGTCATAGTCAGAAAAGTTGTTTTTACCTATCACCAACTGGGACTGTATGGAAAAACACAGACTCTGAATGGGACCCCGGGGCAGGGGACTTGTGTGTGGGAAGGTGAGGAAGAGTGAGATAGGATGTGGATGTCGTCAGAATTCTGTTCCTGAATGTAACTGGGAGGAGGGTAGAAATTCAGATCTAGAAAGGACCTTGGCAACCATCTAGTCCATTCTTTTTATCTTACAGACTAAGAAACAAAGGCTTGAAAAGGTAAAATAGCAGTAGCCCGCAGACAAGACCCCAGGACACCCTGATGCCTAGTTCAGGGTCCTTTCCACTGTACCAAGTGCTTATTTTTGAAGATGATCTATTTAGAAAGCTAAAACACACAAATTCATGAAAGAAGCTCTTGATAGATTTCAGGGTTCGAGGACATTGAGGTTTTGCCAAAACAATAAAAACTGCCCGAGCCATAAAGTTATTTAGATACTTGCAGAAGCTAGTTTAACTAGGTTTAGTATTTCCTAGGGGTACACCTCCCTTGTTTATGTTTCTTAATTAAAAAGTTGAAAACAAAAAAGTAGGGAGAGAGGCCATGGGTTCCACACAACCACATTGTGGCACAAAATCAGCCCTTGATCATTCATTCCTCATGCAGCAATATTTAATGTCTACTGTGATTGAGGCACCCTGCCAGGTGCTGGGAATCCAAAGAACACAGTCCCTGCTCCCTCAGAGCTTACTCTATAGCAGTGAAGACAGAGTATTAAAGTAGTAATTACATTAAAGTGTGTTGAGTGTTACAATTGGGGAAATGCCAGATTCTGTGGATTTATCCCCTGAGAATAATTCAAGCTGTTTCTCTTCTGTTATCAACATATTTCTGGGCTGCCTCTTGAGTTCCCCAAACATGAATTCTTTTCAACATAACACTTAAAACAACAAACATTTACTGAGCTCGTACTGGTGTGCCATACAGTGCAAGAAAATTCCAAGGTAAATTAGCAATGTAAAAATCATTCCATACAAGGACTAAATTATTTTGGATTATACATGCCTGGTAAATGTAGTATCACTTGACAGCACAGGTAAGTGGAAAACCAATTTGATATATCTTGATTTTTATAGTATTCTTAACAGGTGTTCTTATTAAAATTACCGCCGGCCCCCTTGCCCCCCATCATTTCAGAGCGCTGGAAAGCTCTACTTACTACCTGGCATAGGTCTGAATGAAGTCTGTTCAGCCTTAAAGGGCCAGCTCAGGGGTGTGCTCTACCAAACGTCTCGCGGCCATAGGCCTGCGCACATCTTTCGCTCTCCCTCTCTACTCTTACAGGTCCCGCATTTATACAGCATTTAGCATGTACTCTTTTTAGTGTTGACTGTATATGTGTGTCTTCCCCTAAACTGGACGGATTGTTAAGGGCTGACTCGCCAGCCCCCTGTGGTATCACCTTAAGAGGCGGTCCCCCCACACCCGTACATTCATCACAGAAACCAATTCCACTCATAATGTAGCAGACTGTCTCATTAACCTTGGGGCCCTATTTCCCTCCCAGTACAGCAATCTGGTTTATTCCACGGGGTGGAGAAAGAAGCCAGGTTGGTCGGGTGGGAGAGGAATGGCGTCAGTGTGAGGTCACGCCACATTGTCCCGAATGCCATCTCCACTCCGCGGCGACATTAACGCAGGATCGAGGGATGCAGCCGAAGGAAAGACAGTTTGCACCTCATGCAGACTACGTGCAAAAAGAGGGCAGGACAGAGAACAATGCGGGGAACCTCGCGGGGCGTGGCAGAGCACCCGGGAGCCAGCAGTGAGTGCCCGCAGATAAGGAAAGCGAGGAGCGAGGAGCCAGGAGCCACGCGGAGGCCGCGCAGGATGAGGCGGGACTTCCGGAAGCCATTTGGTTGAGTGGCAGGGGAACCGGAAGTGGGGGCGCTGCCGCTGGTGCTGGGGCCCGAGGAGGGACGCGCCGGAGCGGGGCCGCCGGGACTGAGCGAGCGACAGACGCGCCACCCGCCGACGCCGCAGCCGCTTGGGGCCCGCACGGACCCTCTGCCTGAGTGAGTGCAGCCAGGGTCGAGGGGAACCGGAGGCTTAGAGGTGGGGGTCGGAAGGGCCTGCGATTTGTTATTGTGAGAGGCCCGCGACCTCCCCTCCCCCACTGGCCGGGCCCCTCCCCCCGCGCCACCTTCCCGCCCCCCCCTCCCCCGCCGACCCTCTGGGGGCCTCGCGCGCGCGCCTTCTCCGCGGTCCAGCGCTGCTTCCCCAGCTGCCCGTGCTGTCCCCGGCACTCCCCGGACCGCTCGCCGCCCCCCTTAGAGCCTCCCGCCGGCACCCCACCCCCAAACCTGCCGACTCGGCTCCGCCGCTGGCCGCCGTCTCCACCCGCCCTTCCCGGGGGAGGGGTGCAGGGGGACTACGGTGGCGGGGCGGCCGCTCCTCCCCGGCCCACCCCCTGGAGCAGGCCTCTCGGCACCCCAGCTCGCGGTGGCCGGCGGTTCGCCTCCGCCAGCCCCGTTTGTAGCAACTCTTCTGCCTCCGGTCTCGGCTGTTGCCTCTTCCCTCCATCCCCTTTCCCCCTGTCGGAGAGGCCTTTAACCTGGGCCCAGACCCGTTACTCGGTGGCTTGTTGACCGAGCACTTTTTCCTCCCCCTTTTGTTCAACTCTTTAGAAACTTCTCCGTTTTCCCTAATGTATTCAAAAACCCGCAGACTGTCAGGGCTCCGAGGGGATTATTTCTTAGAGGGCCATGTAGCCCAGCACCTCATTTTAGAGATGAGGCCCAGCAAGGTTGGTGATTTGCCCAAGGTCAACCAGCTGCTTAAAAAGGCCGGTGGACGGATTTTCTCTGGTGCTTTTCACTTGGTCCATCCATGTCCATTTACAGGAGCGAGACCTTCTGGCCTGCAGGTTTGCGATATACCCGTTGCATGGTGACTCACTGTTCTGCTTCCCATAGCTCTCAAGCCAGCGTTGCTTTCCATGATTTACGCACAGACCTTAAGAAAAGCAAGCACTTCAATCTCTGGCCTCTTTTTTAGAGTGTGTCTGCAGAGAAAGGGAAGATCATCTGCACCCACTCTAGGATCTCATTTTGTACAGTTTTAAATTGGGGCGAGGGGGATAAAGATATGGAGAAAGAAGGAAAAAATACAGAGTATTGTCTCTCCTGAGCATTTGAATACAGCTTTGCCTTGGATAAGCCTTGTGTCTTTAGATTCTCTCCTGGGCACATTGTTCTGATATAAAGGTTGCCTCCTTGTGGGGGAGCAGGGGAGGAGTAGGAAATCATTGTGCTTTAATTTGTTGGCTTGGGCGGGCATTTGATAATAAATTATGGATGTGCTGGAACCCTGGGACCCACCCGCCAGCCCACTGAGGCACGGTCTTCTGGATGAGGCTTTTCTTCCCTTTCAGAGTAATGCTGCCAAATCCCTCTGAAGCAAAATGAAGAGTCTTAGGTCAGAGTGGACACATTCTAAATCTTTTAATTCTTGGTGCAACTTTTCTCCTCCCTCTGTTTCCTGGTTAAACTAAAGATCCAGCTGAGCTTGAGAATTTATATTTCTTTGTTGTTGGAACTGGTTTCTGATTAAACATGCTACACCACATACTGGTATAAGTATCTGGAAATTCTGGTGTTCACTCTCATAGTCCAAGTTAAGGTAGAAAGAAGATAGAAAATGCAGGAAAATTGGGAAATGCTGTGCAAGTTGCTTACTCCTCATTTTTCCAAAGAATTTGCATTTTAATGGACAATCAGAGATTCCCTGGAGTAGTCCCTCCTGGTAAATTAATGAAACTTTTGTTCTTCACACCTTTATCTCCGTTCTCCTTGGTTTTTTCTAACTGAACCTGCTGTTTGTGATCAGAAGTTAGTGACTTAAAATAATCCCCCCCAAAGGGATTATTATGAATCCGGAAGGTGAAATGGGAGTCAGAATCCACCTCCCTGTTGGTACTTTTTTTTATCATGTTACTGATTACAGCTTCACTTCGGAATACTGCTGTGTACGGTATTGCTCTGAGGCAGGAAACCCAAAAGCATTCAGGTTTTTGTGTCCTATCACAGGCTGTACTCTGGGGTAGCTCCTGATTCATTCTTCATTTCTCTTACAAAGAATTCAACAGCTTATTTTATTTGACTCCCAAATTATTTGAATCTTCTAAATGCATAGATCCCTAGATTGTACATTTCTAGCTTTGTTCTTAGGAGATTGCATGGGTTTGTGGCTCAGTTTTTCTTTACCTGCTCTTTAAGGATGTTATCAATCCATAGCCATCAGTAAAACTGAAAGCTGCTTTGTATTGTGAGAATTTGATTTAGCAAAACAATACAAAATCCAAGTGTCTGAAGGCACAAAGAAATTTTTGCTTAGATACTTTGCCCTTGTTGAGGAGGAAGGATGACCTTGTATTCATAGTTACAGAAAAAAAACACTAGCTAATTGGGAATATTTTGCAATCTTCTCTTAATTCTGCCTGCCTGGTAGCCTTAGATAAGTGACATCTTTTCCCTCGGTTTCTCTGTCCCTATTTCTTCATTTTGTCCATGAAGAAATTTAGTACCAAGATGAAAGTCATGGATATCATGATGCCATTAAATTGGTTAGTAATAATAAGGTATATAAGTGAATCAGATTAGTAAATGAGAATTTATCATGGCTTTTCTATATAGAGCCTAACATCCTTTGCTCAAGAATGATAGGCTTTAGAGGTATAGCAGCCTGAGTTCCAATTTCAGCTGTCCCCATCATGGAGCAGGTTCTTTAAATCTCCCTGAGCTTCAGTTTTATTTAAATAACAAAGCGCCTAGCACAGTGTCTTGTAAATAGTAAGTTCTTAATCTTAATTGTGATTATTATTTTACAACAGTTATTTACCTATTGGAGGAACTCTGAAAATCCATGTTAGTAAATTGAATCCTAGATCTAGAAAAATTTTGTAGCTTAAATAGACCATTGGTCTTGAAAGTAGAGTATGTGCACTCCCTGGGGATTGCAGAAGATGAACCATTGGAATACAGGAAACAATTTAGAACTTCTTACATTTTTTTATGTGAAAGGAAAAAGTAAACTTTACTAATATTTAACATATAGATTAACAGTAACTCATACATTTAATTTATAAGCAAATATACAACAGGACACATTCAAAAAGATTCTAGAACATTAAAGATGTTTGGGTGCCGCAAATCTGGACCAGTCTTTACTCATATGCTTTAGTTCATTTTATGCTTTCTTGTTAGGGATTCAGCTTGCCTCTTTTTGAATCTCCATTGGAGGAATCTACTGTGAGAGACAGGCCATGTCATTTTGTAGTCACACTTGTTAGAAATTTGTCTAAATGTGCATTCTATCCATTGGCCTTAACCTTCCTATTCGGGGACATGCAAATTAAGCGTAATATCTCATCCTAGTAGTCATAAAATAGTTTGACAGTTACTTATGTCCTGTCTTCCTCTTCCCCAACCAGTTTTTCTACAGATTATAAACATACCTATTTCACTCAACTGTTTCTAATGTGACAGGCTTCCAGTTTTTACCAGCTTGGCTCCTTTCCTCTAGACACCCTCCAGTTTGTCAAAATTCTTTGAGCTTTTCAAGATCCGAATATGGAATCCCAAGAGCTGAAATGAAATTGAAGTGCCTGCATTTTTTAAGTGGTGAGGGATATATTTGAAAACATGTTATTATGAAGGTACCTTACGTTCACAGTTTGTCACCCTTGTTCTTTAAACAATCCCCAGGAACAGTAGTTTAGTTATATAATCATATAGTGAGAGTAGGACAGATTTTTCTTCTCTGTTTCAGTAGTGGTCTCTCAGTTAATTTTGTGTCAGTTAACTTTTACCTCAAAAATACGTAACATGTTAAGTGTCTCCCCAGGTAGGAAAACAAATGACAACAAACTAATGAAATAGTTGGGTTTTTAAAAAAAGGGGTGCCTGGGTGGCTCAGTGGGTTGAGCGTCCAGCTCTTGGTTTCAGCTCAGGTCATGATCTCAGGGTCCTGGGATCCAGCCCGAGTTGGGTTCCCTGCTCAGCCAGGAGTCTGCTTGAGGTTCTCTCCCCCTCGCCCCACTCTCTCTCTCTCTCAAATAAATAAGTATATCTCTAAAAAAAAAAAAAAAAGATTCTGGAGCACCTGGGTGGCTCAGTTGGTTAAGTGTCTGCCTTAGGCTCAGGTCATGATCCCAGAGTCCTGGGATCCCCACTTGGCAGAAAGCCTGCTTCTCCCTCTCCCTCTCCCTGTCACTCCCTCTGCTTGTACTCTTTCTCTTTGTCAAATAAATAAAATCTTTTAAAAATAAAATTAAAAAATTTCTCTCTCCTCCTTTCCCTCTGATGCTCCCCCCTTTTAAAAAAAGGTAAAGAAAAAAATCTATTTAAAAATTTAGGAAACAGTCTTTTGAATTAGTGGAAAGTGAAGCTGTTTGTTGCTGTACTTCTTTACATTATATATGTAATTTTGAAATCCATAAGGTGGGAAAACCCCTTCTCTGTCTTAAGGCTAATAGCTGTATGATCGGCAGGAAAGAAAGCTATTTTTAAAATTAAAACTACTGTTAAGCACCATGTCAGATTTAACCTGAATAGCCAGACTTCAATCTAGAATTGAATTTAGACCCAAAGAAACTTTTGTATAGAATGTAATGTTTTACTAGTTTAAAAACAAAAGCAGGGCCCCTGGGTGGCCCAGTCGGTTAAGGGTCCGACTCTTGGTTTCCGCTCAGGTCATGATCTCAGGGTCATGAGATCGAGCCCCAAGTGGGCTCTGAGCGCAGCGAGGACTCTGCTCAACTTTCTCCCTCTTCCTACATGTGTGTGCACTCTCTCTCTCTCAAATAAATCTTTAAAAAAAAAAAAACCTAAAATTAAATTTTTGGTTTTTTTTAGGATTTATTTATTTGAGAGAGAGAGAGATAGTGAGAGAGAGCACCAGAGGGGAGGAGAGGGAGAAGCTCTAATCCAGGGCTCTATCCCAGGACCCGGGGATCATGACCTGAGCCAAAGGCAGACCCTTAACCAACTGAGCCACCCAGGTGCCCCCAAAACTAAAGGTTTCTATGTGATTGTTTGTCTTAATCTCTTTTAATCATTTTTTTCTTTTTCCTTTTTTAAAGATTTTATTTATTTATTTGACAGAGAGAGAGACAGTGAGAAAGGGAACACAAGCAAGGGGAGTGGGAGAGGGAGAAGCAGGCTTCCTGCCGAGCATGGAGCCCGATGCGGGGCTCAATCCCAGGACCCTGAGATCATGACCTGAGCCGAAGGCAGACGCTTAACGACTGAGCCACCCAGGCGCCCCTTTTCTTTGTCCTTTATGAATCTTTTAATTTTCCCATACTTTTCTCAGGCAGTGAAGCCTCAACCAGATACCATAATTTGATTGGAGCTATACAGATTCATCTTGCAGTTCTTCCCAATTCTTGTATTTTACATTGATGTTTTTAGCTCCAGGTAGTTTATGTTTTTTGGGTGAAATGGTTAGATAAAAGGCCTTGGGGCGCCTGGGTGGCTCAGTCGTTAAGTATCTGCCTTTGGCTCAGGTCATGATCCCAGGGTCCTGGGATCGAGCCCGGCATCGCATCAGGCTCCCTGCTCCGCGGGAAGCCTGCTTCTCCCTCTCCCACTCGCCCTGCTTGTGTCCCTCTCTCTCTGTGTGTCTCTCTCTCAAATAAATAAAATCTTTAAAAAAAAAAAAAGATACAAGCCCTCTTTAGGGAGTCAGCATGAACTGCTTTGTGATTAGTGGACCAGATATGACATTACTGGGGTCAAGCAAACCTAATCTCATTCACTTACTGCACAAAGTACCTAAATTATCTGATCCTCATTTTTTTCGTTTTGCAAGGATTAGAAGTGGTATGTATAAAAAACATGGCATATGTACTCCTTCATAGATAGCTATTATTTTCTGATAGTTGCAAATTTTAGTAATCTAAAGAAATATATACAGATTGTCCCTGACTTAATGGTTCTACTTACAATATTTTGAATTTACAACGGTGTATGCCGTATGCATTCAGTAGAAACCATACTTCCAGTTTCAAAGTTTGATCTTTTTTGTGTGTGTGAGTAAAATTTATTAAGTTATTAAGTGAAGATACAGAAAAAGCTCTCAAGAGTGAGGGAGTCCCCACAGGGTTGCGTAGAAGGGCCTTTAAGGTTGGTCTTTTATAGAAAGCTAACCAGGGAACTTAAATCCTTTAAACATCTCTATTGATAACACCTTCGATGGCTTACTTCCTTTCTAGGGGCTAGTCATTCTTTGTTGGTCAAGGGTGATTATCATAAAGACACCGGACCCCCACCCCACACACGTAGGGCAGGGTGATTCCCCACCCCACACACGTAGGGCAGGGTGATTCCCCACCCCACACGACCCACCCCACATGCATAGGGCAGGGTTCGAAGTTTGATGTTTTCCTGGGCTAGCGACATGCGACAAGATCCTCTGGTGATGCTGGGCAGTGGCAGTGGCAGTGAGCCGAAGCTCCCAGTCAGCCACATGACCATGAGGGTCAACATCCGATACAGGGACAACCATTCTGTTTACCACATCCAGTACAGTATTCAATAAGTTACATGAGCTATTCAGTACTCTATTGTAAAATAGGTTTTGTGTTAGATGATGTTGCCCAGCTGTAGGCTAATATAAGTGTTTTGAGCACATTTCAGGTAAGCTAGGTCATGCTGTTTGGTAGGTTAGGTGTATTAAATGCATTTTTGCTTGGGATTTTTCTTTCTTTTTTTTTTTTAGATTATTTATATTATAGAGAGTGAGAGCATGCAAGCGGGGAGAGGGGCAGAGGGAGAGGGAGGGAATCTCAAGCAGACTCCCTGCTGAGCCTGGAGCCCACACAGGGCTCAAGTCTCATGACCCTGAGATCATGACCTGAGCTGAAATCAAGAGTCGGGACTGAGCCATCCAGGTGCCTGTCGACTTAGGATATTTTCAACTTACGATGGGTTTATCCAGGTGTAATCCTATTATGAGTTGAGGAAGGTCTGTACACAGGGTGTGGATGGTGTTTTACATTTCCAGTTAGATATGGGTTTAACCCTAAGCCTAATTTTCTTAGACCTAGTGTCATTTAGAGTGGAACTAATTGGTTTGCAAAGTTAGGTGTTAAAACATTGGCTTGCTTCTATAATGTATTTTTCATGAATGAAGGTATATTTTCACATTTAGAGCTTTGTTACTTTCTGATTCTCAAAAATTACTGCTTTGCCAATCTGGTGTGTTTTGTTTACTCAGTAAATACTTATTGAATGAATAGAACTCAATCCTTTTTCAGAGAAAGCTGAGCTGTATTTGATGATAGCAAGGGAAAGAAAAAGAGAATGGTCCTCTTTTCTTTAAGCCACAAAACCCCAGATTTTCCTTTTTTTCATCATTCTTTGTATATGCCAAGTGATTTCTCGAGCCTGACGTCTCTAGTATGTATTCTCCAGAGTTGACTGAAAACAGTCTGGTGTCTTTGTCTTTCTAGATTAGTATTTCTAGGTTTTCTGAATTTCGCTTACCCCTTCTCCACTATCAGATGCCGTATTTGAACTCGTCATTAATAACATTTTCTTGGTGGATACCTATCAAAAATAAAATACCTAGTAAACATTTGTCAAAAACCAGTGCCAAAGCCTATGACTAGTTTTGTCACAATCTGTAGTAGTTATTTATGTGATATTTAGTAACCAATGGATTCTAATCAGGCTATAGCAATTCTCCAGTGTCTAACTGGAGCAGCCTAAAAGCCTCTAATGCAGGTTTCATTGAACTCTTAAGTGTCTAATTCCTTATGTCATTTGGTGCTTGCGTTAACATATAATCATGAAAAATTAATTTAGATGTAAAGTATATACTTGGAGCAGATTTTTTCATTGTAATGCACTGTTCCTAAATGATATTCGAACCAGTCTGGAAGTTTGAGGCTGCTAGATATTCATGGGACTTAAGCAGTCATGTCATAGAATTCACATCTACTGAAAATAAACTCCAGTTTCATTTTTAGGCAAAGCCACAATGAGACTTAAATTATTATTTAAAACCTAGTATGTAATACTTAAGTGGCAACAAATGTTCCTGTTAATGAATGAAACATGACGTAGACATTTTTCCCCTCAGGTATAGAATGAGCCAAGGGGATTCAAACCCAGCAGCTATTCCACATGCAGCAGAAGATATTCAAGGAGATGACAGATGGATGTCTCAGGTAAAGGGAAGTGCGTACGTATTATTCACCAAAGATGAGTCTCTTCAGTTTTCCAGAGTCTTTTGACCAAAGCCACAAAAGCGCATGCATTTTAATGGTCAATAAGAATCATTACTTTAAATAAAAGTCTAATGTTACGCTAATGTCGTACCTAATCACCAGCCTGATGTTGGACCAGAGGAATATTTTGAAATCACAGCCATTGCCCTCTGTTCCTCTTGAAAGGTAACAGTGTCTCCATAGCATTCTTTTTTTTTTTTGGTAAGCTTTTTTTATTTTGAAGTAATTTCAAAATTACACAAATATTGTAAAAATTTTAGAAAGAACTCCCTATGTCCTTCATCCAGACCTGCTAGTTAACGTTTTGCCACATCTGCCTAAATGTTCTGTTCGTATCTGCTTGTATTTGTATGTGTGCGTACCAACATTCAGTGTTTTCTGAACCATTTGAGAGGAAGTTGCAATCATCATGCCCCTTCACCCCTAAATATTTCAGTGCATTTTCTAAGAATGAGGACATTTTCTTACAAAACTACAGAATAGTTACTAAAGCCAGGACATTTAACATTGATACTATGCCATGTTCACAGTTCTCTGTTTGTCCCAGTGTTTTACGTCGGTTTTCTTTCCAGTCTGGGATCCCACATTGCATTCAGTTGTCCTGTTTCTTTATTCTCCTTTACTTTTAGATATTTCTTAGCCTTTGTTTTTCATGACACTGACAGTTTGGAATATAGGCCATTTCTTTCGCGGAATGTTCCTGAATTTGGGTTATCTTTTTCCTCCTAATCAAGATTCAAATTACACATTTTTGGCAGGTGTCAGTGAAGTGATGTCCTCAGTGCATCACACAGAAGGTACATGGTGTTGGTTTGTCTTATTGGTGATTAACTTTGATCGCTTGATTAAGATGTTGTTGGCCTAAACCAGTTCTTATTTATTATGGTATGGGCTCATGGGTTCTTATTCTTTCCAGTGGGTTATAACGCGTTGTAATTTTGAAGCTCACTTTGTCCCAGGTTTAGCAAGTGGGACTCCTCTCCTGGCTCCTGTGTCTTCTTGATGTGTTCCATTGTTTTGTAGCACTGTCTCCTTTGTATTCTTAGCTGCCTTTTAATAAGCTGTTATCACTTAACCATAACTATATTTAACCTTCATCTATTGCTTTCCAACCATATTTCCTCTTTGAAATAACAAGTTCTGTATGATTTTAAGTACCCAGAGTTTTGCATTTTAGTATTTAGTGATTCTGTTCATACTCTTGATAGTTGTCTACTTCTGTTTTTGTCTTCCCAGACTTAAAAATCGGTCTGTCAACTAGCTTATTTTGAATGGTAGTTAGTACTTTTTTTGAGTTTTATATGGATCAGCTGCATGGTTATTCTTAATCTTCCTAGTTTATATCCTTTTTTTTTTTTAAGATTTTATTTATTTATTTGACAGAGGGGAAGAGAGCAAGCACAAACAGGGGAGTGGCAGAGGGAGAAACAGGCTCCCTGCTCAGCAGGGAGCCCGATGCAGGGCTCAATCCCTGAGCCCAAGGCAGACGCTTAGCTGATTGAGCCACCCAGATGCCCCAGTTCATTTATGTCTTAAAAAGTATTATGAAATCCACTGGCCATTCTGTGTATCTGCCACTCACCCTAAAAAAACAAAGCATTGCTAATGTTCTGTGTATATCGCTCATTGGTCATTTTTTCTCTTTTCCACCTCCCCATCCCCAAATGAGTGTCCTAAATTTGGTGGTTTTCTTTTTTCATGTGCTTATATACTATATATATCTTAAATTTCTAAACTATATATAGAGTATTCTTGCATGCTTTTAAACTTTTTGTAAGTAGTATGTTTTTGAATGTATTTTTCTGCAGTGTATCATACATGTTAAAAGCGTAGCTATAGTTTTTTCCTCCCTATTTTTTTTAATTTTATTTAATTAAGATTTTATTCTTTTATTTTAGAGAGCGCTTGACTGGGGAGGGGAGGGGCAGAGTGAGAGGGAGAGAGAGAGAATCCCAAGCAGACTCCATGCTAAGTGCAAAGCCCAATGCAGGTCTTGATCCCAGGTCCCTGAGATCATGACCTGAGCCGAAATCAAGAGTCAGATGCTTAACTGACTGAGCCATCTAGGTGCCTCTTTCCTCTTTATAAATAGTATTTCTTTGCCATATATGAAAATACCATTTAGGTACAAATATTTAGGAACGTTTAGGCCATTTATAACTTTATTAAAAGTAGTAACTAAAACTAGTTGTTTGTTCTGACGTAAATGAGGCTTTAAATAATTAGCATTGACTAGAAAAAAATAGTCAAATGGAAGAAAAACAGGAATATTAAAAAATTTTAACCTGTATAGAAGAATAACTTTAATAAATAATAAAATATATGCTCAGATCTTGGTTTCTTTTCTCCAGTGAAAGGAACCAGGGCTACTTGGAGAAATGATTGCATCTGCAGCCGGAACAAAGGAAATAAAAGATGAACCTGTAGCATCTTGTAGTGCAAGAGAGCAACTACTCAAGAAAGGAAAAAAAAAAAAAAGGTGTATGGCAAGAATATCACTGAAGTGAAGTGTCCTTAGGACATCTCATAGGAGACCAGTGATACTGGTTTGTCTCATTGATGGTATTCACTTTGACCACTTGAGGCCAACCTGAAAGAGCACCCAAGTGCAAAGTTGGACAATTTGAGCAACATGATAAATCATGATATTACTGGTTTATAACTCAGAGGATAAAGTAAATATTCATGAATCCATTTGCTATAAATAAACAATTGGAGAAACGGGAGAAGAGACAATAATTTTAATTAATAAATGTAGGGGAGCCTGGCTGGCTTAGTCAGTAGAGCCTGTAATGCAACTCTTGATCTTGGGGTTGTGAGTTTGAGCCCCACATTGGGTTTAGAGATTCTTAAAATCTTTTAACAATAAATGTAGAAGGAGGGAGGGAAAAGAAAACCCTCATTTGAACACCACGGTAATAATTACTGTAGGGAAGGTCCATCAGTGAATACTAAAATTAGTAGGCACACCTTTGAGGAGAGAGAGTATATTTGCCTAGCCTCAAAAGTATCCCCCTGGAAATTGCCTTGGTGGTTTTAACATAAGACCACGTGTTTTTTGATATCCCCTCTCTCAAGAAGGTAGAGCTTATTAATTCCCCATCAGTGAGAGCTGGATTTAGTGTCTTGTTTCTTTTTCTTTTTAAGATTTTATTTATTTGACAGAGCACGAGTCGGGGGAGCAGCAGGGAGAGGGAGAAGCAGGCTCCCCGCTGAGCAGGGAATCCGATGCGGGACTCGATCCCAGGACTCTGGGATCATGACCTGAGCCAAAGGTAGACGCTCAACGAACTGAGCCACCCAGGCACCCCTAGTGTCTTGTTTCTAACAGATATAGTATGGAAAGGAAAAATAACTATATAGTGGAGAAACCTGGTAACCACCACCTTAACCAGATGATCAACGTTAACATCACCAGTAATAAGTCATGTTAATATTGTGTACTCCTCTTTGATATAGCAAGGGCACACACATCACCTCCGTGGTAGTCTTCCAGAATAATTCATCACCTCAGTGTATTCGTGACAAAATAATCAGCCCCAAATTGAGGGACATTCTACAAAACACCTGACTACTACTAAACGTGTCAGCAACATGAAATACAGGGAAAGACCAAGAAACTGTCCCATGGTGGAAGAGACCAAGGAAACATGTAGACTGAATGCCATGTGTTCCCTGAATTGGTCCTGGGAACAGGAAAAGGACATAGAGGAAAAATTGGTGAGATCTGAGTAAACTGGTTTTTTTTTTTTTTAAGATTTTTATTTTATTTTTAAGTAGTCTCTACACCCAATGCAGGGCTCAAACTTAGAACTTTGAGATGAAGGGTCCCATGCTCTACTGACTGAGTCAGCCAGGTGCCCCCTGAGTAAACTATTTTAGTTGATACTATTTATGAGTGTTAATTTCTTAGTTTCATCCAATGTATCATGCTTATGTAAAATGTTAACATTGGAGGGAGCTGAGTGAAAGGTATATGGGAATACTGTACTATCTTTGCAACTCTTCTGTAGATCTAAAATTATTTCAAAACAAGTTTTGAAGTGATAATATTTCCTATGAAGCATTGCCAAAATACCATACCACATATCAGGAAATACCTGGAGCAGATGAACGTGTCCACTAGGACCACCGTAGGAATACAGTCAACAAAATCCAGACTGTGGGAGATTCTGTGGGTCAAAATGGGCAGAAGACATGAACATGAACAGACACTTCTCCAAAGAAGACATACAAATGTCTAACAGACACGTGAAAAAATGTTCAACATCACCAGCTATCAGGGAAATACAAATCAAAACCACAATGAGATACCACCTTACACCAGTTAGAATGGCAAAAATTAACAAGACAGAAAACAAGTGTTGGGGAGGATGCGGAGGAAGGGGAACCCTCCTACACTGGTGGTGGGAATGCAAGCTGGTGCAGCCACTCTGGAAAACAGGATGGAGGTTCCTCAAGGTGTTAAAAATAGAGCTACCCTATTCTACGTTCGTGTATGTTTGATATTTTTCATATTAAGTTTTTTTAAGGGTGATACTAGTTACATGCTTTCTGGACTAGAAAGTAGACGACCTAGAATTTGAACATAGGCTGTTCTGTCCCCAAAACTATTGTGCCAGAAAGAGGTATGCATAGTGAGTCAACTGTTTAAAAAAAGGTTAGGGAGGCCTGTGGAAAAAAAAAGGAAAATATCCCCAAATGATAGTTACTGGGTTAAGGTGGTGGAATTCTAAGTGTTTTGTTTTGATCTATTTTTCCAAACTTGTTGTACCTACTTTTATACTTAAAAAGAAAACATAAGAGTACCAGAACCTTTAGAACAGCAGAGCTTAAATGCCATGACATTCTAGAACTGTGAACTGTTCTACTGGTATTGAGAGGTAGTTGGCACTATAGTACCACAGTGGAGAGGAGAAGTGTTGTGGAAGTGTACCTACTCACCAGCTATGGTTTTATTCAGGCCCATTTTATCCCTTCAGTTTAAAAATACGTATTGAAATAGTAGTAATTTAAAAAGTTTATTTACACAAAATGTGGATTAAAATAAGGAAAATCTATGGGCACCTGGATGGCTCAGTCGGTTAAGCATCCAACTCAGGGTTTCAGCTCAGGTCATGATCTCAGGGTCTTGAAGTCAAGCTCCAAGTCGGGTTCCGTGCTCAGTGTGGAGTCTGCTGGAGAGATTCTCTCCCTTCCCGTCTGCTGCTCCCCCACTTGGACTCTCTCTCTCAAATAAATAAAATCTTAAAAAAAACAAAAAGGAAAATCTATATCAAATCCTGTCACTTACAGGAGGAGCTCTTTTAATTGTCAAATTATTTCCAGAAGTATTTTTGTATTTTCACCCATAGCAGATGAGTATCTCCGATTCACCACAGTGTTACCTGCGCAGATATTTAGCAGCAGAAACACTTAAATATAACTGTACCTTAATTCCTAAGGAAAGCATCGCTGAATGTAGAGTTTGAGAAAAAGGAACAGCATTCAGACCTTTCCCTAGAACTGGGTTAAAGACTGTTGCCTAGAGTATCATGTACGTTTATTTCAGGGATGAATATAGAAACTTCAACTATGTCCTTTAGTATTTTTTTTTTGAAGATTTATTTATTTGACAGAGAGAGACAGCGAGTCCTTTAGTATTGATGAATAAAATCCATTTTAAAAGCGTTTTTTGCTCTTGCAGCAGAGAGAAGTACTCTAGGACTAGGTCATGGTCACCACTGCTTATAGATTTGGATTCGACTGAGAAAGGATTGACTCCCACTTTGCCATTGTCTCAGAGTTGGAGGTGAACAGGCATTTTCAAAGGCCATGTTAAATACATCCAAATAAGATACATGATTCTTGATTGGTTCCTAGTTCAAAAAAAGAGCTATAATACTCTATCCAACTCTTGGAACAACTGGAAAAATTGAATATGGACTGAATATTATGGGATTATTGTTCATTGCCTTAGATGTGATAATAGTTTTGTGGTTTTATAGGAGACTGTCCTTACTCATGCTGAAATACGTGAGGGTGAAGAACCACAGCATTTGCCACTTACCTTCAAATGGTTCAGCAAACACAGATAAAGCAAATATGGGAGAACGTTATTGTTGAATACAGGCAGAGGATTATACAGGTGTTCATTGTACTGTGGCTTTTCTGTGTGTCTGAAATTATCTTTCAAAAAGTTTGAGGAAAAGATAAACTTCTAAAAAACATGTTATATGTGTTTTTCCATTCTGGTTTCAATAGAATTCCCGTTTTCTTAGCATGTTAGAATGATCAGTGTGGTAAGGGTGGGAAGAAAGTCCCAGCAGTTTATTTCAGACAGAATAAATAGAATGTTTAACAACAGAGTAACTGGTTGGACAACTGTTCTGTCTAGGCCAAGACCTCTCACTGAGAAAGAAATGCCAGTTTCTAATTTTTCTTCCTTTTTCAAACCAGCACAACAGATTTGTCCTGGACTGTAAAGACAAAGAGCCTGATGTACTGTTTGTGGGGGATTCCATGGTGCAGTTAATGCAGCAATACGAGGTAAAGGTGGAAGTGGGGAGGGTGGGTCTTGGTTACCAAAGTAAATCCATTCATCGCTAGCAAACTTTCACTCTGAGCTGAATCTGTAGGCTTATTCATGACACTTTAGAGAAGCTCTAGTTCAGAGTGCGAGGGATGTCAGACCTCCATAATGGAATTCTTTGTGCCACCAAGCATGATGAGACAAAAAGTTCAGAATTGTTTCTAACTCAGCTCCCTTTCTTGCCTTGGCTTCCAAGAAGCTTCCCTATTACATTTATTTATTTAAATTTGTCCTAGTCATGATTCTCAAGTCTTACTGTGTTTTACATTTTCTTATTTTGTATATATTTTTAAAAGATTTATTTATTTATTTAATAGAGAATGTGGAGGAGGGGTAGGGCAGAGGGAAAGGGAGGCGGAGAATCCCAAGCAGATTCCGCACTGAGTGCAGAGCCCGATGCGGGGCTCGATCCCATGATCCTAAGATCATGACCAAGAGTCGGATGCTTAACTGACTAAGCCACGCAGGTACCCCTTATTTTGCGTATTTTTTTTCTTTAAGATTTTATTTATTTGACAGAGAGCAAAGTAGGGGGAGTGGCAGGCAGAGGGAGAGGGAGAAGGCAGACTCCCTGCCGAGCAGGGAGCCTGATGTGGGGCTCGATCCCAGGACCCTGAGATCGTGACCTGAGCCGAAGGCAGACGCTGAACAACTGAGCCACCCAGGCGCCCCATATTTTGTGTTCCACATCTTTTTTTTTTAAGATTTGCACTCTTCCAAGGGCAGTTTAAAGGAAAAGATAGCTTGATTCCTTTCTGGCTCCAGCACTCTAAATTTCTTCATCCGTGTTTCTACTTGACCCTATTCATTTTGATGCATGAGTAAAGGGACAGGAGAGCTTACTGAGTTGGCACCTTGAGTATAAATGCTGGGACCTCGTGACGGGCATCAGGCAGCATTGTGACTCCATTCTTGAGCTGAGGTCGAAGGCTGCATTAAGAATTGAGTGATAGAGGGGCACCTGGGTGGCTCAGTCAATTAAGCATCTGACTCTTGATCTCAGGTTTTGATCTCACGATTGTGAGTTCCAGCCCCACTTTGGGCTCCACGCTGGGCATGGAACCTACTTAAAAAGTAAAGTAAAAAATACGTTAAAAAAAAAAAGTAATCATAGAAAGAACTGAGTGATACAGTGCCATCCTCAGAGCCTTGCAAACACTGAGGTAGCTCATGATTTGCAGCATTACATTTGAATATAGAAAATGAAAATTATTCTTTCAGGTGCCTCACAACACATTGCAATGGAAGAATTTTATTTCCCACTCAGTTTAAATAAAGCTCTTTTTTCTCTTTTTAGATATGGCGAGAGCTTTTTTCCCCACTTCATGCACTGAATTTTGGAATTGGGGGAGATACAACAAGACATGTTTTGTGGAGACTAAAGAATGGAGAACTGGAGAATATTAAACCTAAGGTGAAATGAAACTAATGTTTTAAAGAATATCTTTAATCTTGAGTCTTTTCCAGGTAGTTAAATTGTCTGAAACCGCTAGTAAAAACAAATTGCTTCTTTAAAGCATTATTTTGCTATTGTCTTTGCTTTGTGCCCCTTTAAGATAAATGATACCGTTGTCCTTGCTTAAGAACATTGCAGATAGGTATTAAGAAATCAGTGTGTTGCTTGCTTAGGTTGTATTTGTAGTTGTTAATAATGGTCTTCTTTAGCTGTAGGAAGGGATTTGATGCTCATGAGGCATGCTGTTCTGTAGACCCGAATGCAGCACCAGGGGAATCTGCTCAGACAAGGGCCGTGGTGGCAGTGCCATGATTCCTTTCAGGAAGTCATTTTGGAGCTGTTTAACCATATCAACAAATTAGTAATCAAGGCCTCCCAAATTTTTCTGAAGACAGTTTGAAGCAGATATGAACAAATGTTCATAAGTGTGTACCCCACTACCCTAACACATTATAAATGTTCTGAGTTGGCACACTGCGTGTAATTTTTTTCAGCTCTAAACAAAAAAAACAAAGTTGGTAACAGTTGCTTCGTTGGAAGTATTTTATTTTTTGCCTTTGAAAATTTTTTTTTAATTTTTAAAAAAAGATTTATTTATTTTAGAGAGAGCATGAGTGGGAGGGGCAGAGGGAGAGGGAGAGAGAATCTCAAGCCCACTCTGTGCTGAGCCCAATGCAGGCCTTGATCTTATGACCCTGAGAACCCAACCTGAGCTGAAAGCAAGAGTTGGGTGCTTAATGGAGTCTGCTACCCAGGCGCCCCTTTTCATTCGTTTATTATTATTTATCTATTTGAGAGAGAGAGAGACAGAGCGTGCTCCCCTGGGAGTGGGGGGAGGAGCAGAGGAAGAGGGACAAGCAGACTCCATGCTGAGCGCAGAGCCCAACATGGGGCTCGATCCCATGACCCAGAGATCATGACCTGAGTGGAAATCAAGAGTCAGACGCCTAACCAACTGAGCCACCCAAGTGCCCCTCTTTTTTTTTTTTTTTTTTTTTTAAGATTTTATTTTTAAGTAATCTGTATACCCAGTGTGGGGCTTGAACTCACAACCCTGAGATCAAGAGTCCCATGCTCTACTGACTGAGCCAGCCACAAAGTCCTATTTTTTGGCCTTTCTAAAAGAAAAACTAGTCCATGTTCCTGTCTTTTGTGACAGGGTGGAAAGTTACTTTGTTGGGTTGTATAGTAAGATGTATGTCTCTAGGTGACAGCCACCTCGTAGATGAATTTTTTTTTTTTTTTTAAGGGGGAAAAACTCCTTGAAACGTCATCCAGCTTCCTCCCCAGCTACTCTTTCTTCAGTATAACTGCATTTATACCAGTTACATTCCCTTGGGTACTTTTGTTATTTTTTTTCTGGAAGATGCTTCTAGTCAGGGAGTTTCTGTGGTAGGAGTTGCAAATATTTTTCCCTGGCTTTCTTAGATTTCACTTTAATATTTTCTTCAACATGCAGAATTTTTATTTTTATACAGTTGGATTTGTTATCTTTTTTGTATAGTTTCTGGATTTTAAGAGCTTAGCTTCCAACTCCACAATGATGAAAGAATTCTGTCATTCCCTCCCAGGGTAGTTTTACTGCTTCGAATTTATCCTGAGATTTATGAGGCCTAAATCAGTGTTTGAAGGTGGCTGCTCAGTTGAAGTTATCCCTACCATTTGACAAGTTCACCTTTCCTTTTGATTTTTTGAAAGAAGATGTTTATCTAAACATTGATAAATATTTTTATCTAAACGTTCCTTTATTCTTGGTTGTTTACCCCTCTCCCCGCTTTCTTTTTCTTCCCTCAATTATAGGTCATTGTTGTCTGGGTAGGAACAAACAACCATGAAAATACGGCAGAAGAAGTAGCAGGTGGAATCGAGGCCATCGTCCAACTTATTAACACAAGGCAGCCACAGGCCAAAATCATTGTATTGGTATGTAGCCTTTGGGTCGTAGTCTTTGATGTCATTAGGTCAGGGGAGGACTGTTTTTAGAAATATGATTGCTCATGAATATAGAGAATCTCTAGGTGAAAGCAGTTTATGATACTCCTGAGAGGCTCTTCTCTGATGTGTCCTCTTATCTTACTGGTTTCATCATTTCCCAGACCAGCTGAGGGAGTCCTCTTTTACCTGCTTATCCTTGTTTAGAGGTTGTTGTCTCAGGTAGCCTTAGTTTTTGTTTTTGTTTTTAACTGTATTCTGATAATTTTTAAAATCACGTATGAAACTTGTCCTAGTTCTGAGTCTGTTTTTTTTTTTTTTTTTTTTAAGATTTTATTTATTTATTTGAGAGAGAGAGAATGAGAGACAGAGAGCATGAGAGGGAAGAGGGTCAGAGGGAGAAGCAGACCCCCCGCTGAGCAGGGAGCCCGATGTGGGACTCGATCCCGGGACTCCAGGACCATGACCCGAGCCGAAGGCAGTCGCTTAACCAACTGAGCCACCCAGGCGCCCCCTGAGTCTGTTTTTATTAGACTAGCTTTGGATTAACGTGGATGTGTTGTTCAGTCCCACTGTTCATATGTTAAAGGTGGTATATTTATTAGAATCTCTGAATTCTCTAAAACATCAGAGATTCTGTTAGCAAAAAAATGGGGACTTTATAGTCTTACTCCTAATGGAGTGTAGTGTAGCCCTTTGTGGAGCTAAAGCATTAAGTCTTCACAGTCTCAGAGATAAATAGCTATCTTTCAGTATGAAAGTTTACGTATAGGTATTCCTAGCAAAACCAAATTCTGAATGAAATCTGATATGTATTCAGTCCTTTAATGAGATGATGTTAAGAAGATAGTCATTTATTCAACAAACATGAGGATCACTATGTACAAGACACTGTCCTGGGTCCTGAATATACAAAAATGAATAAGACATTGTCCCTCTCAAGGAGCACACAGTCTAGTCTAGTGGTCGATGGGCACAGCAATATAAAGAAAGAATTAGCATACTGTATGCTAACGGGAGTAATTATATTGTATGCTAAGGGGAGAATAGGTTGTTTTTTTGTTTTGTTTCGTTTTTTTAAGAATTTATTTATCTATTTGTCAGAGAGACAGCGCATGCACAAGCAGGGGGAGCAGCAGGTAGAGGGAAAAGCAGGCTCCCCGCTGAGCAAGGAGCCCGATGCGGGGCTCGATCCCAGGACCCTGGGATCTTGACCTGAGCCGAAGGCAGACACTTAACTGACTGAGCCACCCAGGCATCCCAGGTTTTTTGTTTGTTTGTTTGTTTGTTTTTAAGATTTTATTTAGAGAGAGTGAGTGCACTCAAGCAGGGGGAGGAACAGAGAGGGAGAGAGAGGGAGGGTGAATGAATCTCAGTGTGGATCTGAGTGTGGATCCTGATGTGGGGCTTGATCTCACGACCCTGAGATCATGACCTGAACCAAAACCAAGAGTCGGACGCTTAACTAACTGAGCCACCCAAGCGCCCCGTGAGAAAGGGTGGATTTTATAAAAGCTACATTTGACTATAGTTTTTAAAGAATTCATTGGTCTCCAGACAAATGGAGAAAGAAAAGAAGGCGTGACAGGGAGGGAAAAAAAAATGGTGAAAGTCTTATACTTGTGTGTGTTCGTTGGGCAGATGAAGGGGGGTGCTTGAAGAATTCTAGGGCTGTCACTGAATGAAGTTTAAGGCTGGGATGGTTAGGAGCAAGAGATGTGGCCAAGTCATGCAGGGATCTGTCTGCCTTGAGAGAGGAGCTTGGGTTTTTCTTACTGGTGCTGGGGAGCCACGTCTTACTTTTCTGTTACATGGTCTCTAATATACTTTACTTGCTTATATCCCTGCTTTACTCCAAAAAGGGTTGTGGTTAAGAGTCCGCCTCTGAGGTACAGTGGCTGGTCCATAGCTGCTTAGGACATATTTGTTGCGTGAATGTTGCTGAATAAATCCTCCATAAATAGTCTTTGTTTCAACCCGACTTTTAAATTTGATAGACACCGGTGTTCTCTACAACACTCAAACATCAGCAGTGCCCTAAATGATTCCGTGAGGGAATGCTTGCAGAAGTCACTGAACATAATAGCCCCGATCCCGTGACAGTTAAAAGAACTATGTGGAAACAAGATTTATGACGTATTTAAGTGAAAAGTCCAAATACTAAACTGTGTGTGTATTATATTTAGAATTACTTAAAATACAGATAACCCTTGAGGGGCACAGACCCCCATACAGTTGAAAATCTGTATATAACTTTTCACTCAAATTTGACTACTAATAGTCCATTGATCAGAAGCTTTCCTGATAAGCAGTCAATTAAGATATATTCGGCATGTTATACGTATGACATACTGTATTCTTACAATAAAGCTAGGGAAAAGAAAATGTGACTAAGAAAACCATAAGGAAGAGAAAATAGATTTACGGTACTGTATTTATCAGAAAACATTTGTGAATAAGTGGACCTGTGCACTCCACACCTGTGTTGTTCAAGGGTCTGCTATAGTCACGTGGTGAAGAGATTAGGAGCATGATATTTTTCTTTTTTGTTTCTTTTAACATGATAGTATTTTAGTAATTAATTATTATAGGGAAAAATCACATGGCATACCTTTGATATTCTCATATTAAGGAAAATGCTATGCAAATACATAAGGTGCTTTTCTCATCCTCGCTTGAAAATCCCAGTAGGTATGGTGCCCTGTTCTTAAGGCTTACTCATTTTTTATGGCTTTGTCATGGTGTTCTTTGAGTGTTGGAACAAAGTGTATGTTTATTGTTCACTGGCCATCCTCCCTGGTTGCTCATATCTCAGCAAGACTCCGATATGTAAGCAGTTCTTTTTTGTTAACTGTTAGATGCAGAGCCTAATACTTCAACAGTTATGTAAATGAGGGTTTAGGATTGACTTTGTGAAATTTTTGAGCCGCTTAACAAGGATAGGAGGAGATGGTCTAGGTTAGCAGAATCATAATTATCTATAATTCTCATTTGGAACTATACAGGCACATAATAAAGTGGTAATAAAGTTTCCAACATTTTGCTGAAAAGAATTAAAGACATGAACAAGTATTTAACTTTGGCATAAAGGTGTTTTTTTTTTTTTTTAGTAGAATACCCACAGAAAATCTATTTTTGTAAAATAAGACCTCTTACCATAGCCTGTAGGAGAAATAGGTAGAAATTTTTTTGCCTACATAGGAATAACTTGGTGTGTGCTATCACTAGTTGTAAACCAACTGAAAGGTTGTCTGACAATAATTTTATAATAGGATCAGCATCTGTGAAAGGACATTTCTAGTTTGAGATGATAAACCTTGGTCTTGCCATGTAAGGGTGGACTTTTATTGACTAAAGGAGGACAGACGTGTGATTTACCTGAAGATAGGTAATTAACATAAGTTAAAAATGAATTAAGGAAATATGTTTTATCCTAGCAGATAACATGTGGCTTTGGTTGGTCTAGACCACATTTGTTCCCACCATCTGTCTTGTGCAGTAGTATAGGTTCCGTGTAGCGTTCATAAACACACGTGCATTGGAGCTAGGTGATTCTGATGGCCGTATGGAGAATGAATTGAAGGGAAGACCACGCTGGAGGTAGGAAGGCCAGTCAGGAGACTTTACATTAACTGAGCGAATCGTGGTAAGTTTCCAAGCCATAGCAGCATGTATACTCAGAATGGAAGAGAAAAAAAGGTTTTGAAAATTATTGAGCATGCAAAAGCTGAGTAATTTAATGGTAAATAGATAAGGTGTGTGGGATGAAAGATGCAGGGAGGTCGGAATGATCAGCTGGTACAGAGAATGTAGAAGGAGCATAGTGTAGGGAGAAGATGATGAATTGCTTTTGGACATGTCAGGTCCGGAGTGCCTGGGGAAGTTTGGGCAGTTTGGTTCTGGGCTAGAGTGTTCAGAGTGGGCGGAGTCGTAGGCCGAGGACAAGACCCTGGAGCGCACGGACAGTTAAGGGACAGGAGGGGGAAGAGGTGCTTCTGAAGAGACGGAGAAGGGGTGGTCAGAGGACTATCATTGAAACCAGTCTAGTCCAGAGTTCCTAGTCTAGTGTTTGAGAAATCAAAGTTTTAAGAGTGAGTGTCAAATGGAGCCGTTCTTCCAGGAATCTCAGAAATCACAGATGAGTCAGTAGAGAAAAACCAGTGACTCTTCTCTTCTTGTGCTCTCTGCTTTGCCCCAGGGTTTGTTACCTCGAGGTGAGAAGCCCAACCCGTTGAGGCAAAAGAATGCCAAGGTGAACCAGCTCCTCAAGGTTTCCCTGCCGAAGCTCACCAACGTCCAGCTCCTGGACACAGACGGGGGCTTCGTGCACTCGGACGGTGCCATCTCCTGCCACGACATGTTTGATTTTCTGCACCTCACGGGAGGGGGCTACGCCAAGATCTGCAAACCCCTGCATGAACTGATCATGCAGTTGTTGGAGGAGACCCCTGAGGAGAAACAAACCACCATCGCCTGACTGGCTCCCATCAGTGTTACTTGCACCCCAGCTTCCTCAGATCAGTTATATCACTGGCACTACAGAATCCTTCTCTTTCCTAAGGCACTTTGCATTGTAGAATGTTCCTGGATGTTCATATCTAGTGTTTGAAGGGGAGGAGGGATTTAAACTGGTCCTGTACATAGAAGGTTGGTTTGACACAGGAGACAAATTAGCCAAGGAAGATTGTTTAAATTCGTTTGAAACCAGAAGGGGACTTTTTAGTTGTATGTGTGACACACTCATTGAATTATCACAGTTTTTCCTAGGACAACATCGAGCCTAAGGACGGAACAAAATGAAGATTTTTTTTTCATGGCCTTTCTTTCTATGGATTATGTCATATAGAGTAACGATCAGGATCCACACCTACTTGGCTTTAATACAGATGTCTTTTCCAGTTTTTAAAGTTCATAATTTAGCCCTTTGTTTTTAGTTTGCTTTACTCCTATGTATTCGCAACATTTTCTTAATGTACAGCATCAGATTGAACGTGCTTGTGATTCAGATATGGGAGATGCTATGGTTAACAAGTGAATTTGTTCCACTCTCTTAATCTTTCCCATGTTTAGCAGTGGAAGAAAGGTTTTGCCCCATTTGGGGGACTCTACGGAGGGTATTATTTTTATGCTGCTGAATATCACGTCTATAATAGACCCATGCATGCAGCCTTTTTCCTCCCTATTTCCCCTCATCCCCTCTTTGTTTTGGGGGGGGGGTCCTTGTTGACATTACAGGCTTTTAACACATTTTTGACCTAGGAGCTCTGTTGCTGGAAGTGTAAGTCCCCAGCCAGTTACTCTCATGATGATAGTACTGATGTGCAGCTCATTCTCGTGTGGTGCTCTGTGCGTGGTCTCTGTAGTGCTGTTCCAGGTTCGGAGTTCTGGTTTGGTTTGGTTTGTTTTTCCCTCAAGATGTTTTACACTTTCCTCTTTTGGAAAAAAAAAAAAGGCAACCAGAACTCTATTTCCCATTCCATAAGCCCTGACATTATTTCAAGTTTTATAGTATCTTAGGGTGTATATTTTATTTTTTTATTGGCTTAGTTTTTAAAATTATTATCAGTCCAGAAAAATTTGGCCTTTTTCATGAGGAAACAAATGGAGCTGCTCTTCAGAATAGGCATTCTACCTTGATCCCACCATTTTAGTGAAAAAGAACTAGGTTGGTTTGACTTTCAGGGTCTGAGGATTTCTTTCGAGAGAGCTCTTTATAATCTTAATGTTTTGCTTGAGCTTTAAGAACTGCCATTTTAAAAATAATGCGACAGTACATGGTTTATTGTTCAGTATACCTTTGGAATATGTACAAACTGGATCTACAAACAAATATTTTTAAACTGGACCAGGTGGGTATTGGAGTAACCTATTAAAATGTGCTCTGCACTGATTCTGCTTAACATTCAAGTTCAGTGACTAAGGAATATGTTCGATGTTCTGCTTGCAAGGCAAGTGTCAGTGCTTTTGTGAGTTGGAGGGGGTTGCTGATTTGTGGTAAGAGCCGCTTCTGATTGAGAGGGATAGAACTTGGGCTGATGTTTTTCTTGTGAAATGTCTTTCTAGGAATTTTTTTGGTCTTATTTTTAGTCCTTTTTTTTTTTAATACATTTCTGAATGTATCATGTCTTCACTAACGACAGAAAGTACATGTGATGTTTACTAGACTCGTTTCCCACATTAAGGTTCCCTCTCTTTTTAGGAGCCCAGATTCTTGAGTTTATCAGGACAGGTTTTTTCTTAGCTGAGGCATAGTTCTAAGGAGGGCGGAGAAGTTTGTGTGTAAAAAGACCAATTCTTATCCAGGTCTTTTTCCATTTGTCAGAGGGCGGGAGTATCGTCCAAACAAACCCGTTAGGTTATTCCTGCAGCATGCGCTTTTAGCTTCCCTCTTGACTAAGGATGAAATAGCCCTTTGTGAGCTGGCCTTCGGCTCCTTTGCTTATGTGTGTAAACCTCGGGTGTTACTACATTTTAATACCTACCAGAGCTATTTGAGCAATAGTATTTGAACCACTGGCCTTTTAAATAAAAGTCTGACCCATTGCTAATGTGCAGATACTGAGTCCACTTTCATTTCTTGCCCGCTTTCTTTGCACTGCTTTAGGGCAAAAAGTGTTCATCTGTTTTTCTTTGATTAACATACCTGTTCGCTACAGTGACAGAACTTAATGCTTACTCTTTGGATTTCTCTCTTTATACTTTTCATGTATATGTAAATGTAATGCACTGTCCAAGTGAAATGTCCTAGTTGTCATTGTGATTAAGGGGCCAACTTTCCAGACAGCTAGCAGAGGTGTTCTGATCCTCCCCCCAGCAAGTTTTAATTCCTTTGCCCCTCCATTCCCGATACCTAGCTGGCAGCCGGTGATGTCTGTGGATTTCTGTGGGCACATTGTGAATGTAGCGGGTTGAGGGTGTACTGCCAAGGGTGACCTAAGGCGTGTTGTTCTGCTGCCTCCATATTCTAGGCTGCCATGGGCAGTGGTCTGGCACCCACTTAGGGTCTTTTTCTACTGTTGGGGGCATCTGTCTAAACCAGAATCTTCTGTGAAAAACCTTACCCCAACAAAAATCTTGTGTAGCTCATGCCCTGCTCTTAAGAATTCTGTCTCTTGTTGTTAAAAAACAAAAACAAAAACAAAAACAAAAGAAAACACTTTTTTTTTTTAATCTAGTCACTGTTTACAGTTGTATGCTAACGCCTGAAATACTGTCTGTGCTGTGGTGTATGAGCATTGCCAATTTTATATTTATTGCAGTGAAGAAGAAACTAAAAATATATGAAAATGAGGAGCATGTCCACGCTCCTAAATCTGTGTGGGTGCATGTGGGAGAAGTGAGTCGGGGTCTCTTGAAAGGAGGCTTTTTGGAGTGGGGTCTCCCAGGCTTCTCCTTGGTGTTCCTGCTTGGGGATCACTGCTGCTAGCTGACTGGACCTCCCCAACAGAAGTTTGTGATTCTGCTTTGGCGAAGTTTCATTGACTAGTAGAACTCATTCTGTTTTAGTGCATATTTCAATATAAATGTAAACGTTTCTCTCAAACTTGCTTATGTCTTTCTGTCTCCTTTATCAGAGTCTCTGGATTCCAATGGAGGGAAAAAAGGGATGCTTTTTTTATTTCACCTACCTTCTCACAAGCACATTGGATACTTAGAACATCCTCCTTCTTTTCTGGGGAACTGAATATACTGAGCTGACTGTCATCACATCTCAGGGCTGTAGGAGGGAAGGATGGGGTGAGCAGTTATAAGGAATCCTAACTAGACACCTGGGGAAATTGTCAAAGGAAATATTTCAGATTGGTTATGAGTATCTGTCAGTTAAAAAGAACTGATTCTTAAACTGTTAAACTGACCTCTTGGTCTTTTTTCCTAATTTCAATCTTTAGAATTTATTCACATTAAATTTGTAATTTCCATTGTTTCTCACTGTCTTCCTCACACTAATAATCATCAGTTTCCTTTTTTACACTTTAGAATATCTCTTTCTGCTATTGCCCCAGGCATGCACTTTGAGTGCTTCAAATTAATTGGACTGTTCTGAGTTCCTGTGCCATCTGGGAAGAAAGTCCTACTAATATTCAGGCGTATTCATCCCCATTCTGCTCTTGGCTGAGAGGCCCAGGGAGGTATGGATGGTATCCATCTAAGGAGTCCTGTAATTTCGGTACCTGAGCTGGTACCCAGCTTTACCGGATTTCAGAGTCCTTGCCTTGCCACTGCTCATTCCATCCGGGCTGTCTTTCTAGTTGTAGATACGTCCCTGGTTTCCTTCCTGCAGCCGGTACACTCGTCTTCTGTCCCGTCCTCCACACGGCCACACGATTATCAGAATTTAAAGTGCGTTACCTGGCCATCTTGCTTTCCACCTTAAAGCAACAGTAGAATGAAATTGTGTTTATGGAGCCAGAATTTTTGGTGGTACACATGAAGGGGTTCAAAGACTGCTCGGCTGTTAACATGTCCGTAAGTTCAGACTGACAGGAAGACCCTTGGGGAAATGAAGTTTAAGATCTAAAGGAAACAGGAAAGTAAGTACATCAGATGGCAAAAAGATAACTAAAATAGAAAGGTACCAGCTTCCATATGCTGAGGCGTGGGGGCGGGGACCACGGGGGTAGATGAAAATGTGAGGGTTCATTCATACCAGAGACGCTGAGAAAGCACAGCTGTCTCCTTTGCAGCCACCCTTACCCAGGAGCCCGTAGTGTTTGTGCAGACAGGCCAGGCTGGTAGTATGCTGTAGACCACCTGATCTGAACTAGGATGAATGGCGTCGGTGGCACCAGACTCATAACACGATATGACCACGGAGTTCAGGACAGGAACCGGGAGCATGGACACAACTCTCACATAGCATCTTTGCCTCCCCAGTCTAAAATAGCCTGACCCAAGTATGGCCTCTTTATAGCAGTGAAACTAGAACGAGGGTCAGTTACTCAACTGGCCCATCAGGGCCTAACCTGATGACTAGCCACCAACCACACCAGCAATAATTACAGCAAACTGATAGGCCAGTAAAATGTTCCTTTGCTGCTGTAAGCTCCGTTTTTTGTATCATCTTTATCACTCTTCACCGCAGTGATTGCTACTGAGTTAAACTGGTTTACTCCTGGAAGAGAATAGAATGTGGAGATACTAAGATACTTTGGCTTTTCTAGTTGTCTTCCATATCTAATCACACCAGGTTCCTCTCTGCCCTCTCCTCCCCCAGAGGCTTTGCCTTTGTCAGCTGCTCACTGGTTCCCCTTCAGTCAGAGCAGCAATGAAAGCCACCCAGGCCCTCTTAAGTGTAGCCAAACTACTAGCCCATGTGAACTTCACTGGCCAGGACAAGTGGGTAGGAGGGAAGGCTCCCTCACCAGTACCCACTTGGGGAAAAACTGGACGAAACCAGCAGGAGAGTCCCATCTCCTAATTTCCTCCAATCATAGCAGGGATGAATTCTTCACTCGGCTACATATTTTTACATAGCCTTGAAGCAAAGGTCTTAGAGGTTTGATAAACACATAGTCTTCTACTCTGCCCTGATTTTATGCTATTGATTTTACGATCTCAAAAAACATTGTACCTACCGCTCAAGCTTTGACCTTTGTGACGCATGCAGCAAGCTCATCAATAACTACACATAGTCCAACCCATTAGATAGAACATCCAATGCTTTTCATGACTTGACCCTCTTCAATTCATATCCTCCCACCCCTTTGAACCTTCACGCCAGTAGCACTGAACTTTGTGACTTTGTTCCAAGTTGAGACCCCTTGTCTGGAATGTGCTCCTATTCCTTTGCTAGGCTAGCTTCTGTTCATCTTTCTGGAGCCCCCTCAGGGACACCTCCTGGGGTGTTTTCTGATTTCCCTTATTTCCAGCTCTGGTTTGTACCAGATCTCTCGTCTCTGAGTTCCCATAATACCTTGTGTAAATCTTTTATCATTGCACTTACTCTGTATTATATGCTTACCTATTTGTCTACACTGTTAGATTGTGAATTCTTAGAACAAAGAATGTGTTTTAAGTATCTGTGTTCCCAGCACCTAGCTTAGTGACTAGTACAAACTAGGCATTGAATAAATGAATGAACAGGAGATTGAATGATTTGTTCATGGTCATCTAGCCGGTAACTGTCAGTACTGAAATTGAAATACAAATCTTTTGACTTCATTTCCTGTTCTTTCAATGATACCACACTGCTGCTTGTGAGGAACAATGCACATTATTAATAAGGACAAACAAAATTCACTTTTAAGGGGCACCTGGGTGGCTCAGTCGTTAAGCGTCTGCCTTCAGCTCAGGTCATGATCCCAGGGTCCTGGGATCGAGCCCCTCATCGGGCTCCCTGCTCAGCGGGAAGCCTGCTTCTCCCTCTCCCACTCCCCCTGCTTGTGCTCTCTCTCTCGCTCGCTGTGTCTCTCTCTGTCAAATAAATAAATAAAATCTTAAAAAAAAGAAAACACAAAATTCACTTTTAAAAACAAAAACAGATGCCATACATACCTATCACAGAAGTTTTCGACACATTTTCTGGAATTGTTTGATTGAAACTAGACGGAATTAATAAGATAGTTTTTATAGGAAAAGTAAAACCAAATAAAAAGTTAGACTGGTTCAGAGGAACAAATGTATCGTGAATGAGAGAATCACCTTTGTGAAGGCTCCGGGGACCAGTGAGGTAACAGGAGATGCTATGGGAGGTGGCCTGTATGTGAGCCAGAGTGTAAAGAGAGGGGACCTTTCTATTATTGAGAACTACATGGAATAAGGGTTGAATAGCTGCCATGTTATCTTTAGATAACAGCCAGAGAGGAGGAAAAGGTTCTTGAGTTGCATCTTCTGATTTCGTAGCTGGAGACCCAAACCTTCTTGAGATAGGAGGATGGCTCATTTTTAATCAGTGATCTTTGGAGACAGATTTGAGTTGATCAATTGTTTATCTCCTTGTTTTCAGCAGCCTGATTGACCAGCTTCATTTCCTGCAAAGCTCTGATGTTGATTCCAGCACATGGCCGCAGGGAACAGGATGCAAGGCCTGAATGTGTTCACATTTCTCAGTCTGAATGGTGAAAGCCCCAGGAAACCAAAAGTGGCTGATGGGTCTGTGGCAGAAAGTTTGTCCCCTTAGTCAAAACTGCTCTCCTTTGACTCCCTTCCTACTCGAGACAGTAGTTCAGGATGACGAATGCAGGCAAGCCCAGCTCCCCTGTGCTGCATTTAGGAGGTAAATGGACATAAGACATGACTCTTAAAAGGTCAGAAAGTTTAATTTGCCTACGATGCCCAGTGCAGGGGCTTACACAGAACTTTCTGACGTCAAAGTCCTTTTTCCATAGTACCGTGAAGCCATGTGACAGGTTTGAGACCTGAGCCCCAGAATGATGGAGTAAATACTCTGATTCCTAATCTGATATGCATCCCATTTTCATAGTCCTTGGAGAGATGACCAGACTCAAGGGCAGCCCTGAGAAAGAACAGCACTTGCACGCTGAAGAGGAAGGACTGTACAGTGCTCCTGCGCTGCGGCTGCTGGGCAATTCTGTTTGAGCTCTGCGTGGATACACGGAAACCCTTTTATGGTCGTGATAAAAACAGGGAACTTAAGTCCATTTCCTTCACAGGGCTTGGTTGTGTAACTTTTTTTTTCTGGGTAAAAGTTACTTAATTCTAAAGTCGGGTTTGATCCTGCCACCCACCCACAGGCACGGCCACTCTCTACCTCCTGTGGAAAGCTGGGAACCTCATCAGCTACCTGGTTGATGGTCTTTTCTGCACTCAGGATCGGAAGGATGGCCCACAGGGAAATAGAAGGAAGTCATCTGAGCCTTGTGACCCACCCTGCCCTCATTGCCAGGGCTGGGGTTGGGCTTTTTATATAACATGGCAGATAATGCAGTAGCTGGACCAGCACAGAAAGCCCAGGGGGCTGCCCCCAGGCCTTGACATCTCCTCCTTTGCACTCACAAGTCTGGCTTTGAGACCCAGCACTGCCCTTCTTTTATGCTAACTGCTGTAGCCAACAAAAAGGCCTTCTCTCCTCAGCACTGCCAGACCTGAGAAAGGACCTATTCATAACTGGGTTTTGCTGTTCCCTCCCTAGGGGGTGGGGCAGAAGGGCTGAGGAAAGTTCTGCAGACCTGAGAACTGCAAGAAAGTATGGGGCTGCCGCCCTCCTACCCTGTTTGAACACAGAGGGTGCTGAGAATTCAAAGGTTAAGCTCATGAGCCCTTGCAAAGGGGAAGGATCCTTTCTGGGTTTATTTAGATAGATTTCTCAAGAACTAAGATATTGCTAGGAGAAAGGGAGCAAACAAATATCAGCAGTCCCAGTCCCGGTTGTCTGGCCTCAAAGCAGTGGTTCTCAAAATGTATTGTGCATATCAAGCTTCTGGAGTGCTTGTAAAACCCAGATTCCTGGGCTGCACCTCCAAAGACTGCAATTCAACAACTGTAAGTTGTGTCTGGATATGCATTTTTAACAGGCTGGGAAGGGGTGGGGGCACGTTTTGCCCCAAAGCCTGAGAGGCAGAGTTGGAATGCCCCCATTCTGGGCTTATTCAATACAGTCCCCGGACCAACCAGCCCAGAGCTGAGACTGGTGCTTCTCATAGCACCCAGGAAAGTTCCAGAAACCAGTTACATTACATCAAGCTAAGTGGGGAGCTCAAACTCAGAGTGGGAGTATTTTCTTAGAGTTCCAGATTTACTGGCAAGATGAGTTCACCATGAGAGAGAAAGTGGAGTTCACTTGGAATGTGGAAATCCTACATCGACTGCCCAAACTGGGCTGCTGACTGCATGGACTTACAATGAAAGATCTTCCTATTATCCTGAGGGTCCTCCAATTCAGGTTTGTCTAGACATGCTGGAGTCTAGTAAACTACTCACTCTACCTGTCTGTACAATGAGGGGTTGGTCGAGGAGTCTGCTAAGGTTCCCTTTGGTCTGACTTTCTAGGGTTCTCCAGAACCTGCAGCCTGCTTCTGATCTTCAGCCTCAAGTACGACTGCTTGGGCAGGAGGCCAGGTCTAATTCTTGCAACACACCATTTGCCTAGTATAAATAGAACAGGAGTTGCACATAGTAGGTGCCCATTAAATATTTATTGCAGAAATGAATAAATGTAAGTGGCCATGAGATAAAATAGTCCTCGTTGGAACAGAGCCCAGAGAAGAAGGCAGGGGCAGGAGCTGTGGCTGCAGGAATCTTGGGAGCAAGAGAATTCTCACAAGCCTCTGGCCCAGGTGGCTCCATCGGGTGTCTGCCAATTTCAGAGGTGGCCCTGTTATTCCTTTTCCTTTAAACATCTAATTCGTCTTAAAAATCCATATGTATCGTAGAAAATTTACACATTTTTATTTTTTTTAAAGATTTTATTTGAGAGAGAGAGAATGAGAGAGAGCGCACGAGAGGGAAGAGGGTCAGAGGGAGAAGCCGACTCCCCGCTGAGCAGGGAGCCCGATGTGGGACTCGATTCCGGGACTCTCCAGGATCATGACCTGAGCTGAAGGCAGTCGTTTAACTAACTGAGCCACCCAGGCGCCCAATTTACACATTTTTAAAAGGTATATAAAAATGTTTTGAAACCATCCGCAGTCCAGTGATTTTTCTTCCCTTTTTGGTACTTTTCCTTGCTTTTGGAATTAGAGGAAAATGATACATGCCATTTTTAAAATCATCTGTAATTCAAAGATTTCTCAACGTTTTCTATGCATGCCTACGTATTTGGAAACCCTACTGTTGATATAGTGTAATATTGTGACTCCTCTGCTGATATCTTCCTTAAAGTCTTAAGCATCATTTTCAATGGCTTCAGGATAATAGCACCTTTAACCACTCCCTCATTATGGACATTTAGGCTGTTTCCTTTATGCTTTATATTACAAATATCGCAAAAATAAGCATTACTGCCTACACATTTTTAATCTGTATTTATTTCCTTAGGAAAGAGTCCCAAAAGTGAAATTACTCTGTCAAAGAGTATAAAGCTCTTTAAACTTCTTGAAACACGGGCCAAAACGTTTTGTAGAAAAGTTTTCATCGATTTATACTGAAAGTTACTATCTCAATGAACTTTTTAGCTGCCTCTGCAGAGAAGAGGAGAAAGCCCTGCAAGCTTCCAGGCCTCCCTGAAGCCTCGCGGCCGCTGCAGTACAAGGTGAGAGGACGCAGAGGTTCCTTCTGTAGTTTTGCCTCAGCCATCCCTCCGCAGGGAAGGCGCCCGTCCTGTTTCCTAATTGAGTTCTTCCTTTCTTAATGGCCCAAGGATGGAGGATGTTGGTGGTAAAGGCAGTGAGGGTGGAGGTGGATCCTTACGTTTGAGCAAAGAAGACTTTGTCAACAAGAATCCCACACTCGGAGATCCTTCACGGAGACATCCATCTATTCCAACCAAAGTGAGCTTCCAGAGACGGGCAGGATGACGAAAGAGGACAGGGTAGCAGGATAGGAGTTAGAGGCGGCTTCCAGCTGGAGGGCTGCGGCCCCTTTAAGGCCCAATCCGGGGCTTGGCCCTTTAAAATCTGTGTCAGTTTCCCCTGACGTCAGCGCGGCGGGCCGGCCGCCCTGCTGTTTACCGCCTCGCGGCCCCGCACAGTCCCGGGAGTTGGGAGACCCGGGGCCGCCGCGGCCGCCCGCCCTTAAAGGGCCCGCGCCCCCAGGAAACAAGCCGCGCCGCGCGGCGTCGGGTCGCTGCCACCTATCACGCTCCTCACCCTCAGACCCTCCTCCCTTCCCGGCCGCCCCCGCTGCCGGCTTCCGTCCCTCCCTCCCCTTTCCCCGGCGTCTCCAAGCTCCCAGCAACCAGCCGCCCCCTGGCTCTTACGGCCCCGGCCGGCGGCCGCGGGGTCTCCCGGCCGCGCTCTGCCCCTCGCGAGCTGGCCCGTACCCCACATCCTCCCCTCCCTCTCCCGCCGCCCCTCCCCGCCAGGCCCCCTAGGAGCGTCTCTGCGGCTCCCGGGAGGGGACGTTTCCTGATCTCAGGCCGGGGTTAAAGTTCTGGTCCTGGTGAGATGCTGGAAGCTGCGGCCAGAGCCGCAACCCGTCCCGGAGGTGTCCTGTGGCCTGTCACCGTCCCCGCCACCACCGCTGCCGCCGCCACTGCCGCCTTGCCGGGGCCATGTTCGCTCTGGGCTTGCCCTTCTTGGCGCTCTTGGTGGCCTCGGGCGAGAGCCATCTGGGGGTTCTGGGGCCCAAGAACGTCTCGCAGAAAGACGCCGAGTTTGAGCGCACCTACATGGATGAGGTCAACAGCGAGCTGGTCAACATCTACACCTTCAACCACACTGTGACCCGAAACCGGGTGAGGGCTGGGCTGCGCTGGGCTGGGGGTTGGTGGTGAGTGGGTGAGCAGACCAGGGCTCCGCGAGTCAGTCAATCCTCTGCTCTTTTAGGAGGCCCATGAACGCGACACCCCACCGGGTTTCCTTTTCCCAGAACCACACTGGACTCTCTTGACCAGTCCTCCTTGCTTTGCCACCAGCGTTTCTCTGAAGCTCCCACTGGACAGTTTCTAAAGTTGTCTCTTTCCCATCTTCTCTTTGACCCCCTCCTTTCCACCAGCTGTGGTCTGAGCAGGGCTGGTCCAACACCCCAAATTTGACAGCCCCACCCATCCGGGTGCAGGCGGAAGCGGGGTAGCCACTGGGGTTGGCCCAGAAGACCCCAAGGAGATGAGACAGGCTGACTGAAAGGCTCTGCCCAGCCAAGTTATAGCTGAGCCTCCCCAGGGAGATGAATGCAGGCCTTCCCAGCTCTCTTTCTGCCTTAGAAAGCCAGCTGGCCTTGTAAGTGGAAGGTGGTGGAGATAAGACCAACTCCCAAATGGGATGGGAGGAGAGAGGAAGTTTGTGTCCAATGGGGAATCTACCTCACCCTGACTTTCTCTTTCATTTTTTCCCCGGCCACGAGTTAAATGTGATTGTAGCTAGATCTAGGAAGTCTAGACCCTGGGCAGAGCTGAGATTTGGAGAATTCTTGCAGCCTGACTCTGTGGTCTCTTGCCTAACACTCTCCATGATGGGATTTACTAAGAAGTGGTAGAGCTGATAGTGGCAGTCTGATTATTTTTCAGGATGGGGCGGGATCTGCCTTCAGTGCCTGTTTCTCTGAAGTTTGATGTCCTCCTGCTTGGAGTCCTTTCTTCCTTCTCCCCCATAACTGGGGTCATCCTGGGAGTTATGGTCTTCTACCCCTCGGGGAAACGTTGCCCTAGGGCTTGGGTCTCAGCAACCCAATAACACGCATTACCAGGACTGATTGATTGATTGATTTTCTTAAGCTCCCACTGTTCTGTGTATGTTCCTCCATGTGCCAAGAGTGAGAGTGTCTGCATTTTACAGAGGAGGATATCAAGGCTCAGAAGTGTGAAGTGACCTCTCCACAGCTCTAGCCCTTGGTCAAGAGCTAAGGATAGAACTTGGCTTTCTTAGCTTTCCACAGTCTCTTTCCCCACCTCCCCACTGGCTCTGGCCCCCAGATTAATTGTTGAATGGGGGCTTCCTGGCTCACAAGGAAGAAAATTGAGGAACACTTTTGCTCTGCTGTGTCCCCCTGTCCCTGTGCGTGGATATCCCAAGAACATGGATAAGTATGGGGTATCCTGCGGATGTCCAAGGTCTCCATTGTGTTTCCTGTTGGGAAGTGAGGCCCTGTAGTTGCGTGGGTCCCATTGTCCTGCACATACCTGCCAGCCAGGACGGGGCCTCTTCTAAGAGCTTCTCCTCTAACTCAGGGCAAATCCCTCCTGGAGACTGGGGCTGCTCTGGCGGAAGAAGGGGCATAGCTTGCTGCCCAGCCTGACTGGAGGGAGGGGGTTGAGGGGGGAACAAAGCTGTCAGCATGACGGAGGGCAGGGCTCAGTCTCTGGAGCCATGTGTCCCGAGGAGCCGAGGTCGAGTCACTACAGGCTTGACTGAGGGGTGTTTCCATGTCATTCTGCAGACAGAAGGTGTGCGTGTGTCTGTGAATGTCCTGAACAAGCAGAAGGGGGCTCCTTTGCTGTTTGTGGTCCGCCAGAAGGAGGCTGTGGTGTCCTTCCAGGTGCCCCTAATCCTGCGAGGGCTGTGAGTAGGACCTGGGGGTCAGGGAGGGGGGTAGGCCTCGGCCAGGCCAGGCCCAGAGCCTCACCCAGGGCCTTATCCAGGGCCTCAGGCCACCCAGGAGCCCCTCTGTTTCTCTTCCCCGTTCCCTGAACCAAGGGGCTGCTCAGTGGCCAAGCCTGCCAACTTGGAGCTTGTCAGCCTAGCTGGGTTAGGAGTAGGGAAAGCTGGAAACCAGAGTGGGGGAGTTGGGGCCTTGCTCCTATGGCGTGGCTTGCTGGCTGGGACAGTAGTAACGTCCTGGCTTTCTGCTTTGGGCTATAGGTATCAGCGGAAGTACCTCTACCAAAAGGTGGAGCGAACGCTGTGCCAGCCTCCCACCAAGAATGAGTCCGAGGTCCAGTTCTTCTACGTGGATGTGTCCACCCTGTCACTGGTCAACACCACCTACCAGCTCCGGGTCAGCCGGATGGACGACTTTGTGCTCAGGTGTGCAAGGGCAATGCCAGGGGACCATGGGCCTGGCCTCCTTGCCAAGCTCAGGGAGTGACCGTGTTCGGGGGGGGCTCTTCTCCCTCCAGGACTGGGGAGCAGTTTAGCTTCAATACCACAGCAGCCCAGCCCCAGGTAAGATCTGTCTGGCAACAGGCCCTCAGGAGGAGAAGTGGGGACATGGGAGTGGGAGTGGTTGGCAGAGCCTGCTGGGAATCCCAGGTTGGCTGTCCCCTCGCCGTGGAGGGACTCTGGCCCTGGGGTGGTCAGGGGACAGGCCGCGTGGGACTTGCAGAAGCATGGGGTCTGGCCGCCACCTCTCCTCCTTGCCTCTTGGGACACTATCCTGAGTGCCCACCTGAGGTTGAGGGGAGTGATGTAATAGGGCTGCTTTGGGTCAGGGTCCTCCTCCCCAGAGAGCTTCCACTGCCCAACCCCGAGAGGACACACACTGTTCCCTTCTAGAGGGACAGAGAGAGCATCCTCATGAGATGGGGCTCTCCCTGCCCTCCTGTGCCCTCAGTACTTCAAGTATGAGTTCCCGGAGGGAGTGGACTCGGTGATTGTCAAGGTGACCTCCAACAAGGCCTTCCCTTGCTCAGTCATCTCCATCCAGGATGTCCTGGTAAGTTGCCTGCCCTTTTTTTGCTCTCCACCAGCGGGTAGCAGGGCTGCTAAAGAGGGGGCCCAGGGCCCAGGTTCCTGCCCATTCGCCTCTCCCCTCTTCCCTCTGTAGTGCCCTGTCTATGACCTAGACAACAACGTAGCCTTCATCGGCATGTACCAGACTATGACCAAGAAGGCCGCTATCACTGTGCAGGTAGGAAATGCGCATGGCCCTATGGGAGATGTAGCCAGGTGCTGAGCTTTCCAGACCCTTGCTCCTTCACCCCTACCCCATTTCTACCCTACTGATAAGACTGAGTCTTGGCCTGCCAGTCCCTGAGGTTTGGGGCTCTGCAATTAATGTGAGGGTTGAATCATCATCCCAAAAACCTTGGGGTTAGGAAAGAGCAGAGTGCCTTTTCCAGCCGTCACATCTGTTTCAGTCGCTGTAATGATATAGCTAACCGGGGCGGGGGGGGGGGGGCGCCTGGGGGGCTCAGTCCATTAAGCATCTGCCTTCAGCTCAGGTCATGATCCTGGGGCCCTGGGATCGAGCCCCACATCAGGCTCCCTGCTCAGCGGGGAGCCTGCTTCTCCCTCTGCCTGCCATTCCCCCTGCTTGAGCTCTCTCTCTGTGTCGAATAAATAAGTAAAATCTTTAAAAAAAAAAAAAAAAAAAAAGGGAAAAGGGCCCTGGCTGATGCTGAGTGTTGCCCTTGGCGAAGGCTAAAACCTGTGCTGGGGGCAGGGAGGGTGAAGCCATATGTTCACTTCACAACATGTGAGTTGCAACTTAGGAGGCAGTAGGGGCCCCTCCACTTTTTCTTCTGGCTGATGCCCAGACCGTAATGGGGCACCCATGGATTCCACGATGGTAGGTCATACACACATTTGCTCACCTGGCTAGAGGATAGGGTCATGATTTGGGCTCTAGAGCCAGTTAACTCTACCACTTACTGGTAGTGTAACCCTAAGGCCTAATAGGCGTAATGATAGTACTTATTTTGTAGGAATCTTAGTGAGGGCTGAGTAAAATTATGTGTGTATTTTGTTGATTGATTTTGATGATGATTGATGGTGATGACGGTTTTATCATCATCATCACCATCATCATCATCATCCTGCAGCGCAAAGACTTCCCCAGCAATAGCTTTTACGTGGTGGTGGTGGTGAAGACCGAAGACCAGGCCTGTGGGGGCTCCTTGCCTTTCTACCCCTTTGTAGAAGGTACACGGTGTGCCCTGGCCTGGCCCGGGTGGGGTGGGCTCGGTTGCTCCCCGGGAAGTAGAAGAACCTGTGTGGCTGATGCGGGGGTCTGCCGGGTTTGGGGTTTTGGCCCTGGACTCTCCCAGGCCTGGTCCTACAAACTTTAGCCAAGCTCCAGGCGGTTACTTGTTTGACATTTTGCTTCCAGATGAACCGGTTGATCAAGGGCACCGCCAGAAAACCCTGTCCGTGGTGGTATCTCAAGCAGTCACGTGTGAGTGTGGGTGGCTGAGTGGCTGTTCCTCTCAGATCTAGGGGAGGGGGAGGGAGACCTACACGGCCAGTCCTGGAAGGGGGAGTGTTCTTGGCAGCCTTCACGATGGGCAGACCCAGAGGTGGGTCCCAGGGTGATGTGGTAGAGTTGGAGACTAACAATTGATGTACTGAGTTCCTCTTCTCTCTCCGCCCCTTGCGGGCAGTGCAATCTCACTGAGCCTCAGTTTCCCTGTCTCTATCGTGGTGGGTAGTAGGATCTGTCCTGGTGGTCTTACCAAGTTGTGAGGTTTAGCACAAAATTAGCAGAAAAGTATTAGGCTCCTTGGTCATGCTCGATAAATATTTACTGAGTGATTGGATGGAGCCCTTTGTAAACTGGAAAATATAAGATAAAAATAAGGGATTGTAATGGGAGGGGAAAGAAGCTGCCTCTCTTGTATGGATTCTTCATTCAACAAATATTTATCGAGCACCTTCTGTGTGCCAGGTGTTATGGTCTGGCTGAGTCCTCTGACTTGCAGAGTTCTGAGAGCTCTGAAGGGCAAAGGACAGGTCAGTGGGGCCACAGGACAGAGCAGCTTTCCTAGAGGACACAGTGCCCCCCCCCGGCCCCCAAGCTGTGTTTGGAAGGAAGCTGTGTTTGAAAACAGGATGGAGTTTTTGAGGAAGAGGGAGAGGAGAAAATTCTAGTAGAGGGAGCAACAGCAGGAGTGAAGGCAGGAATCATGTCAGAGTTTGGCATATTTGGGGACCTGCCTGTTGCTCACCCCGCCAGGTCATTGAGGGAAGAGGTGGGGGGAGCTGTGGCTGGGCCCTTGTCTGCCGTGTCGAGCGGTCTTGGAAGGTCTGATGTGCTCATCTTCCTCCTTCCCCTGACAGCTGAGGCCTATGTTGGTGGTATGCTCTTTTGCCTGGGCATATTTCTCTCCTTCTATCTGTTGACTATCCTCCTGGCCTGTTGGGAGAATTGGAGGTAAAGCGGGGCTGCCGGGCGTCCCCCTTTACTGGGGTGGGTCGAGCAGGGGAGCTGGCCTGGCAGGATCTGAGCCAGTCCAGGGTCGCGCTCCGCACCATCATGGGGCATAGGAAGGGGGGGGTCCTAACTTTTAGGGTCGGTGGTCCATGGGCCTCTCCTCTGGAAACCAACCCCTGCCCTCAACCTCCTACCCAAGCAGGGAAACCCCACGTTGCTCCCCAGCCTGGGAGGAACCTTAGGGGCACAGCTGGGAGGGCAGGTTTATGGGGCGGAGAAGGCGGGAGGCAGGCCGGCCCGGCATTGGAGGGGCCCTCGGCCTGCCCCCCTGGTTTGCCTCTGGATTCTGTTCCCGCAGGCAGAGGAAGAAGACGCTTCTGGTAGCCATGGACCGAGCCTGCCCAGAAAGCGGTACCTCCAGAGGGCCTGGGCAGGGAGGGCAGAGTTTGCTCTGTGCTTTGCTGGATGGATCCCTTGGGGGCTGGAGGAGGAAAGGCCAGCTGGGGGCTCCTGGATATCCAGACTGGGAATAACAGTCCACAGATGGAAACGGGGCTGGGCTGTTGTATCCCTGTGACCCTAACGTGCCCACCTTAACGCTGCCACTTGATTCATTCTCCGGGTCTGGCTACACTGTCTGTCCGCCTCAGGCGACGCAGCTCACCATCTGGGCAATTGTTAACTTTTCATTCTCTCTCCTTTTCTTCCATCCTTCCCTCTCTGTCTGTCCTCCTTCCTGCTTGGGACTTCTCTCTCAGCTTCTCTCCTTGGTAAGCTCCAGGTGCTGTGGGCAGAGGAGCTGAGGTCCAGAATGGGGGAGGGAGCGGACACACTGGGGTGTCTGGGTGGGACCTGGGCAGGCCGCTCGCTCTCCTAGCTGGCCATTTAGACCCATCGATTCCTTGACCTCTCTCTCCCCCCCCCCACACCCCATAGCGAGGACAAAGGATGGCCAGGGTTTCCACGGGGACACAGTGGGAGGTTGGGGCAGCTTTTGGCCGTGGGAGCGAGGTGTGTTTGGTGTTTGTCAGGATAGGTGCTTATTCTTTGCTGCTGCTGTGGCCCCTCCGTGTCTCTCTGGAGTCTTCCTTCTCTCTTCTCCTTGGCTTTTGGCCCCTCTCTGTTTCCAGAGCTGAGGGGACCTCGATTTCTCCTTGCAGGTCACCCTCGGGTGCTCGCCGACTCCTTCCCTGGCAGCTCCCCATATGAGGGCTACAGCTATGGCTCCTTCGGTACGTGTCAATGCCAGAGATTGTCCTTGCCCATTCACGACCCGGGCTCCTTGGGCTTCCCCCTCCAAGGTGGCAGAGCGGCAGCGGGCCCCTCCCGACCCCAGCGTCCGCTTGCCCTCCCACCGGCCTCACCGCGTCCCGTGTGCCCCGCAGAGAACAGCTCCGGGTCCACGGACGGCCTGGTCGATAGCACGGGCACGGCAGACCTCTCCTACGGTTACCAGGGTGAGTGAGCCAGGCGGGGCTGAGCAGGCTGGGTGAAGCGTGGTGAGGAGCACCGGCCCCTTCTGGCAGGCGCTGGCACCGGGAGAGGGGCTGCTGTCTCCCTGCCCCTCTCTTCTCTCCGCCTTTCCTCCTTGGCCCCACTTCCCGGTAACTTTCCCTTTCCTTTGAAGGGCACGACCAGTTCAAGCGGCGCCTCCCCTTTGGCCAGATGCGGCAGCTGTGCATTGCCATGGGTAGATGTGGGGTGGGGGGGCGCTGCTCTGCCAGTCAGCTCCTGCCAGGGGGCCAGAGAGACGCTTTGTGCATGGCTTCCCCATCTAATGTCAATAATTGCCCGCTCTTGTGTCTTGTGAGAGAAGCAGGCACTGGCCTTGATGCTGGTGGGCTGGCACCCCAACTGCCACCCGGCCAGATGTCGTGGTTTGCTGCCAAACCCTCACTCCCTGGCCTGCCGGGGTAGGGCCCATGGGCAGGGGTGTCATGTCCTGGCCTCTGGGGGCTTTGGTCAGGCATGGTCACAGGAAGCTTCTGAAGGCACCAGAAAAGAACAGGAGCAGGTGCTCTTCCTAGAGGCAGCCTGTCACCCTTGCGTGCAGCCCAGAGCCCACTGGGTCTCTACCCAGTGGAGGCCAAGGCAGTGTCCTCTCAGAACCCACACGGCTGGGCACCTAATCAGCATGACTTCTGCCGAATTCAGTCCTGTTGCTTGTGTCTGGGGTCCAAGGTCTGCTCGGGGTTCTGGCCTGGAAGTCCTACTTCAGTTTGGTGGCCACCTGTTTGGCGGCCTCTTCCCAGAACCCACCCTTGTTCCCCTCAAGGACTTAGGAGCACCCAGTACCTTTGCCCTGGGCCTGAGCCCACAGTTTGCCTCTTCCCACTGCCCAGTAATTGTGACAATTGCCCCAGGTGGGTGGGGACAGACCTTGGGCTCTGTGCCTGCTGGTTAACTCTTCCCTCCTGCCCACCCCAGATCGCTCCCTAGACCCTGTGGGCACTCGGCCTCGCCTGGACTCCATGAGCTCTGTGGAGGAGGACGACTACGACACACTGACTGACATTGATTCGGACAAGAATGTCATTCGCACCAAGGTCCGATGCCATGCGGGCTGGCCCTGGCCATGGGTTTCCCAAGGAAGGGAGATTCTGTGTTCAGGCCCCAGCACATCTCCCCCTGGGGTGACATCCTAGGGGAACAAAGGGAAAGAGCTCAACTGGGGCAGGATCAATTCCAGGGGAAGCCACCTCTGCTCCCAGCCCTTCCAGACTAATCGGCCAGCAGCAACGGGGTGGCCTTCAGCCATGCCCTGCAGAATTATGGCCTGTGGGAGGGGCGGGGGGACTTCTCATGTCCTCCTCTAACCTGGGCAAGAGGGGCTTCTCCCAGTCACCCGGGCGGTGGGAAAGCGGGGCTCACTCCAGCTTCTCCCTAGCAATACCTCTACGTGGCCGACCTGGCACGCAAGGACAAACGTGTCCTTCGGAAAAAGTACCAGATCTACTTCTGGTGAGTGGGCCGTGGGGGCCGGGCTTCCTGTTACTGGCAGGGCGGTGTGGCAGTGGCGTCTCAGGTCCTGCCTCCTCACCGCTGCCCTCCCACTCCGCAGGAACATCGCCACCATCGCTGTCTTCTATGCACTTCCTGTGGTGCAGCTGGTGATCACGTACCAGACGGTGAGCGGCTCCCCTGGGCCCGTACGGAGCGCCCCCGCCCAGTGTCCCAGCTTGGGGCTCTGGTGTGAGTACAGGTCATAGGTCACAGGACCCGGGTTCAGATCCTGAGTCTGCCTCATGGGCTGGGTGACGTGAGCTCCCTGAGCATCAGTGTTCTCATCTGCAAAATGGGGCAGCACGGTAACAGTGACGGCACCTTCCCCAGTTTGTCACAGGGCTTAATGCAACTAGGCTCATGGGACTTGGTAGGTCTCGGTTTCCCTTCCCTTTTCTCTGTGCTGTGAGGCAAGACCCTCTGTCACAGTCATGCCTCATGATCTTGGGCTCCACCTAGTGTGGGGGGAGGGGTGCGGGGGGGGCAGTGACTGTGTCAGAGAGGGCTGGCCCGGCGCACGGATATGCCCGCGAGCCGCTTATGCGGCACCGTGTCGTCCTGCCGCGTGGGACTGTGTGGTGTGGCCCGGGCTCCGGCCTGGCTCCCTCTCGCCTGGGCTCTAGGCCCAGTCAGGTGCTTTAGTAGCCCCTCCCGCTCCCCTGCAGGTGGTGAATGTCACCGGGAATCAGGACATCTGCTACTACAACTTCCTCTGTGCCCACCCGCTGGGCAACCTCAGGTGGGGATCACTGGGGCTGAGCTAGGGTACCGGGAATAGGGGCCGGCGCTCTGCCCAGGTCTGCCCCAGGTGGGGAAGAGGCCAGAGTATGGGGCCAAGGCCAAGTGCCCCCTGTCGCCCCTTCCAGCGCCTTCAACAACATCCTGAGCAACCTGGGGTACATCCTGCTGGGGCTTCTCTTCCTGCTCATCATCCTGCAGCGGGAGATCAACCACAACCGGGCCCTGCTGCGCAACGACCTCCACGCCCTGGTGAGAGAGCACCTGCCGCTGAGGCCGTGGTTCCAGGCCTTTCTGCAGGCCGGCCCCGCCCGGCCCTGCCCTGCCCACATGCCACTCCATTCCTCTCTCCACTCGCCCTCCCTGCCCTCCCTTCAGTCCGGCCCTTTCTCCCGCCCCCCCCCCCGGCCCCCCCGCTCCCTCCTGCTTCACCTCCTCTTTCCCTTCACTTCTCCCCAACAGGAATGTGGGATCCCAAAACACTTCGGCCTGTTCTATGCCATGGGCACAGCGCTGATGATGGAAGGGCTGCTCAGTGCCTGCTATCATGTCTGCCCCAACTACACCAACTTCCAGTTTGGTGAGTGGGGCCTCCCTCTTCCCCGGCTGCACCGAGAGCAGGGCCCTGCCTGAGGTCCTCCGCCATCCCCAAGTCACCACCAGGGATCTCCAGCACTCAGCCCTGTGGGAGACTCCAGAGCTGGGCTTCCTGTGGGCACACACATCCTAGTTTATAGAAAAGAGGCAGCTCGGTGCTGCCGCACTCATTTGTTGAGTGTGTTCTATGGAAAGGCCTGGATAAACACCGAGAAAACGATCATAATTGAGCTGTGGTCCCTGACCTCAGGGTGCTCAGACTAAGTTGCCCTTGTTGTCAGGGGAGGTCAGGCTGGGTGCCGGCCAGCGGGACAGCAGTGTGGGGTCCTAGAGACACTCACAGGACTGGAGTTCAAATGCCAGCCCGCCAGCAGCTCCCTCTGTGGCCATGAGAAGGCGTGGGGGCTCTCTCCGCCCCCCGGATTCTTTGGGCTGGGAGCTCCCTGCTGAAGTTTGGCAGTGTGCTCGTAGCTCACGTTCCTGTCCCCAACCCAGACACATCGTTCATGTACATGATTGCCGGCCTGTGCATGCTGAAGCTCTACCAGAAGCGGCACCCGGACATCAACGCGAGCGCCTACAGCGCCTACGCCTGCCTGGCCGTGGTCATCTTCCTCTCCGTGCTGGGCGTGGTGAGGCCCTGGCCTGCGGCGCCCCCTGCTCTGAGCCCCGCTCCTCGGGAGGAAGGGCGGGCTGGGGGGACGGCTCTCCTCGGCGCCTCCTCAGCTCTGCCTACGGTGGCCCCCCTCCGCCCCCGACAGGTGTTTGGCAAAGGGAACACGGCATTCTGGATTGTCTTCTCAGTCATCCACATCATCGCCACCCTGCTCCTCAGCACCCAGCTGTATTACATGGGCCGCTGGAAGCTGGGTGAGCGCATGCCCGGGGGCAGGGTGTGGAGGGGGGCAGCTGGGCCCCACGGGATGAGGGGTCGGTGGCCTCAGGGACTTGGACTCACTGCCGACTTTGGGTTCTGCCCTCTGGCTGGGGGGCCTGGAAGAATCACAGAGTGAGGAATTAGATGAGGGTTGGCATAGCTGTGCCCTCCGAAGGCCTGGGCTTCTCTCTGCTGGCGCGGGCCAGGGGCTAGGGAAAGAGGGGTGCCCGTCAGCACTTTCCCTTCTTGCAGACTCGGGGATCTGCCGCCGCATCCTCCACGTACTCTACACAGACTGCATCCGGCAGTGCAGCGGGCCCCTCTACGTGGTACCAGCCCAGCTCCCCAAGCCCTCCTCCTCCGTCTGCTCTTTTCCCTCTGGTGGGGGGGGGTTGCCGCTGAGAGCCCAGGGGAGGGTGGGGACCGGCTGACTTGGGCCTTCTTCCACTTTTCTCCCTGTCTCTCTTCCCCCTCTCAGTCCCCGTGTCTCTGCTTCCCTCCAGGACCGCATGGTGCTGCTGGTTATGGGCAACATTATCAACTGGTCACTGTGAGTCTGGCCATTGTCTGTGGTAGCCTGGCTGGGTGGATGGACAGCTGGGGACTGGGCCAGCCACTGGCTGCCTTGGGGGCCACGGACAAATTCTAAGCTTTGGGCATGAGAAATGTGGGCTCAGGAGAGAGATGTTGGCACCTGGGGTTGTAGAATTTCTGTGGGCCTCTGAACCCAACCTCACATCATAATAAAATGTGGGGTAGGGGTGAGGGAGAGCCCCTTTCTCGCTCTTGGCCCTCCCCTGCTTCACCAGCTCTTCCTCCCTTTGCCAGAGCTGCCTATGGGCTCATCATGCGCCCCAATGATTTCGCCTCCTACTTGTTGGCCATTGGCATCTGCAACCTGCTTCTGTACTTCGCCTTCTACATTATTATGAAGGTGAGTGGGGGGTGCTGAGCCTCCTCCGCCAGGTGCCCTGCCTTTGCAGGATGGAGCTGGGCACAGCCTGCTTCAGGGTAGCGTTGAGAGGGCGTGGACATTTTTCCTTCATCTCTACTGATGAGGTCTAAGGAGGGGAGAGGCCAGAGTCTCTTGCATGTACTCCAGCTGTATCCAGAGACCCTTGCCTACTCCAGGAATGGCCCTGCAAGTGGGAAGAGCCCCATGCAGTGCAGAGGGCTTTGAGCTGGGGCTCACCAGGTCTGCAGAGGCGGGGGCCTCCGACAGCCGGGCGCTTTGCAGGGACCCTTCTGCCTTCCAGTAGTGAGAGGAACCTCTACACAAGGAGAGCCCCCTGGCCAGTGCACCCTGCCAGCATGGGGCTCTGTGCACATGGAGGCCTAGCCAGGGTGGACATTAGGGGTGAGGACACCAGGCTGCTGGTGTGGGACAAGGTAACTGTAGCTATTCGAGGTGAGGGTGTGAATCTAGGAAGGCTTCCTGAAGGATCCATCCTGTGTGCTGAGAAGTGGCACGGAGGGTAGGCAGGGAAACGGGCTGGGCCAGGGTCTGGCCCTCAGGCTGTTTTTCCCTCCCCACCCAGCTCCGCAGTGGGGAACGGATCAAGCTCATCCCCCTGCTCTGCATTGTCTGCACCTCCGTGGTGTGGGGCTTTGCACTCTTCTTCTTCTTCCAGGGACTCAGCACCTGGCAGGTGAGTGGTGACCCCGCTGAGAGGGTGGGGAGTGGCCCAGAGGCTCATTGTGAGCCGACGAACAGCCACGTCTCTTCACAGACACCGTTGGTGAGCACTAACCATGCCCTCACAGCCGCCTTCCCGCTTCACCCTCCTGACACTCAACGGGCCAGCATGGGGGCTTCCCCCATTTTACCTATGAGGCAGCTGAGGTTCAGAGAGGCCAAGGGACCTGCCCAGGGGCACAGAGCCTGCAAGTGGCATGGCTAGGGTTTGAAACCAGAAGTACCAGGCTCTCCCCTCTGCCTCATAGGCACCTGCCATGAATCACGTTTCGATTCTGTGATCAGAACCAAGTCTGGCTGGGTGTCTGCCTTTGAAGTACCTATAATCTAGTTCAGGAGAGAGAGGGAGAGACCATCATCAGTTCCTGGACTGCTCTTTGCAGCATGCTACACAAGGCGAAGCATATAGACAAGACAGGAAGGGGGAATGGACGCGAGGACAGAGGACAGAGTTAGGAGGTCCAGGAAAGCTCCCTGGTGGAGGCAGACCTTGCTCATGGCCTTAAAGGCCTTGGGTGATGAGAAAGGGCCCTGTGGCCCAGTGATGCTGTGACCGGAATCATGACCCAGAGGCAGAACTAGACGAGGCAGATTCGGGGTCAGCGAGAGCAGGAATTTGGGAACTGAGTGAGACTGTGAACTCCCGAGGGCAGGACAATCACTGTCATCTCAGCGTTTGGCACAGTTAGCCCCAGACACAGTGCTGTCCGGTTGGTGTTGGTTGGATAGGGTTATGGGGGAGCAGGGAGGACGCTGAGCAACCTTAGGTCGTGGCCCACAGTCATGGCTCGTGTTGTCCTTGGGCGGGGAGGTGGGGTGACCCGCCGGCAACGCTCTGGAGAACAAGTGAGCCTGCAGGTGCTGATTCCAAGGCAGGGACCCGAGGTAGGAGGCTTCCGAGGTCTTCTAGCGTCTCGAGGTGACTCGCCCCGCCGCTCGGATACAGGGCAGAAGAATCGGAGGGAGGAGGGTCTAAGGGAAAGGAAAGGGCAGAAGCCAGCATCCTCCGGGAGAAATCTGCAACAAAGAGCCGATTCTCAGATGTGGGAGACAGGGCAAGGGTGAGTCAGAAGGAGGGTGCGCGTGCCTGGCGCCGCAGCAGGGCAGACACAGGGAGCTGCAGGCCGGGTCTGGTCCTGGTTGGGTGGGCAGCGTCCCAGGCGGCTCTCCCCGTTGTCCCTCCCCAGAAAACGCCTGCGGAGTCACGGGAGCACAACCGCGACTGCATCCTCCTGGACTTCTTTGATGACCACGACATCTGGCACTTCCTGTCCTCCATTGCCATGTTTGGGTCATTCCTGGTCCGTGAGGCTGCCCTGCCCCAGCACGGGGGTGGGGTAGAGGCCCAGGTTGCAGGGCGGCCTGCGCCTGACTCAGCGTCCACCCCCACCCCCAGGTGTTGCTGACCCTGGACGATGACCTGGACACCGTGCAGCGGGACAAGATCTACGTCTTCTAGCAGGAGCCAGGCCCCTTGCTTTCCTCACGGGGGCCCCCGAGCTTCTCTGCCTCACTGCCCAGAGCCTCTGTAGCTCTGGGGGTGTGAGTCCCCGCCCTGCGGCCCAGTGTGGGTGGTGGCAGGACAGCGAGGTCTAGCCCACGCTTGGCCTGGGACAGTCATGGCGGGGGCCATGAGCCCTGCATCTGCCCTCTGCCAGGGAGGAGGCCCGCTCCCCTAAAGCCCCAGATGTTGGCCACTGGCTTCTGCTTCTCAGTGTTGAGGGCCTCTCATGGGTCCTGTCCATTGGCTCTCCCATCTGTCCCTCTGCAGGAGGAAGGAGGGAAGTGGTGTTGCCCTGCCCATCTCATCTCTTCTGCCCATCCTTCCCTTCCCCAGGAGCCTGCGACCCCAAGCCCTTTCTTCCTTCTTCCCGAGCTCCAATCCAGGGCCTGGTTGGGCCTGATTCTCTGTCCTGCGCCAGGGCCCCACTGCCTTTGGGGCTGTCCCTGACTGCCATCACTGCCCGTTCCAGTCGGGATGAACGGGGGTGTAGGATTTCGGAGGCCGGCCAGCTGGTGCCAGGCTTTTGGTGCTAAGGCCTAAGAGGGGCTGCAGGCAGTGCAGCCTCCCCCCTCTGACCTGTGCTTGGGACTGGCTCTGTAGTAGTAAGGGTCAGTCCACGTGAGAGTCGCCTTGATCTGAGGGGCTGAATTCAGAGGTCACCTTCCTATCCCGTCAGCCCCCAGACTGATGTTGGCACCAGGATTGGAGGGAGAGATCAATTCCCCCTTCCCTTCCTTTTTCTTTCCAACCCTCCGTCCTGCCAAGCCCCAGCTGGGGGCCTTCCAGTGCCATTGACACTGCCCAAGAATGTCCAGGGGCAAAGGAGGGGTATATGAGGCGCCCAGCCTCTCCTGCCTCCTCACAGCCGTGGGAGCCCCGGTGCCTAATCTTAGAAGGAGGCTCAGGAAGGGACATGACACTCCCCTCCGTGTCCCCGGTCCAGCCTCACTCTAGGACCCAGGGCTGGCTTCTGTGTTTCCGTCCTGTCTTCGGCCAAGTTTTGTGTTAGCCACACATATATGTAGGAAACTTTGGAGTTTACACTGAGTTGCCCCAGCTCTGGGCCCCTAGCTGCTCTGGTACTTCGATCCCCGTCACCCTACCTGGTTCGTTCCAGATGCCAAGACTGGGGGAGGCCAGGTCGGGCCTCTGCCTCGGGGATGGGAGTGTGTTTTATTCTGCCCAACTTGTTTTTATAGCTCTCCCTGGGGCTGGGGAGAGGAGGTGGATCTGGATCTTTTTTCAGAACTCCGCTTAATGTTTCCAGGCTGTGGTTGCATTTCTGTTTTCTATGAATGAGTCTGCATTCAATTAAAGAAACAGCCAGATGCGGTTCTCGGGCCCCTGTTTGCTCCCCCGTTCTGGGTGGAGGTGTTGAGAAGCAAGGGTGGGACAGAGGCCCTCCATTTCCCAGCTCTTCTGGTCTGTCTTTCTCTTTTCAAAAAAAGAGAGTCTCCCTTGTTTTCTCCATGTGTCCTCAAGTCCCCCGTGTCTCTCTTCCCCTTTGAGCAACTGCATCAGCTCAGGAAACGTACCAGGGGCCTGCTCCGTGCCAGGCACCTGTTGGGCAGTGAAGATGATGGGGTGAAGAAGTCTGCGCGCCGCCGCCGCCCCCCTTTACCTGGCAAATGGCAGAGCCTCTGCCCACCTGGCCCCTCACCTGCAAGTCAGGCCGGCTTCCCTTCTGGCCTGAGCCTCTCCCAGGCTGGCCGGCCGCCAAGTGCGGCCAGTGCTCCCTGATGTGACTTTAATGGCCGGGAGAATGCAGGCCGAGGTGGGGCTGGTTCTCCGGGGACCAAAGATGGAGAGTGTATGGTGGCTAAAGGCGCATGCGCGGAGGGCAGGCGGGCTCCCAGAAGAGGGAATTTGGAAACGACCCTAGAAAGTTGATTTCGGTTCCAACAGGCCTAGGAGGCCAAGATTTGGGGGATCAGAAAGCTGGTGAATTCAGACCTAAGGAGAGGGGCGCTGCCCTCTAGCTAATCCCCCGCCCCTTTCCCTGCACTTCCCAGCCAACACCACTGGGGGGCACTCCAGCTCTGCGTCGCTGGGCTCTGGCGTTAGGAGGCTGGCTGTGGTGGGCGTCCCCTCCGCCGCCCACTGCCCAGTGCCGAGATGAGCTGCCCCTCTCCTGGAGGGTGTCCAGGGTGTGGTGGAGAGTGTTAGCTCCTCCCTGCCAGGCCGCCCTAGGGAAAGGGGTGGGGTGCCCTCACAGTGGGCAGCTCAAGAGACCCCACTGGTAGGCTCACCTTCTTCGGGTACCCTTTCCCCAGACCCCTGAGGCCAGGTGCAAGCCACATATCGGTGGGTCTCCTTCCAGGTCTCCTTCCAACAGATGAAGCCCAGTCTGTTCTCTAGGGTAGGTAGGGACTGTTCCACAGGGAGGGAGGGAGGATAGCAGCCTCTGAGCCTCCCGCCCAGTGTTGGTGTCTCAGCCCTGCCAGGCCTTAGAAACCGCCTGGATAGGGGCCAGGGTCGACTGAGCTGCCGCTGAGCCCCCAGATTCCAGCCGCAGCTAAGGCAGGGAACTCAAGACCCACCCCCACCGAAAGCTCTCCACCTGAGCAGGGTGGGACGACTGAGGAGTGGGTCCGCCAGCCAGGCCCCTCCCACACGGGGGCCAGCAGGGACACCCGGCTTCCGCCACTCTTGCGCCCCCCCAACCCCCCCGCAACGTGGCCTTGAGCTTACTCAGGCACTCTGAGCCTGTTTCTTTATCTGAAAATGAGGTTAGTAATTATGCTCCCACGATACAGCCCTGAGGATTAAATGAGAGCATGTGCAAAGCATTTGCCTGGCATGTCGTAGGTTCTCAGTAAAGGTTAGCTCCTATTCCAAGGAGAGTGAAACCCCCAGGACAGGGTGGCTGGTTGGTCCACCACCAGCCTCAGGGATGGATCTCCGCAGCTCTTTCCCCCTCTCTCTGGCCAGACCCTTTTGAATTTCCCCTGCCCTCAAACTCGGGGGCAGGGAGCAGTGAAGAAGGAGCAGCCCTAAGTCCAGAGAGCAGGGAAGGCCTTCATGGTCCTGTCCATAAAAGGCTTTTCCCCGGCAGCTTCCCGCCCGGGCAGCTCAGCTCCGCCCCGCCCGCTCCATCTCCAAAGCACGCAGAGAATGTCTCGGGCAGCCCCCGACAGACTGCTCCAACTTGGTGTCTTTCCCCAAATATGGAGCCTGTGTGGAGTCACTGGGGGGGCCGGGGGTGGGGAACAGGCTGGGTTCTTCTAGCAGGGAGGGGGCCGAGGGGTGAGCCAGCGGGGGAGGCTGACATCACCACGGCAGCAGGCCTTTAAACCCCCCACTCAGCCAGCGCCCCATCCTGTCTGTCCAAGTTCAGACAACGGAGAGCTCCTTCCCTCCTGCGAGCCCTGAGGAACCCCTGTAAGTGCATGTATCCCCGGGTTGGAGGGAAGGTAGGCTAGGGCTTGACGGTAGCAGTGGGTATACTGGGGACGGGGCCCTCAGAGGTCCTGGTCTCCACCTCCTCGGCTGGAGAAGGCCACCCTCTCCATCAGCGTGCATTCCTGATCTCCAGATGGGGAAGTGGTCCTACTTGATGGGGGGGAGGTGAGGTTACTAGAATCCCATATTGCTTGCACTGGGCAGCCTCAGCCTGGTTGAAATGTTCAAGGTGACTTGGCTGATGCAGAGGGATTGATGGTGAAGACCCTGACGACAGGGGTGTGAGGGGGACTCCCCGCATTCAGCCCTTGTCATGCCTATGGGGTCTGTGATGGGCTCAAGGTGTTGGGTTAGACACAAGGCTCTGTTTGGTGTCCATCTAGGAGGCTGTACAAGGAGGCAAGGAGGTGTGCGAATACACCGGTGCTGGAGAGCAGGGGCCTGCGGGCGGGTACGCAGGGCCTGAGCAGCAAAGGAGAAGCCCCGGGGAGCCACTGAGGCAGCGGGGAGGTCCACAGGCAGGCGTGGCAGGGTGTGGGGACCTGCATGAGAGCCACTTTTCTGGACACATGGCTCCTTCCATCCTCTGAAAATGGGAGGTGACCCCACTGCAGAGAGAGGGGTGAGGGGCGGGCCCTGCAGGAGCTTTGCAGTGCTGGCCTGAGTGGGCCTGGGGCCCTGGGCCCTTCCCGAAGGGTCTGGCTGCTTTCCCTCAGTGGTTGCTATCCAAAGGGTAGCAGTGAATAGGGCCGCTCTTCTCTGTCCCTAGAATTGAGATGAGCCCACCCTCCTGCCCTGTCAGAGATCCACAGACGCTCGCTCCTATTTGCTGTGTCTTCTTTCGAAGAGAGAGGGGGCCCAGTGGTCCTGGAGAGACCCCTGGTTCTGCTAGTTGTTGTGGGGTCCTGTGGTAGCAGGTGCACGCTGCCCCTTCACAGCTGGACTTTATTCTTTCTCTCGGGGGAGGGGAAGCTGACAGGAGCCACGGGGCAGGAGGATCAAAGCGCAGCCAGGCTGTTCTGCCTGTCCTGTCCCAGGAGGCTTTATCTAGAAAGGCCTCTGGGTGGCTTGGCCGGCGACCCTCTCCCTCTCCCTTTCCTCTTCCCAGCAGCATCAAGGTGGGACTGGGAAGGGCTTGGTCAGAGGACTGAGAGGGATTTCTCGGAATTCTCCGCTTTCAGACTCTTCACCAGGAGGGAGAAGGGTGGGGGTGGGGTGCCTTTCAACCCCCTCCCTGTTCTGATCAAGATCCAAATACTGTCTCTAGAACTAGGGGCTGCAACTTTGTGTCCTTGTCACTGTGAGCCTGGATACCTTCACTGTCTGCTCTGAATCGCCTAGACTGAACGCTGCTGGGGGCGGCGGGGGAGGGGGGCAATCTGCTTCCGTCTTGTTCCTCGCAGGCCCAGCCCACCCTCTGGGAGGGAGGGCAGACGGGAGGACAGGTGGGGTGGAGAGTACCAGGAGGCCAGGCCTGTGGAAGGTGGTGGGGGCCTGGACCCCCGGGATGCACGCTGCCTGCCTGGGCTGGTGGGGTGAAGGCTGAGCCGGGGCCAGGATGAAGGATGGGCCGAAGTCACCTGGTCCCAGCTGACTTGTGGGTTTTGACCGCTAGTCTTTGCCCCCCAGTGGTTGGGAGGCGGGGAAGCCGGTGTGAGACACATGGCAGGGTGGGGAAGGAAGGGGCTGGGCTGTTTATAGGGAAACAGAGCAGACTGCTTTTGGATTCTCCAGGGTCAGCTGGAGGGGGTGATGGTTGGTGGTGCTCAAAGGTGGCCCCACCCTCTGGGGCTTTACAAATCCCAGAGTAGTGAGTTGCCCAATAGCTGGACTTTAGATGAATCCATCTCGTGTTCTTTGTCTCAGGCTTTGCTGTCCCCTCAGGGGATGCCTTGGAGGAGTGGAGGGCGGCTGGGAAGAATGCTGTTTCAGGCCCTGGGTGAGGGGCCGCTCCCCCAGGTCACTAGCAGGAGGCCATGCTGGCAGGGAGTCCCAGACAGCTCCTGGGTGAAGGCGCAGCTCTCTGAGATGGATCACATCCTCCTCGGTGCCGATGGGGAACTTGAATACAGAAAGTTGTCAGCGGTGGGGGAAGGAGCGGTAGGGCAGCTGACCGGGGACCATGGCAAGTGAGGACACTCACTCTGCTTTCCGTGGTGGTGAGCGGGGAGAGGGTCTGATGGTGGCAAGAGAGGGAGTCGGGTAGCGTGCGGACTACCCCCATCCTCAGAGCACTCTCTCCCTCCCAACCTCTGACCTCTCCGAGGCCAGGTGACGGGTCTGGCCTCATCTGGTCCCTTTCTCAGAGGGCTTTCCCAGGGAGCTCTGGGCACCACCCCCGGTGACACCTGGAGCTCTCCCGAGCAGTGCCAGCCCTAGGCCTTCAGGACAGCAGCTGCTGCTGGTCTGCACAGGGAGGGGCTCCCCATGTTCTGACTGGCAGCTTCTTGGCTCTGGGATGTCCCCCGAGGACTCTGGCCCCTCGGTTACTCAGCTACTAGAGTGGCGGGAGCCTGGGGCACAAGGGAAAATCCTTGGGTCTAGCAGTTCTTTCTCTCCTGGCCCACCTGAGGAAGTGCAGCTTCTTGGCCAAAGGCTCGTGGGTTTTGCTGGCTTCCTAGACCTTGCCGGGGGTGGATAAGTGTGAGCCTCTTCGGCAGCTGCAGGCCAGAGGCCGGGCTGACCTGGCAAAGAGCTGGGTTTTGGAGTTCCAGCTTTGGGGCTAGAGGATAAAGTGGGGTGAGAAGTAAGGGAACTCTGTAACTTAAGGCAGAACCCACAAACCACCTCACGCCTACCTGGACAAAGAAACCTGCTGCTTTATTTTGGCGCCTGGGGAGGCGGGCAGTGCGGTCTCCTCTGGAAGGCATCTCCGGTGCCTCTGTGGCCAATCTTGGCAAAGAAAGAATGCTCTAGACCAGCGTTTGTCAAACTCTGGCCCATACGCTAAACGCAGCCTGCTGCTTGTTTGTGTCAATAAAGTTTTATTGGATCAAAGCCATGCTCACTTGTTTACATATTGTCTAAGGCTGCTTTCATGCTACAATGGCAGAGACCATATGTCCAGCAAAGCCTAAAATACCTACTACTCTCCGGTTGTTTACAAAAGTAAGTTTACTGATCCTTGCTCTAGACTTCTAAAGATCTGGTCTCCCGTTTCTGGTCCCTAAGTTCAGGGAGGCTCCCTGGACGGAGGGGATGATGGGCAGTGCCATGAAAACCAAATGAGGAAACCAGGGGAGGTAAATAAATATCTAGGATGGATGGGCACCGCCACCCCCCCCACCCCGGCCCCCTAGAAGCTCCAAGGCCTGCCTAGCACAAGTGAGAGCAGAGCTGGTTCTCTGATCCTCTGACCTTCTCCCTTCTCTGGCCGGTGCTGCTTTAGCTCTCCCACAACATGGCCAACAAGGGTCCTTCCTACGGCATGAGTCGTGAAGTACAATCCAAAATTGAGAAGAAGTATGACGAAGACCTGGAGGAGCGGCTCGTGGAGTGGATCATAGTGCAGTGTGGCCCCGATGTGGGGCGCCCGGACCGCGGGCGCCTGGGCTTCCAGGTCTGGCTGAAGAATGGCATGGTGAGTGGCACTTCACGGAAGTGAGAGGGGGCTGGAGCTTCACAACCCTGCTGGGCTTGTGGGGCAGGCACCCCGAGCTGAGGGCCAAGCTGCATTCTCTGCCTGGCAGATTCTGAGCAAGCTGGTGAACAGCCTGTACCCTGATGGCTCCAAGCCAGTGAAGGTGCCCGAGAACCCTC